>NC_051083.1:78117836-78485009 GCF_004664715.2 Peromyscus leucopus | reverse complement strand
TGAAAGCTAAGCAGGATTTTGGGGGCAAAGAGAAGGCTAGAACGAAGAAGGGTAGAGTCTGAGAAATAAGGAGTCAGATGCAGAAGAAAAAGGACATGTAGAAAATGAGGTAATAAACCATGGGCCACATGGCAGAATATAGTTAAGAGATAAGAAATATGGGTTATTTTAAGGTGTAAGAGCTAGTTAGTAATGAGTCTAAGCTATCTGCCAAGCATTTATGAGTTACATTATATCTCTGTTTAATTAATTGGGGAGTAGCTGGCAGGACAGAAAAGTACATCTACAAATGGCATCCAAACCTCTTGCACCTAAATTCATATAAGTAATGAGAAAGCTTATAAAAGGTTCTACAACACCCCCTCCCCTCCGGGAAAAAGAGTGTCAAACATGCTGGGTTCAGTACAGAGACATGTCTGCTAGCTGCTGCCTGCAGGTTTTAGTAGCCAGCATGAGTGCCACCAGAGCAGGCCCTGCAAACACACTATGACCTAAGTTGTATGGTAGATTTAAGTGTTGTTCATGCAGACAGGAAAGATTACAGATAAGCAAGCAGTACAGACAGATCCAGATGGGGTGAAAACCCCTCTAAACAGTTTACAGTATGTTTTAAAATGTACATAGGCTTGGGAGAGAAAAGAGAAATGATATAGACAGTCATAGAAAAAATAGTTTAAAAATAATAAAGTGTTTAAAGAAAGAATAAAGTAATATAAAGAAAAAAAGCCACGCAAAGATGGAAAGGGAGTTTGGATCTTGTATATGAGGTGTTGTCTTTGAATTTTCTGATTATTGAAGAATGAATGACAGCTGCTAAGACACATTGGACTATGGCAAATGATGGATTAAACCAATTTATATATTTTAAAAATGTCTTGATATCAAAATGGAAGTCAAAAGATATGTTACTTTGGAGAAGAGGTAATGCTTTTATTTCCACAGAATATTAGAAGCTGTAGATTCATTCCAGATTTGTATGGATCTGGTTTGATCAGGGAAGACCCTCTGAAAATCCTGGCTATAGACAAAGGAATAATCCTAGAAAAATTACAAAACATATAATGTATATTTTACTTGCTCAAACATAAGACAAAAAAATCATCTTTGGCTAACTTGTATACAACATACATTCTATACTTGTATTTATATAGACATGTATGATACCTTTAAAAGATTATGTTTTCTCAGAGTAAGGAGACCAAAATCCAATAAAACTAGATGGTCCAGGTGATCCAACATCTCAACGTGCTTCTGGTATAGTCTCCTCAAAAATCTGCATCCAGAAGAGCTTCGAGGCTTCTGGTTGAAATGATCCAGAGTCAGAGATTACACCAGCCAAGAATTAATGATTATCCTTACTTTCTTAAAGTTCCCATGAAGATTCCAGCACTCCCCCAAACAATAGGAAGTAGTCTAAAGAATAACATCCACATTCCCAAGAAATAGGAGATAAGTGGGTTTTGGTTATACAATTGATTATGAATGTTTGTCATTGTTCAGGGGGGTTGGTTATAAGTTGTTGTTGGTCATTGTTAAAAACAAATTTGAACAAAAGAGTTAAATTCAAAGATCGCTTTCTAAAGGAAATAAGAGGGGTATGATATAGGAATGATAGGGGAAAGGGTAGATTATACTTTAATCCAAAACCAAACTATTAACCTCAAAATATTTTACATTGGTATGTAGCACAGAAGTTCCATTTGTTACCCAACACCTATGCTTTTCTGGATTTTCAAATATACTGTTTAACAATAGCATATAACTGATAAGTGCATTTTTATGAATAATGTTTATATCTATAAACTGTGATACCATTTATAAAATGTTATTTTAGGCACCTTCTTTAGTGCCATGTTGTGAACTCATTTTCACCTTGCAGGTAATACTCTGCAAAGTTAAGGACCCTTTTGGAGGTTGCTTCCATATTAACCACAGCCTGGAATTTAAATATTTAAATATTCTGTCTGACCCACTAAACTAGCTAGCACCCCAGGGAACCACTCCTGGGACACCACTGTAACTTATCCTAGGTCCCCAGGTAGTTGTATGCAGATATTTTCAGAAAGGAAGTTGCATTGTAAGAAATAAAGACCTTGTGTTTGGGCCTTATTGTCATGTTAATGAACCCGGTCCAGTACTCTTTTGGAGTTGCAGTGTGTAATACTAAACTGAAAATTTAAAACCCCAACAGTTTAGAGAATATAAGTCTAAATATCTTTACAACTGAGAAATGTAATAGGTTTTGTTCATAGAACTTCAAATTTTGTGATGAATGATTTCAAATTTAGTGAATGATTCTCACAACTTGAACATTTAAGCAGAGAGAAAAGTTCTCTTCTCCATATGACAAAAGAATCACCACATATAGTATGTAGAGGCAAGAAGTACAGCACATGTCTCTATATACGCAACCACAGGAACACTAAAGCTTCTGAAAAAAAAAAAAAACTGTTTTAGTGATCTTTCCTGTCTGTGCTGTTAGGATTAAAGAATTAATTGACTTTAATGTATGGCTTCTTTCGATCACTAAAACACCTTTGCTTATTTTCAGTAAGGTTGCAGAATGGATTTTAATCAAGAACAAAGCTCATGGTTGAATGGAAGCACAGACAGATTGATCAGGTCATATCTGTCATGTTTTCTGTGAGAATGATTTGAAAGAGTGTGTGATATCTCTCAAACAGTGTGAGCTTATTTAGTTAACTCTAATGATCTGAACAAAGTACTTTCTTTTCCTTTTTATGCACAGAATTAGATCTGAAACACACTTTCCCTGCAATTATCTGTCCAGATGGGGAAAAACTTTGCCACCTGAATTGCTAATCAATGAGAGGATAATAGCTTGGAATCAGGTCAACAACTTCACAGCAAAGTTAGGTTTATCCGAAGTAAGTATGTTTTATTTTGAGAAATAACAAGAGGACAAAATAAAATGATGTGAAATGAAAAACAACATGTAGAAAGGGAGTTGCATACTTCATATCTACCTATTGGAAAGTGAAAATAAAGTCACAATAAAGGTTGTTATACCTATGAATTCAAGCTTAGTGATTTTTTTTTTTTTTTTTTTTTTTTTGCAGCTCATTTGGGTAGACTGTCAGTGTGGAAATACTGTTTCTGAATATGATGAAGTCTTTCTTCCTTATGGTCTGTATGACTTATTATTTCCTTGTAGAAATATAAATAAGTATCTTCTAATCCTTCCAATTTACCCAAAGGGTTATAGGCAATTAACAAAAGCTTGGCAAATAAAAATTTAAAATCAAAGGGCAAGGGTTGTTTCCCCACTGGTTAAGAACACTAGGTGCTGAGCCGGGCGGTGGTGGCACACACCTTTAATCCCAGCACTCGGGAGGCAGAGGCAGGCGGATCTCTGTGAGTTCCAGGTCAGCCTGGGCTACCAAGTGAGTTCCAGGAAAGGCACAAAGCTACACAGAGAAACCCTGTCTCGAAAAACCAAAAAAAAAAAAAAAAAAAAAAAAAACAAAAAACAAAAAACAAAAAAAAACACTAGGTGCTTTTGCAGAGGACCCAGTTCCATGAGATCTGCAAACTCTCCTAGTCTTCTCAGCCAGCAGACACATCAGTGGCACACAGACATACATTCAACCAAGTGCTCATACACATAAAAATAAACTTTCATAAAAATCAAAAACCCTTATTAATCACAACTCAGTTATTTTTTACATAGAGCTAAAACGATATATGTTGAGCATAATGTGTGAACTTAAAAAAGATTGACTCACCACCACCAAAATTTACAATTTTTTAACTGTTGCATACATCACCATATAAAATTAAAACAAAAAAAAATGTAATGACATTCAAATACCAGTCTTATGTATATAAATATATTATTTATTCTATTAATAGAGACTTAGTATCATATAATAATGTTCAGAATCTGGAAGTATATACTACCACTATAATGATGTATGTGATGCTAAAGAACATTACACTAATTAAAGTAATGAAAAGCAACTACTGTATGATCTCATATGGAACCAAAAAAGTATGTTGAATGCATTCAAGCTACAGGTATAGGGTGTGTTAGGATTTAGTAGTAGCAAGGAAAAGGGAAGAAACAAAAACATATGAGTCAAAGGGCACAAAGATTAATTATGTAGGCTGAAACATTATAAAGCTTTAATGTCTAGTAGGAGGACCATAGATAATGATATAACACTGAAATATGTTAAGAAGCATTCTAAGGAATCTTATCACACATAAAACTATACGTTTGAAATATTCTCAACAGTTTAATTTGCTTCACTGTGGTAATCTTTCCATAGGTTGTATAATTTAATAACTAAAATAAATAAATTTGATTAATTGATTAATTAGACATAGAAACAAGATACAGTTTCTTCTGTTAAGCAATTTGAACATATTTCTGGACTTATAATCCACAAAGCAGTGTATTTATTTCAACTCAGCAAAAATATACTGAAGAGTCTCTTTGAAGTATGCATTCTTGTTGCTTTATTTTTTCTCCTTCAACTTTTCCTTTAAAATGTTTTAATGAAATTTGATTGGAGTGTAGTGGGTATCCATTCCAGCTTTGATCTGGAAATTCCAATGGCCTTTGAGGCTTCAGCAACTCTCACACCTACAGGGCGGGGCCAAGGGAGGCACCTAGAGACCAGAGATCTGGATAGGCAAGCGCTCACTCTGTTCCTGGATTGTGAAGGTTGACCAAGCAGAGCTCCAGAGAACACCGCTGGACTTGAATACACCTTCCCCAGACTCCACGACCTACCTTTCCCTTTTTTGTAAGTTACCCACTAAGTAAATCTTCCTTTTAACTATGTGGAATGGCCTTAACAATTTCACCAATATCGGAGATTTTTAGAGTAACTGGTATGTCATCTTTTAAAATGAAACTGAATAGATTAAATGAGCTCATTCACACTTTATTCAACTTACTTAGTCTTGAAAGTAAGAAATAGATCACAAGATAAATTAAAAAAGAGCCTGATGAGGCTGTGACTTGTTTTCTTTTTTCTTTCATTCTTTTTTTTTTTTTTGGATAATTTGTGATAATTGTAGTTATTAGGATATCAAAAATCCTCATGTAGAATTCCTTAAGACTATATCAGAATTCAAACTTTTCATTGATTTCTTTCTTAGTTGCAATTTCAGTAGATATGCCAAAAATGAATGGCTTAATAAAGAGGGAATGTGTGCCATTCCTATAGCAAGGCCCCCAGAACAATCATTGAGGTGAGACAGTGTGTACAACTTCAGTGTCAGTTTACATGCAATTGGTATTATCTGCCTCAAATTGAAAGGTATGCTTTCTGGTTTCCTTCTCTAACATGCATTTTAAGTTGTACTTCTGGCAAGTTCATTATAAACTCGTAGGACTTCCATGATCATTAATACATAAAGTAACATTTTACATTGATGTGTATACCCTAAGAGTACATCCATCTTCCATTGAAGGTTTTGTTCATTGTAAGCACCTACTTTGAATATAAATTTCAATTACATTCTAGTAATTAAAAATTAAAATTTTCTATTATAATATGAAAATTAAAATAACATAGTTCTGATGGTCATAATCTGTAAGACTGAGTCAGTGGAGTCAAATTATCATTTTGGATATAAAATAATTATTTTAAAATATATTTTACAAAGATGAATATGGCTTAGTATCCTTATTCAGAGACCATGTAGTTGCATCCCATTTGGAACAGATATAGATGAGTTTGTGTATGAAATAATTCCCATGGAGATGCAAGTGTCACTTTCTGAAAATTAGAGTTGGGTAAATTATTTCAAATCACTGCCTTGAAAGACAGTGTATCTTTTCTGTTTGTTCCTTCTTCTCCTTCTGTTCAGGTCATGATTGTATCCAGAGGAACCCATATATCCTGTTTTTTAAATAACTGAAATTCCTGAAGACCAGAAGTTATGCAGTGTCCATTTGTTCCTAAGTAATGATGGCTTTGTTGTATCTAGATTTAGACTAAGTTGACCTTTTATTGGTATCCCATTTGAAACTCTTTTGAATACAAATTTTAAAATACAAAGAACAGCTTCCTTAGGCCTACATGAATCTACTAGATACAGACAGATGTGTATATATGTATTTTAACATATAAGAGGATAATTATAATGAAATATAGATTTTTCTTAGTAATTAAATTAGGCAATAGATATGAATTTGACTTTAGTTATTATAGAAGACTTGTAAATAATTATTAAATACATACAACAATTAGACTCCGCTATCAATATAATCAAACAATAGTTACAAATAGATAGAATATTATTCAATATTTACTCATTGAAAAGTATCTTTAAGCATGGTACTCCTTATAGGAACTTGGGAAAGATGAGTGAAGAACTAATATAAGATCCCTGCCAGAATGGAGTTGAGATTATAAGATTAGTTCCAATGAATTTGATAAAGAAGTTCCTTCACTAATATTTGGGGCACTAATATCTTGCCCCCAAAGCAAACTTCCTTATTTCTTACATTTACAAATTCTTGTTGACTTTAAACAGAAACTACCACTTGCCAACACATGTTAACCAAGAAGATAGTCAAAAGATACGGCTGTAATGGAAAGTGACAAAACTTGAGTTTTAATGATAGGAATTGAGATTAATTGGGTGGCAATTCAATTATAACATTATAAGATATCCATTGAAGAATAAAATGTTTTGTTAGTAGTGTGTACACCTCATTAATTTGCCAATATTATGGATCCTTAAAGAAAATTGTTACTCATCCATATTATTTTCTATCTCTACATGAGAAAAAAATTTCACACCTATACCTTCATTTCCTATACTGTTCTTTAAATGCCTATGCATATAACTGTTTTCATAAATCAAAGATGGCAGTATACTTTTTCACTGAAACCTTATTCTTAACACAATATCTGGAATAAATTAAGCACTTAGAATTACTAACTGAACTATTATTGACTGACTGTCATACACGTTTTTAAATTGAAGAATTGAATACCATTATAATTCATATTTAAAATATGAAATTTATAGGCTATTTTCTATACACAGAAGAAATTCTGTGTGTTACAGTAAAATATTTCATAATCTATAACTCAATATTAAAAAGCTGCATTACTATTTTATATTAACTAATGAAAAATGAATAAGAATTGCACAAGTGATCCTAAAGAAAGGCATATTTGTTTTCAACTGTTAATGTAGCAATGGCTGGATACAGTTTTCACTGTCATAACTTGAAGATGTAGTATTAGTACTATTAAACAGGTGATTCGTTTATATATTCTGAAATGATGGCATGGTATGGTACATGTTAGAATCAGTATGTTGTAGAAGACAAAATTCAGGGAGGAAGATCCTTCACTATTTTTCCAAGTAAAAAACTAACCTCTGAGATCAGTGAGATTCAGACAGTTGCTTGGCCTGTATTATGTGGTATTAAATGCTTCTCATCTTTAGTACCCTTTCCTCTAAAATTAAATTTGCTTAACAACAACATAAATAAGTCAGAAATACCAGTGGCCTAGGTAATTTAAAATTCAACAATAGTCACATTTTTGAAAAGTAAGAATGGATGAAATTAATTTTAATGGTAAACTACATATAAAATGATATATAAAATATTTTAATTTCAGTACAAAATCAATAAATTATATTTAAAGCATTTCAAATTATTTTTAGTGTGATGTTATTCAATTCTCATTTGCATTTTGTACTTAAAGGACATACCAGCTAAAACAAACCCCACTTCAGAAATAAAATGGTTTATCTGGCTAGTGGCTACCACTTTGATCAAGCTGGAATAGAAATATCTGAATAGAAATATCAGAACTAGATATTTGATTTCAAACTTTGTGAAGGTTATATACATATTCTACATCTAAGTTATGTTACCAAACATATACCTGAAATTTGCCCATGTCTGTCAGAAGAATGGGCAAAAAAAATAGGAAAATAAAAATAATCCTGCATGTTTCACCATTAGCAAGGCTTTGTGGTTTCCTTATGTGTTTTTCTGTGACTAAAAAGAGAGAGGTTTATTTTGTTTTACTACCTTAGATTATTATTTGCTAAATAAAATAGTATTATAAATTATCTTCATTTCTTTGTTTTATGGAAGGAAATTAGGAGTAACATGTTCTTATTGAATTGTAGGGTCTTTTGCATATGTCAAGGCAATAGTAGTCATACATTAATCAAACATGGTCTAATTATTAAACTCTGTGAGGAAAATTATTAACATTGAGCAAGTACTATTATATAATTGTTTCTTTATTATATCATTTTTTAAGTATTTAGAGTTGTTTTTAACCAATTGGAAAATTGTGTGTATGTGTATGTGTTGTCATTTTAAGTGTAAGTTAAGCACAAAACAAGGCATATTTGACAGAGTTGAAGAAGGTGCTATTTGTCATATTGGTGAAGCTCTGCTTTGGAAGCATTTTATCTACAATCATGTGAATATACTGGCTTTACAATATAATACTTCAGTCAAAAGCCTAACACAGGATTATACGACAGTTGGAAAACTATAATGCAGTGTCTCTAAGAGGATAGACAGAAACCCTTATGTGACAAGATGATCTTACCTCAGCTTTAAGACATGTAAAATGTTCTCAGATTATGTACTTAATTGTTTGAGCAATGATAAAAATTGCAATAATACTTCATGCATTCATCTGCTTGTATTGATATATTTTCCAAGCCAAAAGAACAAATAGATAGGATGATGAAGGTAAATAAATTATAAATTATGTTTCAATTCTTTATGTGCAATTATATGTAATAATCTATGTAGCATATGGTTCTAAGAAGTATGCTTTATTCTCAAAAAAATTCAATGTTCAGATATATCGTCATTTTTAACTTGAGATTTGTTGGAGAAACTTTATAGGTGTTTGCATTGTATGTTCATTATTTTTAGTTTCTCTGAGTATTAATTTATTTATAGGCATCTACATTGTGGTTAGATTTATGAAAATAATTGTATATATTTATGTATAAGGCTTGATATATTAACTACAGTGACTTTTGTATGAAATCAGTGACTCAGCATTTTCAGAGACCAGTTAACAATGAAATTAAATAATTTATGCTGTCTTAAATTTTCCATATGTGGGGGAGTTAACACTTTGTTTAATGATATTAATGAATTAATTCATTTTTGGTCAAACTGGTAAAGAGTTGTTTAAATGATGAACATTTGATACATACATACATATATGCATACATATACACAGTTTTATATATATATATTCACACACAGACATATATATATACATACACGCATACACACATATATATATGCTCTGCATTATGTTGTTTTGTTTCTTGGGGCTTTTTAGATGGAAGCCTTCAGTCTGGAAATTAAATACAATGAAAAGTAAATCTGGAAGACAAACTTGTATAAAATTAACATTTATTTTTACTGTCTGAACCACATTTTATAAAACTATGCAAACCCTCTGGATAGACCATTTTTGTCAGAGCAGTGTGCATGAAAAAATAATGTTTTGTTGGCTATTTATATATGTGGCCTGAAAAGTCATCCAGCATTACTTTTAATGGAGTAGTTTTGATGTTTTTTATTTTTTTATTTTTGCTGCATTGATTGGAAAAACAAATTTCAAAAGTATAAGATTTTCTGCTCTAGTAATAGAGTTGTTTTAAGTTTAATATAAATAGCCATTTCATCAATCTTATTGCAATTATATATTCATATACCTTTGAGGAAAATATTATTAACTTTATTATCAGTCATAATTGAAACATTACTCATTATTAAAAATAATAAATTAACTCAGGAAACTAGCATATCCTCTCAGGTTATAAAAATAGCTTTTAATTGTGATGACTAATTATGTCATTCTGTTAAATTATTAGAACAACTCATTAATAATGACACAATTACTCTTTTTTTGTAGAAATGCTTTTTATGTTACAAAAATGAGCAAGGTTACATGAAAGAGATTGTTTTCCTTAAGTAGTAATGCTCAGTTGCATATTGTTATACCTTGCATTGTTATATCACTGTTTCTTCAGCTGTTTACATTTGCTTACAGAAACAATATAAAGTTAGAGAGAAAAAAAACTTCACACTGGAATAGGAAAGACATCAAATGCAAAATATTTCTACAAGTTTAACTTTTTCTATTTAAAGAAGTAATTCATTTTATGGAATAAATTATGAAAGAGTAAAATAAAATGTAATTTTATTCCTGATAGTACATATAATTGTTGTTTAAATTTTCACAGAGCTGAGACTCTGCAATAAACAGTATGAAGTAAAATTTCCTTGTCCTCATTTTTACTTATGTTTTGTACTAGCATTAAACAAGAATGACTAGAAGTAGTCAAAACAATGCAGACCATTATTTCAAAAGCACTTTAAACATCAACTTCCCTGACAGATCTGATATTTGAATAGAGGAAGTTTTAAGCAGATAATAACTATTATAACACTTTTATTGAAAAAAAAGATTCTATTAAGGATTGGTCATCTATATAGACATTAAACATTTAGAAAGATACTTTTCCATTAAGAAATGGTCACCACTAAAACACATATACAGGTAGCATTTATGGACTGAACAATCTAATTTGTGAAAAAAAATAAGCTGTGAATTTGAAGGAGAGTATAATTAGTTATGTGGGAATGTATGGAGGGAGAAAATGGAAAGGGAGAAATGCAATTAAATTATAACCTCAAAAATTAAAAAAAAAAACCCAAGTGCTTATGAGATTTTCTGCATTGATGTTTGGATTTAAACTTGTGTTGTCACTATGCAGATCTTGTTTTGGGAAACTATGTCAAAATTTTATTGGTTGGTATAGCTCCCTGGAAAACATGGAAGGTACTCTCTCATCAGAGATCTTGGTCATAAGGCCTCATCCTTAGAAGAGCTACAGGAAACCAACGGCTGCTGAGATAGGAAGATAAAGTCTTCACCAGGGATGAGACCCTGTGATTGGTTATCCAATGCCAGTAATGAGCCCTAAGCACATATGCACACAGACAACACTAAATAGACTCGTAAAGATATATATCTCACAATTATAACTAAAGAAGAGGTCATAAATTTGAAAGGGAGATGTAATCAAACAGTACAATCTAGAATAGGTAGAGGGTTGGGTCTAAATGTTGTAAATACAGTACTCGTGTATGAAATTCTCAAAAGAATGGAAAAATAATTTAAATAAAGAAGAAAAAGAAAAGAGGATTTCCACTTATTTGGATCACTTATCTGATCCTAGTCAATTTGTCAGACTACACAATAGTGTGATGAAAGCAAATGATACCAATAAAAGGGATGTAGAAAACTTTATATTTTTCTTAGCAATATTTGACCTTAGAATTAAAAAGGTAAGACAATCCCTTAGACTAGAAGCTATGTTCTTTAAGTCAAATTGAAAAAATGTTGTCCATGATATTCTTTAAAGTTCACATACTTTGCTAAAACATAAACAGTAAAATGTGTATATAAATATATTAAGATATTCTGATAAAGTGAAAATTAAATTTGTGAATATTAATATAAATTATTATTTGATATATGGTTTAATAAGACCCAAATACCACATACACTTAAAATTTCTGTATCTTCCTTTAAATGATCTGTAGATGAGCCTCTCAAAATATCATAAATACATTCATTTTTAAAAAAACACTAGATTTCCTGATATCAGTATCATTTAAAAACAAACAATTGTCCAATAAGATTGATGATAATGAAGGCACAGATACTCAAAAGAATACTAGAAAGTGTAACCCAATATCACATTAAAATATTATTTAATGTGACCTTTTCGATTTTCAATCTGGGACCCAGCAAAGGGTCAATGTATGTGAAACAATACATAGATTTTGTATATCAACAAAATGGTAGGAAAATGATCTCCTTCACTAGTAAAGAAACACTTGACAAAATTCAATATTCCTTTATGATAAAGTAAATCAAATGAATTAGATATATTAAAAATATCCTTCAACTCAGTAAACATCATTTGTTTTTATTACTGCCATTTCTATTCAAAATGAAGTTGGAAGATCTAATCCACACAAAAGAAAATTAGAAGTGAAATTTTAACTGTTTACAAGATGACATGGTTTTAGATATACAAAAATTCTCAAACCCATAAAAATCTATTAGAACTAACATAGAAGTTGAGAAAATTACTGGCCAGGAAGTAGCATAAAATTTTTAGCAGTATGGCTAAAATTTGGCATTATTGAGTTATCTGAGACAGAAACAAAGAAAGTAACTTCATTTACAACAGCAAACAAAAATAAATGAGGGAAAATGCATAGGGATAAAATTAATGAATAAAATTATTTTTATAAAGTAATGGAAGAAACTGAAGAAAGTATAAAATGAAAAGACAGCTGTGTTCATGAGTTGGAAGAATCACTATTGTTAATGGTTTATACCACCAAGAAACATCATATGTTCAGTGTCATGTCCAGTAAAATAAAATAAAAATGATACTCTGCACAGAAACAGAAATGTTTTTGAAATCATATGGAACAGTAAGACAGACCCAAAGAGCTGCTTTAAGACAAATAAGAAAACCAGGAGGAATTATGTCACGTGACTGTAAAAGATACTATTATTGGCCAGAAGCTTAGCTCATCAAAGAACTGAAAAAGAACCCCACCCCTCATCAAAGGACATGAAGAACATTAGGTGGGTCTGGCTGGGTTCCTGAGACAAGATAGAAAGTTGCTAGTGTTAGTTCACTAATATTCAGAATATAAGCACTGTTGTGGTTGATCGTTCTTAAATTTGCTCAGATTCTCCTGAACAGGATAGCTAGAACACAGAGTGGTAGTGGTCAACTTGTTGTATCACCACAAACAGCTTCACAAACATCTCCACCAAAGGAACATGTACAGAGTGGTCCTACCCTTTCCCCTAGTAATTATTTCGTCTCTAGGGTTACTTAAATATTTTTATACATAGTTATTCATCTTATACATCAATTTATAACAGATTAAATTCTGGGAAAACTGAACTTCTAAGAAAAGCCTACCTCTTTTCTGGGATTCCCTACTCTTGGAGAGACATGGGAAAGAAAATAACATGGAAAGAAGAGATGTGACCCCCATGCTAGATATAATCATGGCTTTTGCTGCTATACTTATCTGTGTTCTTGTTTTTCAAAAGAGTGCATTTCTGTGTTCTTGCTTGCATACTTAAACTTTCAACTGCTATTATTTAGTGCCATACAAGGACTCAGACTGCTGATTTTGGCAATTAAACAGCCACATAGGCCAATGGAAAATAATATAAAGACTGCATGTAAACCCATACATCTATAGCCAACATATTTTTTGACAAAGTTGTTAAGAACATGCTTTGGAGAAAGGGCTATTTTCAATAAAGTCCTGACAAATTGGCTATCCAAATGTATAAAATCAAGTAAGACCCTACCTCTTACCCCTTACAAAAATCAACAATGACAACAAAACAATAAAAAATGTAGGACCTGATGGTGTGAAAATTAGATAGATCTCACAGTACAAAGTATGAAGGAAAACTAAACAAATATATGTCAGAAAATTTTATTTTTTAAAAAAAGGTCTTTAATGTAAAAGGAAATCCTCAACAAAATGCAATGATAATCTGGAAAATGTGAGATAAGATTAGCATTAATAGCAAAAAGGTATACCTCTGACACATGAATGATATCCAGAATACATATGAAATAAAAGTGAGGCATGATCTGGTTAACATAGGTAATAGAATGTTGAATTGCTTGATCTTGTGATGGTTGTGTTCATCTTTAATTAAGGAACTATGGAAAGTTCTAGGAGAGGGATTTCTCTTTAAGAATGTGCCTTCTGGCAGGTTAACAACACTCCTGTGGGTTGAGCCTGTGTTGCATAGTTTTTGTCAACACAGCACAAACTAGACTTACCTGGGTGCAGAAAACATTCATTAGGAATTACTTCCATTAGATTGGTCTATTGACATGTCAATGGTGCAAAATGATTTATTGATTAATGATTGATGTGGGAGGGCACAGCTCACTGTGGATGGGTGCCACCTCTGGGCAGGTGGTACAGGCCATGGAAAGCAAACCAAGATGCAAGTCTTTATGCTTTTTGCTCAAAATTCCTGCCTTGAATTTCTGCCACGACATCTCTCAGTCATGCATTGTTAACTGGACTTATAAAAGTCCAATAAAGACTTTGTTTCCTAGGTTGCTTTTGGTCCTGATGTTTATCCCATCAATAGAAAGCAAACTAGGGCAGAAATTGATACTAGGAGTGGAGGGTTGCTGTGTTCTATCTTACCTATGGCTTCTATATCTTTGAATGTTTTATGGCACAAATTGGAGAATTTTGAAATTGTGGGTAAGGAACCTTCCTCAGGACATAGAGGTTAAAAGGGTTGTTCAGTGGTGTTGAAAGCTAAGAATACTAAATAATGCAGATGTATATCCCTGGTTTGTATAGGTTCAAAAGGAAGTTTGAGAGCCCACCAAAGATTTTACTGGGACTATTCATGTGATACTTTGCATGAAGAATCTGTGATTTATGGTCATATGGAGCTGAAGTCTCGGCTGTGCTTAACAGTAATCAGCATCACTGAAGAGAAACCTTTGCTTTACTGGGACAATCACTGCTGACTACCTAGGACTGAAATATCAACTGTCATTAATAAGAGAACAGCAGGCAGATCTTTGTGAATTCAAGGCCAGCCTGGTCTACAGAGCGATTTCTGGGACAGGCTCCAAAGCTACCCAGAGAAACTCTTTCTCAAAGCAAACAACAACAATAAAAAAGACAAAAAAAAAGGAGAACAGCATAACCGACATGAAATCTTAGAAGTATTTCCTCAGGCTGAGAAGACAGAAGTTGTGATCTAGGGGAGCTAAAATGAATAACTAACTAACTAAATAAATAAATTAATTAATTAATTAATAACCACCTCAAGCCAAAAGCCAAACTTAGTGTCATACACGTGGTACTTGTTTTGTCAGCATAGATAGGCAGGGTCATAGAGAGAAGATAAAACTTAGCATCATAGGGCAAGGTCAGATGCCCTGAAGTTACTTGTGAACATGCAGACTCAGTTGTAGTGAAGGCCCCAACATATTGAAAATTCCACGACAGTGGGATGACCACCAAAGACAATGGTACAGAAAGAGTAGAGCTGTACTAAGCCTAGAAGAAAAGTTGTGTAATGCTATGGATGGGAGAGCCAGAGAAGTAACACGCTCAAAGTTCTTTGCATCCCAGAAGTTCTTCCATGTGTCAGACATTTGAGCGTCTCAGACTGTTAGATTTGGGGTTTGCTGATTGTAGCTGTGATCCAGATCTTCCCTTTAGGAATAAGAAGTATATAACTTCTTTGTGATCCTACAGGAACCTACACTAAAGAGACTTTGGTGTTTTAAAATAACTTGGACTTTTAAATCATTAGAATATTCCAAAGACTGTAAGACATATGAAATTGGCTGTTGTCAGTGTTTTACTCACACCCAGACATATGGACAGCCCAAATTTGAATCAATGGGCTATTAAATTTAATACAAAAAGAGAGGCCACAAAGTTGGAGAGGTAGAAAAGTGGGAGGAGTGGGTCTAGGAGGAATTTGGGAAATGAGCCAGGAGAAAATATGACAAAAGTAATTATGTGAAATTTCAAAAAAAATAGAATAGTTTAAGGAAAAAATAAGCAATATATCTAAGTTGACATTTATCATTTAAAGAGGTATACAAATGTCCAGCAGGTATAAAAAAAATGCTCCCTATTACTAATCAGAGAAGTACAGATCAAGATTATAGGTTGTCACCTCACCTCAGAAAGAATGGCTAATATAAAAAGACTCAACACTTTGAACAATGTGAGCCTCTGCATTTACTATGTGTAATATAATAAGAAGCTTCTCTGACCAAAGTTCAGAGTAGCACAAATCTATGTATGTGAACCTAAGTATTTGGAGGGCAATTTGACTTCATGACCACATAGTGAAACTACATTTTCTTAACTCCTAGGGCCTACGGTTTTTCTAGCCAGGCATTTGTTTGACTGTTTATTTGGCCATGTTTATAGTAGTAGCAGTCATAAGCAACTTTGAGTGCTTTGATATTGATTAGACATCTATGTCAACCCTTTGCTCTCACAAAGTTCAAGAAACATTGTAGAAGATAAATCATAAAGAATGTAAGAGGTAGAGGATGGTTAGGGAATAAGAACAAAAAGCTGTGAAATGCTATCTGCTAAAGATGATATGCCTGAACACATGGACTCACAGATGCTGAGGTTAATTGAATAAGACCTGCACTAGAACAACCCAGTTAAATTTTATACCATGGGTAGGGGAAGGGCTTCAAAAACACCACCCCTAACTAAGAAGCCATTAGCAGTTGACAGTTGCTGGAGGAGGGAATATCACTTTTCTTTTTGGATTGTGGTCACTAGTAGATTGCCTGTGTTTCACTGTATGACACCATACCTATGTGCATATGAGCAACATTAACTGAACTCAGTGATAAAATAATAAACAAGCAAGTAAATAAATAAATAAATAAATAAATAAATAAATAAATAAATAAATAAATAGACAGGAAGTTAGGAGAGATATATGTTAGGGCATCCTGGGAATTGAAGGAGGGGAGTGGAGGTGAATATGGTCAGGATACACCATATATTTTTGAAAGTTTCAAAGAAATAAAAAAAGTTCTAAAAGACTTAAGATATCCAGTGTTAATAAGGATTCAGTGTAAATGAAACACTTGTACACTGTTGGTGACAATGTAAGTTAATATATCAATTATAAAGAACAATAGAGAAGTTCCTCAAAAAAGTTCTCAACAGTATTATGATATGGCTTAGTAGTGCTACTCTTGAATATATATTCATAGGAAATGCAATCAGTATGTAAAAGAGATACCTTCACACAAAGGTCATTGCAGTTTTATCAAAAAGAGCCAAGAAATAAGAACAACTAAAATGTGCAACTGATCAATGAAAAATTAATGTTACATACAAATATTAATTATTCAGTTATGAAAATTAAAGTTTGTCCCTAGAAAAATACCACAATTAGAGATGGAGATTATTATGGTACAAAAATGCAAGAGGTAAATGGTCACACACACATACATAACCTAAAAAAATATCTTCATACAATTAGAGTAGAATGGTGATTACAGTGAGCAAGGGAAATAGGAATGAGAGAGGTATGGAAAGGTTTATCAATGAGTACTAAACTATAACTAGATGAAAAGACAAAGCTCTGTTCTTCACACACATTATGAGGTCTAGAGAAAATAACAACATCCATTAGAAAAATCTAGAAGAAGGGATTCTAAACATTATAACTATAAGCAAAGGTCATTTTTGGATGAGATAAATATAATTAACCTCATATAAACATAGTGTGGTGTTCAAATGCATGTAGTATAACATGGTACTTTACTAACATGATTAGTTTTTGTGGTTGTATCTATCAATGAAAATTAAAATTAAATATACATTAAATAACATGGAAAGAAATAAAAAAGATAATGGCATTAAGTGAAATGTCAATGGCAGGGATAATTTCTGGTAATAACACAGAACTACTAATTATATTTTATGAGGATCTTTCCCACCACTTCTTTCTTTCAGAGATTTTATGTTGAAGCTTCTGGAAGAAACTTGTTGCAGCAATTCTCATTATGTTGAAAGAGCTGTGAAGCTACTTTAAGTTCATAAAGTATTCCAACTTCTTACCCACTTGTTCTATAATATCATAGTAGTGTATTCCTTTACCACCTTTTGAATCACAATTACTGTTCCTAATTTATGGTCTTCTCTAAATTCATAGATATTTGACATATGAATTTAGAGAAGACCATAAATTAGGAACAGTAAAAATAACAGTCTGTTTTTTTCTTAAGCTATAAGAAATGATAAAATGTAACTTCAAAAGTATTTGAGGGGCTGGAGAGATGGCTCAGTGGTTAAGAGCACCGACTGCTCTTCCAGAGGTCCTGAGTTCAATTCCCAGCAACCACACGGTGGCTCACAACCACTTGTAATGAGATCTGGTACCCTCTTCTGTCCTGCAGGGACACATGCTAGCATAATACTGTATACATAATAAATAAATAAATCTTTTAAAAAAAGGTATTTCAGAAGGGCATTTGTTTAACTATGTTCAAAGATAGTGCTTATTTTGTGAAATGGCACATAAATTTAAGCATATCTTAATTTTAGAATGAACAAAATTATATGAATCAGGTATATGTTGATTTTATAAAGTTCCATTGTATGCTATGAAATGTTTAGGGTATGCTGCATTGATTGTTTTGTAAGGGGTATAATAGAATTGAGCACAGGATTCAATGAAGTAGATCAGGTTTGAACAATGAGACTACAACTTAAATAGTAGAGACATAGATATATTCAATGACTTGTTTCCAATGTAAAGCAATCAGTAACATTATCAAATATCTTAAGCAATGATTTTTGAGATTGTCTATTGTAAAGCTTATAATATTTTATTCTTTCTTAGTGCTTATGATATATTGCAGCATATTTCCAAAAGAATTATACTTGTGTTTTCAGAACATAGGATCATATAAAATATATAATAATGTATCTGACAGACAATAGAACCTAAATAAGTATTAAATAAGGTAATATATTTGTTTGTTTATTGTTCAGTTTCACTTTTTTATAGATGTTTGTTTGTTTATCTGTGTATTTTCTAAAGAGAGAGAGAAAGGAGGCATGGAGTTGAATGTCTGAGGAGGTCGGGAGGTTATGGGAGGAGACAAGGGAGAGGAACCTGAACAGAACACAGTTATAAAAATATTTTAAACTAGAATAAAGTAATATAGAAAGTCAGAAAATATGGATTTTTAAATTTTATTAAAATCTTTTATTTTGTGTGTGGATACTAGCTAGGTTGAGTATCTATATGTATGTGGATATTCATGTACCCATATTGCAACTTTGGAGGTCAGAGGACATTTTATAGGAGCCAGGTTTCTCTTTCAATAACAGAGGTCCTAAGAATAGACTTAGGTCATGAGGCTGGGTAATAAGCATCTTTATGGCTAAGCCATTTCTTCTGACAATATTTTTAGTCTTTAACATTTTAAATATGTTGGAAGAAGGTTGTAATTGGAAACTATCTAATGTGGTCATTTCAAAGTTCCATATATATTCTCTCTTCTCTTTCATTCTATTTGATTACTATACAGCAACAAATACTGACTACATAGAAAATATAACAGTTTTAATGTGCTGTAAAATAAAATCATGCAAAGTATTCAAAGCTGCTTTCTCCAAGCTGAAAAGCAATAATACATTTCCTATATCTCAACAGCAAATAATCTTCCACATATTTATGTCAATAGTGATATAACTATATTTGATTTTGAAAAGAATGTAAAGCATTTATTAATTGATTTGAATATTGTCCTTTTAAGTGAACATTTAATTCTTCATTTTGTAAGATATTTCTTGCTTTTAATTAAGTTATTTTGTAACAATGATAAGTAATTATTAAATGGTGAAATAAATATATTAAGCAGTCTCAGACAGAAGGCATTGTATAATATTATTGCTAATAGTTCCAGAAAATTCATCTCATGAGCAAGAGCACCACAAATATGTATCTACAAAATAATTACTTGTTTTATTGGCTGTTTTTCTTTGTTAACTTGATACAAGCTAGAATCATCAGAGAGAAAAGAGCCTCAATTGAGGAAATGCCTCCATGAGATCGAGCTGTAAGGCATTTTCTAAATTAGTTAGTGATCAATGGTGGAAGGCACAGTCCATAGTGGGTGGTGCCCTCCCTGGGCTGGTGGTCCTGGGTTCTACAAGAAAGCAAGCCATGGAAAGCAAGCTAGTAAGCAGCTCCCCTCCACGCCCTCTACATCAGTTCCTGCCTCCAGGATTCTGCCCTGTTTGAGTTCTTCTCCTGACTTCCTTCAGTGGTAAATAGCACTGTGGAAGTGTAAGCTGAATAAACCCTTTCTTCCCCAACGTGCTTTATAGTCATGATGTTTCTTTGCAGCAATAGAAATCCTAACTGAGACACTTGAGAATCTATTTAAGAGATTTGCTTTTATTTATTATCCTTAAAAATGAACATTTTTAACAAAAGATAAATGTTATGTTATATCACATCACTAAGTTTATTTTCTATCATCTAGGGAAAAGGAATATTTTGATCTTCTAAATCCAATTTTGACAGTGATACAAATAGAATTGGGTGTCCATTGTGCATGTATGGAGATCATAGGATATCTTGCAGGAGTCCTCTCTTTCTACAATGTAAGTGCCAGGAATTGAACTCAGTAAGTCAAACTTGATAGCAAGCATTTTTATTTGCTAAGACATCTCTTTAGCCATTATTTTCATTTTTGACTGACAGACAGACAGGTATGTGGCGGGGGCGGGGAGGGTATTGTACTTATCCCAAGTATTTCATTTTATTTTAGTGTATTGTATTGTATTATGACAGTCTGGGAAAGTGATGGTCTCAAAAGATAAATACATATTCAGAAGTTTTAAGGTTGTTTATTCATTTGTTATTCCTTGATTAATATTAAAACAGTGTGTGCCAAGCTAAAACTCAAAGAATAATCTTTAGTCCATTAGAAAGATGCAAAACTAATTTAGTGTCCATTAACCACAAATGTCTATTCTAACACAAAATATGACTGGCTAGAATTGAAAATTTTCTATTCATAAATCACATACTTACTTGCAATATGTACTGTGAGAAAGAATGGAAACATCTCCCATTTATAATTTTTAAATTAGTTATGTGTTGGGATGGTAACATTTGGGATACATTTTGTTAAATATTTTACAAAAATTATTTTTGTCTATTTCTTTTTACTTTTTTGTGAGACAGAATTTCTCTGTGTAACAGCTCTGGCTGTCCTAGAATTTGCTATGCAGACCAGGCTGGCCTCAAATTTACAGAGGTCTGCCTGCCTCTGACTTCTAAGTGCTGGGATTAAAGGCATGCACCACCACTACTTAGGTCTTTTATCTTTAATAGTACAACCACTTAAAATAGGTCTCATTATATTTCCATATGAATGTGTTGAGAAAATATATAACAGTACATAATCTAAATTTCAATACTCTTTGGCTACAGTCTTAAATCAAAACTTTACTGCTGTGGGATGTCTTTCTGTATGCTGTGTATATGCGTTGCTCTGATTGGTTAATAAATAAAACTATTTGACCAATGGTGAGGCAGAATAAGGTTAGGCAGTATATTTGAACTGAAGATGAGACAAAGAATGGTGGAGCCAGGACAGATGCCAGCTGCCACCCAAGGAGGAACAAGATGCCAGCAGACTGGTAATGCCAAGGCCACATGGCAACATATAGACTAATAGAAATGGGTTAAGTTATAAGAGCTAGTTAACAAGATGCCTGACCAACAAGCCATATAATCTGCAATTAATAATTAGCCTCTGAGTGATTATTTTATAAGCAGCTATGGGACCACAGGGCCGGGTGGGACTGGAGAAACATGGAACTGTGGGGCTGGGTGAGACCAGAGAAACGTACAGCTACACTTTACCTGAAGACAAAGTTCCTTATATATTAATAATTTATGGTGTGTGTGTGTGTGTGTGTGTGTGTGTGTGTGTGTGTGTATGCTTTTAGTATATTTAAACATTTTGCAGGAATATTTAGAACTTTCACAATGTTTATGGCTCATTTAAATTGTGCTATTATGTAGGTGTCAATTAGTAATGCTATTTATTGCTATTAATCTACATCCATGTTTTTAAAAGTTAAAGATACAAATTCAAACTATGAAGTTTGAATAAAACATTTTCTTTTAACTGGCTATATTGTTATTCAATGCCCACTAAAAGTTTTATCAGAATGATAATAGTAAATAATTACAGATATTTTCGACTTTAATAAGTGTACTGTCTCCAAAATGAACTTAGTTTTCTTCTCTAGACTATTTTTGTATGTTAGTTTCAAATTTGCTTCTATTTTCTTTGGTTATAAAAACCATTAAAAAAGCAACACAATTTTATTAGGAGACACATTTTTTCTAGCTCTCAGTTAATATATAATATAAAATATATATGGCAGAATTATCTTGTCATATATTACCTAAGGAAAACTACATTAGATATTAAAATACCCAAATTCTAATGTTTTATAAGACTTAATTTCTTCTGCAAATATTTTTCTATGACATTTTAAGTCTACTGTTAGTAACCAAAAACAAAGCTAACAAAATTTCAGTTGATTGGTCCTGTGGTATGATAATATTGAAGGATTCTAAATTAGTTAGAAGAGATTAATTATATGGCCCATATTATAAATTAGTAACTTAAAAATTATGCACACAAATTTGCATTAATGCCTGCATATGGAAAAGTAATACTCTATGAAGGGACATGACTACCCTTCATAGAGATGGATTACATTTTGTGTTTACACAGTCATAGCAATGAAGTATTTAGTAGGTGAGCCAATTCAGGTAGCTGAGAGAAAATTAATTTCCTAGTTGCTCCTAAATTCAATTTATATTTTCCCCATATTCTTGTTGTTTAATAAGAATCATTGGCTCAAATCTAGCATTTCACATGAGAATTAATTACAGATTAGTCGTAAATGATGTATAAGAGACACTTCAGCAATGACTGAGACCCAAAATGTGTAGGTTATCTGCAGGAACAACACAAAAATGTACCAAAAACCATCTGAAGTAACTGAATTATTACTACAGACAGCAAAAAAAATGGCTACACTTAATCAAACCAGATGATATTCTACTACTTTACAAACAATAATAAAAGATACTGTGGCTTTTGAACATGGTATGTAGTTAATGTCCAACTATATAATGAATGTACTAAATATATAGTATTTAATCAGACAACATTTGAAGAATTAATTTAGTTTCAGCTAATGCTCAATAGTGTACTGACAAAAGTTTAAAAATTCTAAGTATTGGTATTGTCATATGCAGGAATAAAACTTTGAATTTTATGACTTTAAGTCCTACATTGTTCAACTTATGTTGCCTCAGTTTCTAGCTCACAAAAATAAACACTTGAAAGTGTGGCAAGAATAGCAAATGCTTGCTGTACAATATACACAATTAATTACATACACAGATATTAAATAGTGTCAAGTTTTATGTACTTTAACTATATTATTGTATTTCAGGGACATATGGTTACTACAACCTTTAAAATAAAAAAAAATGAATCTGGGGAATCAGTTCAGTTGGTTGAGTTCTTGTCTAGTATACACAAAGCTCTGGTTTCTATCTTTAGCTCTACATAAATAAGGTGTTATAGCATATGCCTGAACTCTCAGCACCTTCAGAAGTTTAAGGTAAAGCTCAGGTCTATATTGTGTTCAAGGCCAGCCTGGTCTATGAGGGAAAGAAGGCAAGAGAGGGAAAGAAAAGGAGACAGAAGGGAAGGGGAAAAAAAAGCAAAGAAAGGAAATGGATAAACATAGGTTCTCTAATGTTAAATGACTTTACTGAGTGTACTGATTTAGTCAGGCATAATACTATCACCAGAATCCATGTGGTCCTGACTTATATTCAAATTCTCAGTCCACTATACCTCTGTGAAGAGTTTGTCAAGACACATTGTTGAGTAACATAGGTCAGGCACAGAAAGACAATTATGACATATTTCCATGTGCAGAAAATAATACCTTATTGCAGAGAAAGAAATTGAGTACCAAAATAAGGATTCTGGACATGAGGTTGGTCATAAGACAAGTTTTTTTTTTCTTTTGAGTTTTTCAAGATAGGGTTTCTGTTTGCTCAAAATATCAGTGTATTATTGATTACAGTTTTAAAACTTTTAAAGCAAAATAAATGATAGGTTTTGGACCACAGGAAAACCATTTTCAAATATGAAATGAAAATGAGCATAAATACATGTGAGGCATTCAGATTATCCAATACCATTTTTAAATTCTATGAACAAAAAAAAAATAAAATTATATACCTTTTAACTGGTTGCTTAAATTTCATGTTTAAAAATGTTGGTTGTTTCTTATCCTTATCTTAGTGGAGCTTTACAAATAATCTATACCATAAATATTGATAAAAGTATACCTTACATACACTTACAAGAATGGAAAATTTAGACTATTTTGTTAATCATGTGTACAGCGTGAAAAAATTATAGGTCAATTTAGAAAAGAAATGCTTAAAGCTAAAATTCTATATTTTGTATTCACTTAAATATTGAAAATATTCACCTGGTCAGATGAAGAAATAAATAATTAAATCCATAGGTAATTTGAAAACAACTATTGTAAGTCAAGTAAATAACTACATGACTATATTAATTTTGTTACATAAAAATTGACAAAATATTGGAAAAAAATATTAAAGTAGTCAACATAACAGACTTAAGGAATATTCTTTTAGATATCAGTTCATTTTTAATATCTGAAGCAAGCAGTTAAAATTATAATGGTTTATGGGAAGTGAATAAAAAGTTCTTTAAACAAATATAAACAATTCATTTTGAAATGAAACATGCATTTTAGTGAAGTTTTGTATTTGTCTCTACTGTACCTTTCTTTAGTCCAGGAATGAAAGCTAAAAAGAGATTTGTATAAAGTTAAACAATATATATTTTCTCTTCTTCCCAACATATTATATATTATAATATATAAATTATATTATATTATATTCTCAACTTCATTCACAAAATGTATGTTAATGTAAATAAGATTTAAATCCATTAACTTTATCTTCTGTAGTTTGCATGCCTGGGATTTGACTAAGCCTATTTGAATATGTTGAACTTTCAGCAAACAATTATTGTTCTGTTAGCTAATGGCTATGTGCTTTTACCCAGTTTTTAGGAGCTCAATATTTTGCAAGAAATCACTACATTTCTGATCTCATTGACTGTGAAAGGAAAATACAGTATACCCTCCTAATAGAAACATAGTATGCAAAAAACAGTATGTTTTATCTACAGTACTCTATATCCAAATTCTGGTGATGAAAATAAAGATAAGTGCCAAAACTCAATGGACACTTGTATGACAGTGGTTCGGTAGAATTGTTATTATTGTTTTAACAAAATTTTCCTATAGATGTCTTTATAACTAAACATATGCTTTATTTCACACAATTATCAGTTGGCGATTCAAGTACATTTTAGTAATATTCTAGATAAAAACAGTAATTAAATTATATAAATATTAATAGTTTATCATAAGAATAATACTATAACATGGTATATTACACTATGTACATGTATTGTCATAATCCTGGTACAAATATCTAACATTTTCGATATGCAATAGAATAGCCTGAAACAAATGCAGCTACTCCTATATATGGTGATTATATATATTCTCTGTATAGCTTTGTGCCTTTCCTGGATCTTGCTCTGTAGACCAGGCTGGCCTTGAACTCACAGAGATCAGCTTGCCTCTGCCTCCCGAGTGCTGGGATTAAAGGCATGCACCACCACTGACCTGTGTGATTTTATTTGTATGTTAATAAATAAAGTTGCCTGGGGGTTAGAGTTAATAGCAAGACATAGCAGAAGTCAGGGGGTGGTGGTGCACACCTTTATTCCCAGCACTCCGGAGGCAGAGTCTATGTGTTCAAGGGCATAACCAGCATGGAGACACATGCCTTTAATCTCAACATTAACCATAGAAGACCTGGAGATCTGTATAGACAGGCAGTGAGGAGGAGGTCATGTGGTTGGGTTTACAACCAATGAGAAGGCAGAACAGAAAGTCATTAAAAAGACAGACACAAAGGAAGTAGGTCTTTTTCTGAGGGGAAGGATGGCAACGGCAGCGAGGGATAAGAAGGTGGTTTTAGTATCAGCTCTTAGCTACTGCTCTGACCTCTTGGGCTTTTAATTCTGTATTTGGCTCTGTGTTTCTTATTTAATAAGACTATTACATCTACACCTATATCCTTCTGGATATGAATCTTCTTTTGAGGAAGGTCATTTTCATCAATGTGTTCTAAACTTTTAGGTTGTCTATGGAGTGCTGAGGGAGGAAGTAGATCTTGATCTAGTCAACCTGATCACACAAATCATTGTAAAGGTCCATTTAGTGACATATGGCACAACAAAAATGCTCCCATATGCTAGACATTGAAAGAAAACCTTAGCTGGTTAACAGTGTCACCATAGAATGGGCAAGATGTACACAAATACTTGTCAGTTTATCAATTTACAATTTCTGAATACTTCAATAAAGTAATCACAGGGGAAGCTGTTCTAGAATGTAAAAGTTTTAGTACAGAAAAAGATAACTTTAAGGGAGGCAGTTTTAAAATAAATGCCATCAAATCTCTTTGGAAATACCTGAAAATTCAAAGAATTCTTTTATAAATAATTGGCCATGTTTGATGAGTCAATCAAAACATAATATTTAAACAAGTGTTTATTACCATTTATAGCAATATATGTTATCCTTAAAACATTATATTAAAAAATTTAGAATAATTTCTAATATAGAGAAAAAGTAAATGAATTAGTATGCATACAAGTTTAAACCTATGGCATATTCTCAATTTTTATGAGCTAACATTTGAAAACAAGTTGTTCATTTATTTTTCTTATCATAAGCCTCTCAGAGGTGAGTACTGAAGGTCACATAATGTAGCATAAAAATTGTGAAAAAAAGTTGTAGACTTGAAAACTTGAATGCTAAATTAATAAATTAATATCTAGTTTTCTTTGAAAATGCTAATTTTAAAAATGGTACAAATTTCCCTAAAGATTTAATTCTTGACATATAGTTCAAATCATTCCTGTATCTTCTATTGATTTCTTGAATAACAAGTTGTATAGTTATTGTACTTTTCTAGAGTACAAGCACTTCAAACAAGAAGCAATGAGGCTCAAATCAGATTTTCTATTCAAATTGTGTAAAAGGTTAAGACTACAAACACAAATACTGGAAGAAGGTCATTCATATAGTGAGCATCTAGCTTATAGTGAAAGAAATGTTGAAAATACATGTACTTCATCCCTTTATAAACTGTAAGTTTCTATGTATTTGTTTTGCCATAAATGTTAGATGCATACTGCCCCAAAGAAGCACTCATTTCAAGACTGCAAACAGATAAATTCAGTGTGTTCCTTTAATTATGAAAATACTGGCTGATTGGTGGTGGCACACGCCTTTAACCCCAGCACTAGGGAGGCAGAGGCAGGCGGATCTCTGTGAGTTCGAGGCCAGCCTAGACTACAGAGTGAGTTCCAGAAAAGGTGCAAAGATGCACAGAGAAACCCTGTCTCGAAAAACCAAAATAAATAAATAAATAAAAAGAAAATACCAAAAACTTTTAATTCACATCATGAAATAACTAACCACAATTACCCACATTAACAAAATTTTGGTCAGCCATACCTATGCTATAGCATACTATCAAATGACCCTCTTCATCTGTAAATCAAATCTATATACAGCAATTCCTAAGATTAACTCATTTTCTCATTTCTCACATTTTGCTCCTCTCCCAGATATCTTCTGCACTTTCTGCTCTTTTATTGAGGAAATCTCTTTCAACAGCTGTGGCAGAAGCACTTTAAAAGAACTTGTGATGTAGAGAATGTTTACACACTTTAGAAAACTAAAAGATAAATCTTAAAATATATTTAGAGTAAAAATGAATGTATAGCTCAAAGATCAGGGTCCATAGAAATTTCTAAGTTTATTATGTGAACAATACAAATGCATGCTATGTTATACTACACAAATATTACTATTTATATATTCAATATTTATTAGAAATATCTGACATAATATGAAAGAGAACTAGGAATATATTACTGCTTAAGATTGTATCATGGGAATGTATTACCCTGCTCAGCATCCTTAGTACATATAAAGCAATAAGTTTAGAACAATTGAATTAACTTTTCCAAAACTCAACAATATAGAGTGGAATTAGATTTTGAATGCATGTTCTTGGTGTTAAAGAAACCATTTGCTCTGGGAAGCTATCTTACACTGGTCATGTTATATAACCAGGCATGCCTTTCATCCCACCCATGGATGAAACCCACTCATCCCAGACATCAAACCTTCAATTTATAACCTGTTCTGCCTCCAAGGTATGCTTGGGTAATGGTAGTGCATAATTTTTGTAATGGCCAACCAATGACAGCTCTAACTTGAGACCCATGCCATTAGAGAGTGAACCCAAGCCTGAGACAGCTTTGATGGCCAGGAACTAAAGGCTGGACAGCACAGAGACCCAAAAGCAAATAGGACTGGTGTGGTAGTTTGGATGTAATTGAACCCATAAACTCACAGGGAATCACAGTAATTGAGAGGTGTGGCTTTGTTGGAGTAGTTATTGCCTGGTTGGAGGAAGTGTGTCACTGTGGAGGTAGGCTTTGAGGTCTCATATATGCCCATTGTACCTGCCCAGTGTCTCTATCCCCTTCCTGTTGCCTCTGAATCAAGCTCTACTCTCAGCTCCTCCATTATTATGTCTGCCTGCATGACACCATGTTGCAGTATGATGTTAATGGACTAAACCTCTGAAAATGTAAGCCACCCCAATTAAATGATTTCCCATCATAAGACTTGGTGTGGTCATGCTTTCTCTTCACAGCAACAGAAACTCTAAGACAGAAGTTGGTACCAGAGACTGGGATATTTCTGTAATGGGCCTGATCACATTTTTGTTTGGAGGAATCTGGTACTTTGGGTTAGGAAAGCAGTAGAATGGTTTAAGCACTGCTTAATGAGAAATACTCGTAGGAATATGGAAGACAGTAGTGCTGAAAATGTTATGAACTGTGTGGAGCTGGCTCAAAGAGAAGAATATTAATATATTTCCTGGAGATCATTCTTGTGATATTTTTGTAAAGAAAGTAGTTGCTTTTTACCCTTGTCTGAAAAGTTTGCCCGAGGCTAAAGTGAAGAGTTCTGGAATAATTCCTTTAACAGAGGAAATCTCAAAAAATCCTAGTATGTTATGTGGTTATTAGTGGTAACTCTGATGAAGATTTGCAACAGAAATGAGCAAGCTGAGCAGGGTAAATTACAAAATATAAAATTTGAGGAGAAAACGAGCACCAGAAAGTGAAATGCAGCTAAGTCCTGGGTTCAAGGTGATAAACAAATTGAGAAATGGGATAAATGGAGTGGTAACCTCAGGGCAAGATGCCACCTAGCTAAGTTTTCAAATTGTCAAAAGAGATTAAAGAAAAGCTTAGAGCCGGGTGTGGTGGTAATGTCTTTAATCCCAGCACTCAGAAGGCAGAGGCTGGTGAACCTCTGAGTTTCAGGTCAGCCTGGTCTACAGAGCAAGTTCAATGACAGCCAAGCTTAGGTAGTGAAGGAAACCATGGGAAGCAGAAAGCTGCTGAAGATGTAATTAAATGATCAATATGTAATTGTAATTGAAAGATGTAAGATGTAATTGCCATGGTCCAACACCAGCAAGCAGCAGGATTCTGCAGTTAAAGATAGAAGAAAGGGGCTAGGGAATCTGCTTCTGAGACTAAGGAAAGCCTCTGAGACCAAGCAATTGTCAGGGGTGTCTCTGAATGGAGGCCTACAGAGGACATTGTGTGAAGATGTGAAGTGGAAGCCTGGATAGCCTTTGAGACCCTGTTGCCTGTTGAAAATGCCAGAGAGGTGGGATACCTGCCTGGGAGAGCTGCTAACAGGGAGTGGAACCAGCACAAGAGAAAAAAAGTGTGTTGCAGTCAACAAAGCTGAAAGGAGATGGAGATCTGAAGAGCATTTTGACATCAGACATGTAGATGCAGAGTTTGGAGCTTGCCCAGCTGGTTTACAGTCTTGCTTTGGTCCAATATTTCTTTACTATTTTCCCTTCCCTATGCTTTAGAATGGTAAGGTATATCCTGTGCTGTGCTGTTATATGCTTGAAGTATGTGGTCTGGATTTTAATTTTGATTTTATAGGGGATTATAGTTAAGAGATTTCATAACAAGACTTTGAGCTTTAAAACATTGTTAAGACTGTGATAGATTATGGGGACATTTGACATTGAACTAAATACCTTTTGCATCATGATATTGTTAAAAGCTAATGGGGTCAGGGAGTGGAATGTGGTAATTTGAATTTAATTGCCCCACATAAGCTCTTAGGGAATGGCACTATTGGGAGTTGTAGCTTCGTTGGAGTAGGTACGGCTTTGTTGGAGGCAGTATGTCACCATGGAGGTGGGAGTTGAGGTCTCATAAATGCTCAAGCTATCCCCAGTATTTTAGTTTCTTCCTGTCACCTCTGCATTAAAGATGCAGCTTCTTCTACACTCTCAGCTCCTACTCCAGTACCATGTCTGCCTACATGCCACCATTTTGCACCACGAAGATATTTTAAATCTCTGGACTAAACCTCTGAAAATTTAAGGACCCCAAATGAAATGTTTTTCCTTTATCAGAGTTTCCATAGCTCTGGGGGCAGGTCCAAAAAAAGCTTGACCATACAGCTGTCATGACAGACTTACTGGTAGGCAACACCTACCAGGATCCAGGAAAAGCCATAAACTGATACCACCCAAGAAACCTCCCAGGGATGGGCCAGGGATGGGGAAGTACTTGACATCCCAAACATTTCAACCATTAGATTAGGTTAGATAAGATAGCCAGATATCACTGAGCCTAGAACACACCTATTTCTCCCTTTTTTCTGAGATACACTTAGACAAATGTCAGCCAATCAGGGTCTAAAAACCCTACCCTGCCTGGATTCAGGTCTCTCTGTCCTCACCACTATGTAGGACAAAAGACCAAGCTTGAGCTTGAAAAGAGAATAAAGGTCCTTTGCTTTTACATATGGGATTCAGTTTCTGTGGTAGTTTTTAGAGGTCCCTGCAATCTGGGCATAACATTGGCCATGGTGTGTCTTTACAGCAACAGAAACCCTAAGATAACTGGGGAAAAGTTCAATGAAATGATTACTAATTATACTCTGCTCTACTCAGATCAGTTCAGTGCCTAGATCAACTGTCGTCAGAGAGGCATCATCTAGCAACTGATGGAAACAGATGCAGAAATCACAGCCAAACAGTAGGCAGAGCCAAGGGAACCCAGTGAGTTAAGGGGAGGATTGCAAGAGTCAGAGGGATCTAGCACACCTGGAAAATATGGCCCACAGAATCAACTGAGCAGGACTCCTAGGGGTTCATAGAGACTAAAGCAGCAATCACAAAGTATGCATGGGTCTGTGGCTAGGCCCTGTATATGTGTGTGTGTGTGTGTGTGTGTGTGTGTGTGTGTGTGTGTGTGTGTGTGTGTATGTATGTATATATATATATATATATATATATATATATATATATATATATATATAATTTAGCTTGGGGTTTTTATGGGACTCTTAACACTGAAAGTAGGTGTGTCTGTGAAAAGGTTGGAACCCTTTTCCTTTTACTGGGTTGACTTATCCAGTCCTATTTTGTGGACTTGTGCTTAGTTTCCCAGAACTTACTCTGTAGACCAGGTCAGCCTCAAACTCAGAAATTTGCCTGCCTCTGCTTTCTGAGTGCTGGGATGAAAGGAAAGTGCCACCATTGCTCAGATTTTGTGTGTAGTTTTATTGTAACTTGCTATGCCATGTTACATTGATATCCCAGGCCTGCTTTTTTTATGGGAAGTTGAGGAGGAATTGATCTGGGAGAGAAGAGAAGTAGGAGAGAGGAGAAGTAGGGGGCAGATAACTGGGAAGAGTGGAACTAGGAAAAACTGTATGAGAGAAGAATAACAGAAAAAAAAATTCCTAGAGATGAGAACATGCATTTCCAAACATCTTTGCTGAAGGCAGCCTTTTATAGCAAGTAGTACCAAGATATGTGTTTTTATTAGTATTTTAGGAAACATCAACATCTACAAATACAAATATAATTTACCATTTCACATAACAACTCAAAGGAAATGAAGGAAATAAATAGCTTGTGAATTAAAATACTGTTTATGGAAAAAAATGATAACATCTACTGAAAACAGTAATCAGCAATTAGATATATTTTGAAAGAAAACAGAATATTCTTCTCTTGGAACCTAAAAAAAATGGTAAGACAAAAATAATCAGCTTCAAAAGTTTAGCCTTAATATTTTAAATGATTCAAAGCCATATGGAGGAAATCTAGAAAATCAGATTTCCTTTTGAAATTTTTAACTAAAAGAATAATAATTCTGGGATGCACAGAACTGAATTCATTATATAAAAGATAAGGTGACTGTATTATTTAACTACTATTTTTCTTCAAACAATATGACTTCATTAATCAATTTGGTGAAATCTTAAATTTTTCTTGGTTAACATAGACACTTAATAGATAATTTTCTGTCTTTTGTAAATATTGTCCTTAATCCCTAAAAGAATCTAAATTTACAGTAAATCTGAAAAACTGAACTTTTCAAACCAAATAATGTGAGAACATACATTATTTTATATTCTACTAAAAGACAATTGAGGCCATGATTGTGCTATTTGGAAAAGCACATGAAACAGCTTTGATAATATGCAAATGTTAACAACCTTGAGAAATTTGAAAAGCAAATGTTAAAGACCTAGATTCATTTTTTTTTAATTTGGAGAAAAATTATTATTAAATCAATATTTTTGAAACCTGCCTCTAAGCTAATCCAAATGCTTTAAACAATTACAGATCTCAACCATTTCACAGCTTTTAATATTCAATCTGTTCTTCAGTGGATGAATTCTAAATTAAGATATTGTTAAAATAGGACTTAGTTTCCATATCTGATCTTTAAGTCCACAGAGAGATTGATTTTTAAGCATATTCTTTGGTATAGTTGAATGCAAACAAAATATATACATCAAACCTAAAAATGTAAAATCTGTATATGACTAAACAATTTAGTTATTATTTTCCTTTAATAATTTTCTCCAATATTAGGAACTTTGAATGCATTTTTAGTAGATCTTTTCGGGTTGTGCATATTGAAAAGTATTGGGACAAATCTTAAATATGTTTAGAGGCACAACTATAATAAATCTTTCAAAACTAACTTTATATTTAGAGTTGAAATAATTGAACATTTATGTCTCATTTTCACCAATCTCTTTATTCTATCACATGCTGCCTTTAAAATGTTTTTTGATATAAAGAAAAAAGTAGGCAATTAAACATTTTGCTAACATAAGTGGACACCTTATTAGAGAGGGAGAGTGTATCACATAATTTGAAGTTGTCAATTACTGGTGGAAATACATATGATATTCTATGTATGTAAGGTGATACAACAACATAACTTACTAAAACATTAGAATCTGCACACAGTTTAGAGTGTAGTTTGAAGATAAAGTGATTTCATTTTAGAAAGATTTATTTCTAATGTATTTATAAAACTACATTTATATTACATATATATACAGCATAATTATATTTATTGCATTATTTGTAGCATATAATATAGCAAAACAACAAAATAAATACATACTATAATTACTACTTCCCAAATAACCTGTTTCAAGTCTACTATTTCACAGGATATATGTGAAGGGTTCACAACACACCCCCATGGTCGCATATACCAGGCGGACACTTCCGCCTAGCCAATTCCAAGTCAGGATAGGCATTTTTGGGTCAGGGCGTTTCTCATAACCAGGATACCCGGCGGACCTGGACACCTCTACCTAGCCAGTTCCAGGTCAAGATAGCCATTTCTGGGTCAAGGCGTCTCGCGTAACCAGGATCCGTGACATTTCATGGCCACTTAAGCGCGCAACGTGACCATGTGATCTACGCACACGCTTAGAGTGGTGACGTGACCTGGCCACGCCCCCAGCCAGTTTTAAAGCAGAGGGCCATGTTCTGGTTCCTTCTTCTTCTCCATGCACTTGTCTCTCCCACAGGCCTGCACAATCTCTATCCCTTTATCTCTAATAAAACTCATATAAGCAGATTCTGTCATGTGTCGTGACACTTCCTTGCAGGGTAAGAACACAACGCGGCTAAATAACTAACAATATGTTTGCATATGAATGCATACTTAGAAACACTCTGTAAAAATTTTAAGAACTTTGAACAACTTTCACTATTACAAATGGGACATAGTTTCTTAAAAGCAATGTTCTGTTAATTTAATGTTAAAACCTATATAAAATGAAAAATACATTAAGGTAGATTTACTGAAAGCTTTTTGATTTCTTAATTATTGATTTAAATAAATGCATATGAGTAACAGCAAAATGATAGACTAAATCTCAAATATAGTCTGTCTCATGAATTTTTTTACCCAATTTAAGATATTATAGTGTTTTTTTATCCAAAATCCAGTGTAAAAACATTTATTTTTTCATTATAAATATAATGAGACTGAAACATGTTCAAATCTGTTTGCTTGATATACAAACAGTTGTACCTGTAATTTTAGTTAGACATAAATTAATTTAAAATTTATTGTTAATGAAAGAGTCTTTGCATAATTGCTATCCACAGAATTATTTAACTTTACATTTTAAATATCAGTGGCTAAAACCCACATAGTGGCTATAGATTTTAGAAATAAACAGGGAGAGACATTTTCCATGTGGTGAGACATATTTGTTATGTACTGCAGGGAACTGATATTCTTAGATGATATGTTGATAAATATTTTATGTCAGCAAAGAACAAAGCATAAAAGACAATGCCACAAATATGAAGAGGAAATGAAAAGTAGAAGCAAGCTATTGCAAACTAAATTAAATAAAAGCTTATATGCACAGGAAGAAGAGGGTCTACGACAGACTTATTTTATCAGCCTGACAGATTAACTGAGTGCCCAAGACATGTTAAAAGGTTTCTTGAATAAACCAAATGCTTTCTGCCTTAGAAATCATCTACACTTCATGATTAAAAGACAGAGATTCAAGGTAATGGCTCTTGGATGCTCAAAATATAAATATTATATTTTTCATACTTATAAAAGGAAAGCATGTCACTAAGAGATAAAATATTGCCTAAGATCTACTTTTTATATAACAAGGAGGAAGATATAAATCTTTCATACACTGTAAATTTGTGTCTGCATTTGCTTGAATTTCTAAGTATTAATCTCTAACTTTCTTAGCTTCTTCAGACATAAAAATGTTAGCATTTCTTCTAGTCAAAATGAGATATCTATGTAGAAATGAGTTTACATCTGCAGATTAATATTGCTAAGAACTTGGCTGGAATTTATACTAGACATATAATCATAAACAACTCATACATTTATTTAGAACATATGCCAGCCAGTTCTATCTAGTTCTCTACTGCCCTTTGCTCTCAGACAAAACATTGTGACACCATGATTTTTCTATCCCTTAGCAATAACCCTGTCATACTTTGTTAAAGTTCCTCTTCTGCATTATCAGAGATTATACTATTGTTCCTTTATCTTGTATGGTATCTTACTGGAAAAAAAAATGTGCACCAAACAGATATACTTTAGTTTTAGCTGAATTAAATTGAAGTTCGGCATGCACTTCTTTCTCAAAAAAATTAAAACAAAATTATATAACTAAATTAAATACTAAAAAAAAAACCTTTATGGGAGTTTAAGACATAACAAATTATTCTAATTTTCAGCCTATAGTTTCGATTTTAATTAGTTTTTTCAATAATTAAGAAAGATAAAAACAAACTAAAATTCTATATGCTATAATATATTCTTTTTTGTTTTGTTTTTTTTTTCTTTTTTTTATTTATTTTAAAATACTATTCAGTTCTACATAATAGCCACAGATTCCCTTGTTCTCTCCCTTCCTGCCTCCCTCCCCTTCCCCCCAGCACACCCCCCATTCCTACCTCCTCCAGATCAAGGTCTCCCCCGAGGACTGGGATCGACCTGATAGACTCAGTCCAGGCAGGTCCAGTCCCCTCCTCCCAGATTGAGCCAAGCATCCCTGCATAAGTCCCAGGTTTCAAGCAGCTAATTCATGCAACGAGCCCAGGACCTGCTACCACTGCCTAGATGCCTCCCAAACAGATCAAGCCAATCAACTGTCTCACCTATTCAAAGGGCCTGATCCAGTTGGGGGCCCCTCAGCCTTTGGTTCATAGTTCATGTGTTTCCATTCATTTGGTTATTTGTCCCTGTGCTTTATCCAACCTTGGTTTCAACAATTCTTGCTCAAGTGGATCAAGAACCTCAACATAAATCCAGCTACTCTGAACCTGCTAGAAGAGAAAGTAGGAAGTAGTCTTGAACACATTGGCATAGGAGATCACTTCCTAAATATAACACCAGTAGCACAGACACTGAGACAAAAAAATCAATCAATGGGACCTCTTGAAACTGAGAAGCTTTTGTAGAGCAAAGGATATGGTCAACAAGGCAAAGCCACAGCCTACAGAATGGGAAAAGATCTTCACCAACCCCACATGTGACAGAGGACTAATATCCAGAATATATAAGGAACTCAAGAAATTAGACATCAAAACGACCAACAGTCCAACTGAGAAATGGGCTTTAGAACTAAACAGAGAATTCTCAACAGAGGAAACTCAAATGGCTAAAAGACATTTAAGGAATTGCTCAACATCCCTAAACATCAGGGAAATGCAAATCAAAACAACTCTGAGATACCACCTTATACCTGTCAGAATGGCTAAGATCAAAAACACTGAAGACACTTTATGGTAGAGAGGATGTGGAACTAGGGGAACTCTCCTCCACTGCTGGTGGGAATGCAAGCTTGTACAACCACTTTGGAAATCAATATGGTGCTTTCTTAGAAAATTGGGAATCAATCTCCCCCAAGATCCAGCTATGCCACTCCTGGGCATATACCCAAGAAATGCTCAATCATACCACAAGAGCACTTGCTCAGCTATGTTCATATCAGCATTGTTTGTAATAGCCAAAACCTGGAAACAACCCAGATGCCCTTCAACTGAAGAATGGATAAATGAATTGTGGCACATATACACAATGGAATACTACTCAGCAGAGAAAAAACAATGACATCATGAAGTTTGCAGGCAAATGGATGGATCTAGAAAAAATCATCCTGAGTGAGGTAACCCAGACTCAGTAAGACAAATATGGTATGTACTCACTCAAAGGAAGATGCTAGATGTGGAACAAGGATGACTGGACTGCTACTCACATCACCAGTGAGGCTACCTGGAAAAAGGGACCCCAAGAAAGACATGGAGAAATGGATGAGATCTATATGAACAGCCTGGACATGAGTGGGAGCAATGAAGGGCGAGGGTCGAGGGAAAGAGAGCAGGAGATCCTAGCTGGATCAAGAAAAGAGAGGGAGAACAAGGAATAGGAGACCATGGTAAATGAAGACCACATGAGAAAAGGAAGAAACAAAGAGCTAAAGAGGCCCACAGAAATCCACAAAGATACCCCCACAAGAGACTGCTGGCAATGGTCGAGAGACAGCGGGGACTGACCTACTCTGGTGATGGGATGGCCAAACACCATAATAGTTGTGCCATAAACCCCATCCAAGGACTGAGGAATCTGGATGCAGATATCCACGGCTAGGCCCCTGGTGGAGCACTGGGACTCTAATTAATGCTATAATATATTCTAATCAGCTTTAATAAACTCTAACGAAACTTTTTCCTGATAGAACTGCATTTTTTCCACTAGATTATATATTTCTCCATATATGAACTTAGTAGTTTGCCAAGCAAGTTTTAAATAAATATACATTCGTTTTCTAATTGTTTTCCAATATTTGCTACTTATTACAAATACTCAATTGAGTACCATTTAAAATACACAAAGCAAGTGAATCATTTTACTGAATATAATGTTCATGGAAACAATAATGAAATCTAAGAATTTGCAGAAAACCCATTCATTTGTAAAAATGAGACCCTTCAGTCATGGATATATAGCATTACCAGACCCTATTTTGCTCAGAAAATACAAGTGATTTGTATGAATTTTATATCAGGGAAATATAATTCATAATTATTCATATAATCTAAATGAAGAATTTAGTTACTGTAAAGATATACAGAAATACAGAAATGATTTTTAAAATTGGGCATATGGAGATGGCTCAGTGGTTAAGAATACTTGTTGCTCTTTCACAGAACCTGGATCTCATTTCCAGAACACACATGTTGGCTCACAATTGTTCTTAACTCCAGTTTCAGGAAGTCCAGCACACACTTCTGGCTTTTGCAGACACTAGAAATGTACTCAGTTGTACTTAAGCACATACAGGAAAAACATTCATGCACATAAAATAAAAAATAAATAAATCTTAAAAATATTAACTTGATGTTCTTAATTCTAAAAACTCTTAAGTGTTTGAGACTTACTAATAACAAATGTCCTTAAGAAGAAACATTTATCCAGGTAAAATGATATTTAATTCATGTATTAGAATGCAATAAGTCTATAGACAGTTTCAAATGACAAAATACATTTTTATGGTTTGCAAATGGCATAGAAAATAAATGATCTCAGTAGAAGCAATTATCCAAAAATAATTAATTGCATAATTAAGATGAATTAACAATCGTGCTATCAGTAGTACTATAAAAAGAAAAAAATAATTCTGTTGACTATTGTGTAAGGATTTTCTCCAAGATAAAACTCAACCTTGAAGGGAAGCTAAGTAAAACACAGGATAATCCAAAGAAGGTGAAATATTTGATCCTTCAAGGGAGCTCATTAACACACAGGATATTTAAAGGAGAGGTGAAACAGTCTATCTTGAAAAGAAACTCTTTAAGCTCTAGAAGTAAACACAGGATTCAGGAAGTCCAGATTCATTAGGTCACTCCCTTCCCAAGTAGAATCCTTAAGAAATGATCAGATAAGCCTAACTGCCTATAAGAGTCAAAGACCAGCTGAACAGACTGAAAAAAAAAAAGTAAGTGGAGACCAGCTGAGGGGCCAGGAGGAGGCAGAGACCAACAGAGACACACAGAAAGAAAGTCTCTAACCTCTAGATTTTAGTGATTTCATTCTAGTCCTATAAGTAACCTTCAATCATAGTCTTATAAATAATCTCAATAGAGCCCATGGATTCAAGTTGGAATTTTGTGATATCCATACTTTGGCATGTCATTTGTTACCTATCTGAGATGAGTAAATGTTTGTTCACATCTCCTCTAGAACTGGAGTACATTCAACTTAATTGAATTTTAATTTTTTGACTAGTAATTACAAAAGATAGATTTTTCAAAATCAATCATTATAAAGTTGACTAAGCATATGGCTTCCCCTGGCCTAATGTATTTTGTGACGTCTAGAAACACTATACTTCAGATATTTAACAAGGAAAATATTCTTGTTATATTTTCACAAGATAATATCAATTAGTATCAAATTCAAGATAGATACTCATGGCCATTATACTCATTATATTTTTTTTTCTATAATTTAAGGCCTAAATGAAGCCTTTGCCAGTTTATAAACAAAATAAGCTACTTTCATAGTCCACATTGGGCTGCCTTTCAAGAAGTCAATTGGCTTACAGTATTAATATATAATTCTAAATTAATATTTAATACTGAAAAGTTAGAACATTACCGGTCACATTATAAGTTAGATTTATGAAAGGAAACTTGTGTACCACAAACACTGTTTTAAATATTGACATATCCATAAAATGACAACTTAATTATGATTCCATATAGACTAGTTAAAAAGCATATCAGTGAACTTGTAAGAGACAAATGTAGAGAATTAAAAGAAAAATACATAGATAATTCAAATGTTGTGTTTTATATCTTGTAATATAATAGTACAAATATAAATAAATAACATTTAATTTGTTTTTGGATATATCTAACTTCACATTACAATGCTAGATGATATTTCTGTGATCATGACATCAGTTATACATCTATTATTCCACAGAGAGTTCTAAATGTTTTTCATTCTTTCAGTAAGTATTCATTGTAGATAACAGAAAACTCAGGAAATGAGTGATTTTTCATGCTTGTAATTACAAATATGTTAGTACCTGGGTCCAAATGATTTGTATCTACCTCTATCTATCTCTCTATCATCTATATCTTCATCTATCAAGATCATCTATCTATCTGTATTTACTATCATTATGGTCTATATAGTATTAATATGAACACTCCAATCATAAGCACAATTACTTTATATTTTTCATATTAAGTTTATCAATTATAACAGATTAAAATATTACATTAATAAATTTTATTAGTTCCTTGAATAATTATTAATAGCTTTCCACTTTTCTATATTTTGAGCATTTAAAAATTAATGCATTTGACATCAAAAGAATTTGATATGTCATTATCTTTTTTTATCTTAGTCCTTATTATGGAAGTACGAATTCTCAAAATAGTTTTAATTTACATTTTTCTTAAGGTAAAGGATGTTGAATATTTAAAAAAATGTTTCTCATCCATTTATATTTCATCTTTTGAGAGTTCTATGCTCAATAACATCTCACATTTGTTAAATTAGGGTATTTTCTTGATGTTTAATTTTTTGAGTTCTTTGTATATTCTAGACACTACCCTTCTGCTGTTAGTTGGTAATTATTTTTCTCATTTTGTAGGCTGTTTCTTTGTATAAATATTGGTGTATTTTTCTTTACCAAAGTATTTTAGGTTCATGAGGCCTCCTTGGAGTCCAGATGACCTGCAGTTCCTTGCTTGGGCACAAACTCAGACTCAGATGTAGCCATAAGAATAGAAAGCTACAGACACTGTGGAAAACTGAAGCCATGAGATAAGGCTTAGGAGGAATGTCCTCAGGCAACAAGACCACAAGGTTGGGGGAAGTACAGAAGGAAGAACTCAGATAAAGGAGTCCAGAGATTGTTTGCTCAAGCTCTGTTTGTAACACTATCTTTAGTAACTAGCTGAAGGCTATGCAAGTAGTTGTGGAGAAACAAAAATGGTCCATTCCTGAATTAAACATTATCTTGTATCTCTGTCTACCATTATGCTCCTTTCCAGGTCCATGTGTTGCTCATAGATGTTCTGGCAAGGAACCAATTAATTGTTGGTCTTAATGTCTGCACTGTCAGGATCCTTTTTAGGAAGTCTTTTATGTATCCATGGGTTCAAACATATCCTGTATTTTCTCCTCTACCATATTCAAGCTATCAGGTTTAATATTGAAGTTCATGTCCATTTGGAGTTGAAATTTGTTTAGAGCAACAGAAAAGGAACAAAGTGCATTTTTCTACATGTATACATCCAGATTAATCAGCACCATTTGTTCAAAGTATAATGTGTGTTTACTGAAGTCTTCTTTTTCAAAATCAGGTATTTATTGGATACTTAATTTTGGTATTTTGGATACTTATGGACTTATGTATGGTCCTTAGTTCTATTACAATGATCAAAAGGTTTGCTTTATTCCAGAACTTTACTGTTTTATAATGATAAATGATGGTATTAGTGGTCAAAAATAGGAACATTTCTTTACTGCTATTGGGAGTGGAAACTAGTGTAACCACTATGAAAATCAGAGTGGATCTTGCACAAAAAACTAGAAATAGATCTACGTTTAAGTGAGCTATACACTATTGGACATATACCTGAAGAACTCTATCATTCTGTAGAGATAACTTCTCATTTATGTTCATTGATGCTCTATTCACAATAGGCAGGAAATGGAAACCACCTAGACATCCATCAACTCATGAGCATAGATAAAGAAAATATGGTACATTTAAATATTGAAATATTATATAGATGTTAAGAAGAATAAAATAATAAAACATACAGGAAAATAATGGAACTGGAAATAGTTATTCTGAGTGAGATAACCCAGACTGAGAAAGAAAAAATGTTGCATGTTTTATATCATTTGTGAATATTAGATTTGAATCTTCAGCTATGTGTGTTCCATTTGGAATATGAAAGAGTAATAAAAAAAATAGAGGCCATGAAGTCAGTAAGGGAATATGTGAGAAGATTATAGAGATGGGAAATAGAAAAATGTGTTACAAAGATTTCATAATAGAATAGGAGGGGTTAAATAAGGTGACGAATTGGGAGAGGAGGGTTTGGGGTAGAATATGAGCATGGATAACTAACACTAAAGAAATTTTGAAAAAGTCATGGGGAAATCTACTGCTATAGAAGCTTCCTAAAATATATACATATACACATATAAAAAAGAAATCAAATAGAATTACCCAATTACAGGGCAACAATGGCCATACTAGACACCAGAAGCTAACAAATAAAAAACTCAGTGCCAGAAATGATTTATCTCTTTTGATTGATAGCCAGTGAGGTCAACAGGGAACACAGAGAGGGATAAATAACACTAAATAAGTTTTGATAAAAGTCATATGTACACCTACTTACCACCTAATTCTATCTACTACCTACTGCTATTTAAAATACAGTTATCCTATATCTTAGTTACTTTTCTATTGTTATGATAAGACAGTGTGACCAAGGAAACTTCTAAAAGAAATCATTTAATTTACAGCTCATGTTTCGATAGGATTAGAGTCCATGCCCACCATGGTGGGGAGCATGGCAGCATGCAGGCAGGCAGGCAGGAATGGAACTGAAACAGTAATAGAGATTTCATCTTAATCCATAAACATGAGGTAGAGAACTAGCTGGAAGGTCACAGGCTTTTGAAATATAAAAGTCTGCTCCCAATGACACACCTCTTCTAACAATGTCAAATCTCCTAAACCTTCTCAAATAATTCCATAAACTGGAGACTAAGTATTCAAACATATAAGTCTACAGAGGCCATTATCATTCAAACCACCAAAATCATACAATGCCACTAATAGATAGCACAGGCTGGCTAATAAAAAGTTCAGTTTCAGGACAATATTACTTATTTTGGACTTTTTGGTCAGTGAGGTACCTTAGATCTGCCCCCAATATTAAAAAGCATTGGCAATGCTGTTGGTTAACCTGCAGAACTTGAAGGTAAGATCCTATTTCTTAAAGACACCACATACTTGAGTGAGAATATGTGGAGATATCAAGCTGATACTGACTTAGTCATTTCATCCCTACTGGTTAGTGTTCCTAGAGCTATGAATTGTTATATACATTATGAGGATAAATATAATCATGAATATTACCCAGATGTGAACCTTACAAGCTCCAATGATGGCTGTCATATGAAAACATTCTCTTTGCCATGATAGAGGCATAAACATCATATAACCTACCATATTCTCATTGGATTTATGTCTTGTTCCACAGAATGGCATCCCTACCTGGCTACTGTTGGTCTAAGAATCTGTGGTGAGACAGGTCATAGACTCTAGGGGAGAACCTGCTACTATAATTCTGCTAAATAGCCATTGTATTAACTGACACATAATGACTTATCTTTATATGCAAATATTAATGTATCTCTCAATCCTTATCAAAAAATCTTCTATTTGTAGTAGATGGTGATTAACATACAGACCCATAACTGGCCAATGTTCAGAGAAAAAAGAGACTATAGATTGCTTAGTTCTAGATGGGGCATCTATACAATATCCCTCCTCTCAAGGATCAGGAATTATTACAGATTAAAGGACAAACATTTTGACAGCCAGAGGCAGTGGTTGACTATAAGGAAACAGTATTTTCAGGACACAACAGGGCAGCTGCACATACAATATGAACTTATAGTACTTGTGACAGCATGCTCAAGCCCTGTGAAGCTCAAGGCTCAAGCCAGATGATGGTGGTTTGAATGATAAATGCCCCTCATAGTTTCACTCATTTGAATACTTGGTCTCCAGTTGATTGCAATGTTTGGGTAAGTTTAGGAGGTGCAGCTTTGCTGGAGGAAATATGTAACAGGGGGCTACATATTTGAGATTCAAAAAGCCTAGCACAATTACTAGTTTCTCTCTCTCTCTCTCTCTCTCTCTCTCTCTCTCTCTCTCTCTCTCTCTCTCTCTCTGTGTGTGTGTGTGTGTGTGTGTGTGTGTGTGTGTGTGTGTGTGTGTGTGTTTGCAATTGAAGAGGCTATCGAGCTGTTAGGGACTCTAACTTTATGGAACCATAAGCCACAATAAATTCTTTCATAAGTATCCTCTGTCATGATGTTTCCTCATAATAACAGAAATCCTAGGATGGAGAAGGGAGGCAGACATTAAGTCCCATCCCTAGCCAAAGAACTAAAAGAAATTGATAGTCTCTGTACTGGGAAAGTCAATTTTCTTTAGGAGTAAGTAACTTGGCTCTAGTGGAAGGCCACACATCCAGGAATGATCATATATTTCAACACAATTTGGATTTGCTGGAATAAAAATGAAAACATGGAACTGGATAGAAAGGGAAGGGGGTGAATTTGGGATGAGTTGGGGGAGGTATGAATATGAGCAAAACACATTTTAAAAAATTCCCAAAGAAGTAATAAAAATTAATTTCATATGATTAAAAAGTAATTTTCATTTCACTATGTCTCTTAATGTATTTTGTTATCATCAAAGAAATGCTTTTATAAGTGACCCCTCTCCTAAAAACAAATAAATCAGATGTTTGTATTCTCTCTCTGAACCAATTACTATTACTGAAGTTTGTAGGAAGGCTTTTCTATATTACTTTCAGTATAATAAAGTTTTGAGACTGTTCCTCTTAAGAAACACATTTCTGTCCCATGTGGATAAAATAATTGATGGAATCAAAGATAAAACTTCACTTTTCTTTGAAGTAATAAGTGAAAGATATTTTAAGATTTTCCATTTAAATCAGTGAGTCTCTATTTTTTCTATTCATATCTTTGCAAAAATATCATTTCTAGTTTCAGAGGATATAATCAAAATTGGAGGAAATGATACTGAATTTTCTGTCTTTTTTGTTGTGATAATAACATTAAATTTACTGAATCAAAAATATGTGTTTATTCTGCAAATGAAAATTTGGTATGTATTGAGATTAGTTGCACTAAAATTGCATGTACTGCATTTCATTCAATACTTTGCTTGCTGTTATTACAGGATGCTGCTGCTATCAGGTACCATTCAAGTAACAGACAGTAAACTAATTTCTTGAGATGTTGGAGTCATCCACACTCTGTTTGTAAACACAGTGCTAAATAGTAGTAAATATGTCATTAGTTGGATGCCCTTTTCATATATGGCAAAATACTCGATATTATTCAATTAGAAACTTCTGACACATATCTATGCAATCAAACCATTGAATTAAACAAAGCATATTGTTCTCTCATCAACCGAAACATAGTGATTTTATGATCTTCTTAAACTGTATATGGTCAACTACCTTACAACAGGGTTTTAGTTTATAGTATGTCCCTTTATTTGTGCTGCCAAAGTGAGTTTTGTTTTCAGATAAAATTAAAGAGTGCTCACAGACATCGATATCAGTTGCACTCACTATTTATATACTTAGTTTCATTACAATCTTATGGTAACCAACCCCATATGAAAATGAAAGCAATTGCTTCAACAATGATTAAATTGAATTTTTCAGAAAGAATTCTAAAGAACAAAGTCGTACCAAAGCATGTCACAAAATTCTAACACAGCAAATGAACTAAAAATAATTTAGGAACTAAAAATTATTAGAAGCATTGCATTTTTAGAATGCTAGTCAAACATTCAAATAAATACTCCATTTTATAAGACCTGATTATAAATCACAAACTATGTATTATTAATGTGTGATAAAGTTTGTTCATATTATTTGCCAATAGGTAAAAGCCCTTTATTACATTGGGAGCTATATATACACTTCTTTATATAAAGTATTTGTGTATCTGTCATATGTGCATGCCCCCATAAATATAGATATAAATGTATATGTAAATATACATGATTTACAGCTTTCATTGATTTGTAATAAATCATTATACACTTCTTGTATTTCTATTAAACATTACAGAATTAAATATAGTCTTGTATTATAAATGCATGCTTTTAGCCAAACATGCATTTAGACTAATGAAATAAATATGGTTCAAATTTCTGACACCTACAATTATATTTTTGATACCTGTTCGCTATATTTTTTCATTTGGAAACTTTTTTTCATTTCTTAGCCCAGTCTTAACTGAATATTTTCCTTAAGTTTAGTTCTTTGTATGTTCTAGATATTCATCCTCAGCCAAATATATATACCTGGCAAGTATTTCCTTCCTTTAAGAAGAGCTTGGGCATCATCATTTATTACTAGGACACTGTAAAGTTTTTCAGCACCATGGAATTATTAAGGTTATTTCCATAAAGTAGTTTTTCAGAGATTAGCAAGAAAATAATTAGGGTAGAAAAAAATAACACATGAGAAAATTTAAATGACCAGGGAGAATGAAAGGCTCAAACATGATTTTAAAACTATTTTCAGTGTTGGAGTTACTTAATGAAAATACAATATTTGAAGATTGATTGTTTCTTATTTTTATTAAATATAGGAGAGAACATTGACACATGATTAAAGATGATGCTAACTATAAGGATAAACAACTAGTATGATAGAGTAATAGAAGAATATGCAGGAGAAATCTAGAATTCGTCTAGCTTGAAAATAACTAAGACTAAGACTTGAAGCACTGTCATAAATGATTAAAATTCAGTCTTACAATTAAGAAGTAGATTAGGTTAGAATTATGGTTTCAGTCATAACATTTGACTCCATGACAATACTAAAATCAGAAAACATGTTGTCAAAGACCTTCTGTTTTGTTGGCATTCTGAATTTGACCACATATTAGTATATTTTCATGGTAGAATATTTTAATTCTAGCCCTTGGATGACTGAGGAAGAATGAGCCTGAGGTCCAGGCCAGGCCACTCTGGGATACAGTACAAGACTGTCTCAAAAAGAAAGGAAAGACAAAAACGCCAAACCAAACCAAAAGGAAACCAAAACAGTTCAAGAGTAATATATTCATTCTATAATATTATATGATTTTTCTTCAAATTTATTTATTATATGCAACTTTCATTTTATTTTTATGCAAATTGTTTCATACAAATTGATTCATAATTAAATTATAGTCTCAATTAAATTATAATCTCAAAATTTTATGAGATTATAATTTAAGTACATCTCTCCCTTCCTTTTCTTTGCTACAAAATCTCCCCTATACCCCTCCTCTTTTTTCATTAATTGTTATTGCAGGTATATATTTACTGTATATACATATATATTCCTAAATATAACCCACTACGTTCATATAGTAATATTCATACATTTTATCTATATTCTTTTTCCTTCCCCAGTTCCTCTCATATCTTTTCTATCTCTCTACACATCCAAATTCATCTTCTTTCTCACTACTTTAAAAAAGAAAAAGAATAAAACCCACAAAATCAAAAAATCAAAGCAGATAAACTAAAAAAAGTGATAAGACAAACATATCCAAACAACATAATGTGAGAAAAAAACTCGATAAAAATAAAAATTTCATTGAGTTAGATTTCTGTTAGCTAGCTAATCACTAGCATGGGACCTGCCCTGGAGTGGACTTGATATACCTAGTGATATTCCGTTGTTGAAAACTGAATTTCCCTGTGCAGGCTGGTGATAATTCCAAATAGCTTTTTCGTTAAGAGTGGTTCAATTACTTTATGTTTTCTCTAATGCTTGGTCTCTAGCTTTGAAATTTTATATTTATGTTTTGGTTGGAATATAGTTCAGGAAGTAAGAAAGGATACAAGGAATAAGGAGGACATGTATTAGAATGAGAATGCCAAAGGAAGAAGAATGATAAAGGAATGAGAGGATGGGAGAAAGCTAGAGAGGTGGGGAGCGTTAACATAAATAAATGATGTATGAATAATCCATGCAAAATCTACTATTTTAGAGTCTAGTTAATTACACACACACACACACACACACACACACACACACACACACACACACACCAGAGGTACTTTATGTGGTAGGATAATGCTGATGCTCTCAGAAGTCACAGGTTTTTTAAATGAAAAACACAAGGATAGCTGCTAGAAACCTCCCTATGAATTGTGAGCCAAAGAGTGTCCAGAATCTCACAAAAACAATAAAGGATATTGCCTACCACAATTAGATGGTAAGACTCAATTGCTGAAGACATCATACACTTTGGTTAGAGGACACACAGAAAATGAATTGAAATGTGTTTGAAGTTTTCTCCTGAAAGGCCAGTGTATGTAATGCCAGAAGGTGCTAGACATGCTTTTGGAGAAGAAAAGGTTTGGAGAAGAGAAGGTATCAGTGGACTTACCCATTACTGCCTATCTCTACCCTCCCTACTCCATTACAACACTAACCAGGAAGGAAGAAATTCCCACTGGTGCAGTAATAGCAAGACTGTGTGAAAATTAACCAGTTAATTTGTTGAATCCTGTTCTGTAGAAGGGAGTAAGGACATGGTACTTTAAATCATACAAAATCCCTATGATACGGAAGTCATGGACCTTATGTTGGAAGCTACTACTACTGTCATTGTACTAAATGGACGTGTTGTCAAACTACCTTATGGATGTGTATGTTTATATCTCTAGACTAGTGTTGCTCTTGAAAGTTGGGCAGCAAAACTGCTATTTCAGTGTGTAATAGTTAATGCAGAGATGCTTATCTGGTAAATATGCTGGGAATAAGCACCTGAAGAGTTCTCAGTCATAAATAGAAACATCATATATTTCCTTCCAAGGTCCAGGGAACATAGCAGAAATGTTTGTGGCGGGGGCAGGGGTTGTAATATAAGTACTGGAGAATGGGAAGAAATGTACTGAAACTGTTCCATCTGGAAGTTGCATAGCTCTTGCTATTGTGACCACACAAAAGCTGTGCATACCTACACACAGTCTGCTGCACAAGATTAGGCCCTTAAATATTCCATCATGAATAAAGGAGACACCCATAATACCACCATTTCCTGAATATCTACTGGTGGAGGGTGGTTGCTAGGGAATGGGTATTATTTTCTAAAGTGATATAACCACTGTGGTTTGCTCATGTTTCAACTATAGTCTCCTACCAATGCTCAGTAAAGCAACACCAGTCTACAATTTATTCTTGTTATAGTTTGGTCAGGAATCTGATCCCATTGAGTCCATGTCCTAAGAACTTGAGTGAGGTTGAATTTAAAATAAGGGAACGATTTGATTGATTGAGGACATTTCAAGATAGTATACCATTAGGGAGAGGTAATTGTTACTGCCCATCACTTGGATTCCCTGTCTACAGTATGAGAGAGCAGAAAACTGAGCAGATGGAAATGTAAAACATTCAGTTTAACAGGAAAAGGACTGTTTAAAGTCGCGGGAGAGATAATGAGGCAGGTGTTGTGAAATCAGGTGCTGTTAAAGAAACTAGCACCATTAAAGAGAGGTCTTGTGGTTGTGCTGGGATAATAGGAAACATACACTGAGGGCAAGACTCCATCAATGGAAATCTCTATCTTGTAAAAAAAATGTAAATCCATTTCAAACCAGGAAGGCTTAATTGAGAATTTTACTGAAAGAGTTCTCTGCTTGAAAATAGATATCTAGGGTAGTGGTTTTCTGAGATTTCAGCAGAGACTAATGCAGCTATCGTCTGCCCAAGCCAACCAGGCTCCATATGGAGTGGAAGCAGAACTTAGCAGCATTCTTCTCATGATTCTAGTTTTGCAGGCATGAGAAATGCAAGAATAAAAACTCATGAGTAGTTGTAGCAAGGTTCTGGAGAACCAGTTAAGCCTTGCAAAGTACAGTAGTGTCAGATTCCTTGTATGAATGAAAATTCCTAAAAAGAAGCTCTGTCTGGCTATGAATGAAACACACACACACACACACACACACACACACACACACACACACACACACAATTGGTTTATGGGTGTGTGTTTATAAAACTGCTAGCAAAGGGTTAAAAAATCCTCACAGTTCAAAGATACCTTATGTAGCCAAGGAAGAGGGTTGATACAAATACGAGCTAAGTCAGCAACCCAAGCTATATAGTGCAGGAAATATCAAAACAAGCATGGTCACAGGTCTAGATAGGTAGTCACATGGTCAAGATGAGTGGTATAGGAGCTTGGAGATAATGTCTAGTCCAATTCTGATGAATGAACTGGCAGATGGGACAATGGATGGTAAAGCAGTTTCAGTGGGCCTCAGCAATATACAAAGTACAACTTGAGCTGAAGCTCCAGGAACATTTGGAAGTTCTTTGCCTATTAGTCTCATGACACTCAAGATCACAGTGTTGTGTGCCATCTTTACAGAGTCCAGGTAAGAAAATTGTAACATTTTTCAGATATGGTTTTAATCTACCCATGTGTTAATATTTTCCAATATTAATTAATTTAATTAAGTTTATAGATGGTACCATTTTACTTTTAGTAGTAAGTTATTAAGTAATCCATGCCTCCTGCTTGGTTCAGGACACAGAGTACTGTGCCGGTGCACAAATGAGACTCAGTAATTCGGCCTATGCATTTGCACTCAAAATGAAGCTAAATTCCACCATTCATCCAAGGTAAGGCATGAAGGCATGTGGTGATATTTTATTTGGGCTGGAATGTGGTGATATTTTATTTGTGCTTTAATAAATAAAGCTTGCCTGGAGATCAGGGAGAAAACGCCAGCAATTTTAAGTAAACAAAGAACTCAGGAAGCACATGCCTTTAATTCCTTAGCAGGCAGGATCTCTGTTTGTTCAAGATCACACTAGGGAACAGAGCCAAGCGTGGTGACACACACCTTTAATCCCAGTACCAACCATAAAGACCTGGAGATCTGTATAGACAGACAGACAGTGACAGAGCTGTGTAGGAAGTGGAAGTGAGGTACCTGGGCTAAGAGCCAATGAAATGGCAGAAAAGCAAGGCATATAAGCCTGGGTAGACAGGAAGTTGTGCTCTTTGGAAGCTGCAGAGTTGGTGAGGTGAGGTTAGCTGGTGGCTTTCCGTATTTCTCTCATCTCTCTAAGACTTTAATCCAAATTTCTGGCTCCATGTTTTTTATTTAATAAGACCATGTAGAAATTCGTCTACAAAGGCACAGCTGAAGTCAGTTTTATACAACATGGTGTAACTTAGAGTAAGGTACAGCTTGATCCTCACAATTTATTTATACAATATACAAATAGTGTTTGAGGCAGTTAACAAATTGTTTCAATTTTTATTTGACCAACTTTGTCACTAAATAGTTTTTGTAACAAAAATTATATTTTATAGACCAGGCTTATTGGCTGAGTATGAAGGTGGAACATATGACTTCTAAATGTTCTTACCACACTGAATTCTGATATGCTTTAAAATATTCTTTTTGTCCATCTTACTGCATGAAGATCAGGCATAAATCATATTTCTGGCCATTTATGGCTGTGACATTGAATGCATGGTGATTTCTATTCAGTGTTATTTTCCATTTTATAGCAGTATTTTGTTTCTTAATTGTTAACAAGTCATTTAAATTATACTGCCAAGCACAGGTTGCTTATACTTAGAAATATTTTTTTTAGCTTTCTTCTCCATTTTTTTTTCCTGTAAAGTATAGTGTTTTAAAATTTGTTTCCTTGATTCTTATTGCTTCAAGGTATCCACTCAGTAGTCTTGGTTAACCTGAGACTATTTGCAATTCACTTGCCAAGGCATACTGAGTTTTGGGGTTACAGTTGTGAGTCACCATGCCTAGTGACAGCATATACTTTTAAAAAGGTTCTTTCTAATCTTTGTGTTATTTTCAGATTAATTTTAACTTATAAATTCTCTCTTATAGGGATATCTTAAGTGAGAAACATATTGCAGAGCATGCAAGAGAAAAGGAAATGTGTTTCCATCTAAAACTATGAACCATTTCATGTGAGAAATCATCTCTTCAGCTTCTTTAAATGCCTCAAATGCAATAAAAGCACAGTTCCAGAAAATATGATACAGGTACTAGAAGCCACTGAAATTAATTAATGAGCAGATGCTAAGTTTATAGAGAGAAATTAGGGAACACAGGGACCATTAACAAATTAATTATAGTCATATTTATACCTCCATTATTAAGGTCAATTATGTACTTATTTTAAGTAAGGTGAATTATCCCTAATTATCATAATCTGACTTTCCCAACTTATATTTACCCTTCAAATTTCCACTTTACTTAATAGAAAAGCACTGAAGCTCAGAGTAGAAAGTATTACTGACATAGAACATAAGTTAGATATTTCACTGTGATCACTACATGATTATTTTTGAACTGAATTAGGAGTAGGAATGTGACTTGTAAACCACCTGTTCCTGTTGCTAATCTTCCACCATAATAAAAAATACACATATACAGTATGTTTTAATTTTTGTATTTCTATATATTTTCTTTGTAAATGTTATTTACCATGTCATATTCTGAGCACATGTAGCATATTTATTGATAATTATAATCAATTAATTAATATTACTCATTAGTAATTTTTAGTACATCAGCTTTTTGTTCCATATCATGAACACAAATCTGTGAAATTAAAATACAATTATAATTCTTAAGTGATAATGTAATAATAAGCCAAAAGAATCACTTGCTACTACTTGATGATTGCCCTCCGTGAAAAATTTTATAAGACGTGCTCTAGAAAATTTACTTTAAGGTTCAAAAGAAATGATATGCAGCATTACATCTCAGGCATTTTAGCTAGATTAAATAACTTATGTTTTTACTATATTTTACTAGATATAGGGTTGATGCTTCTGTCAAAAACTAAAAGTTTACTATATTCAGGTTTTCTTTATCTAAAATGCCTCAATATAGACAGTTTACATTTGTAAACTAGGAAAAATACATACAATGAGATGTACTTTTGTCATGCATGCAATGATTGTATTTCTATGACACACCACAGTGGATCCACATACTCATATTCACATAATCATTTCTGGTTTCTAAATTAGTGAACAGTGATATAATATTAAGTTTTAATTAACTATAATATTTATTTATTTTTTGTTTATGTGTGTGTTTGTGTGTACCACATTCATGCAAGAAGCCCTAGAGACAATAAAGTGTTGGATCTCCTAGGACTGGAGTACAGATGGGTATGTAATTAAGTAGGTGCTTAAACCACACCCATGTCCTCTGCAAGAGCAGCAATTACTGTTAACTTCTGAGTCATCTCTTTGCCCATGATGCTTTGAATAATTACAGAAAGGGATGAACGATGAGACTTATTGCTGAGTTCAGTGTCCTAAATATCATCAACATGAAGCTCAGGAAGAGAAGTGATTCATTGGAAGGCTGAATAATGAAAGCAGTGATATTTATTCAGAAATACTGAAGATCCCATAAAAGCTTACATAATATACTTTCCATAACTCTCTACTTATTTAATGTTATTGCAGGGTCTCTCTCTCTCTCTCTCTCTCTCTCTCTCTCTCTCTCTCTCTCTCTCTCTCTCTCTCTCTCTCTCTCTCTGTAGTATTGACTGTTCTGGAACTTGCTCTGTAGACGAGGCTGGCTGCAAACTCTAACATCTGCCTGCCCTGTCTTCGAAATGCTGGGATTAAAGGAATGCATTAAAATTACATTGGATTTTTGTTTTGTAAGAATTGTATTTTTACTATAATGACAGTATGTCTGGTACATGTTTTTTTTATATTTTAAATTTTATTTTCCTTGTCTTTTGAGAGGTTCCTATTTTTCTGTCATCCATTCCTTGCATAAAGAATTTGTATGTATTAGAATGGGAGTACCATATTTTCATTCTTTTAAATTAATGAAAATTTGACACATATTTCTTTCTTTGTTAAAAAGTAGGCATTTTTTTAGATTGTTGAAGATCTTTTAATATTGCCTACAAGTTATTGCTATTAATAATTAATGGCTTTTCATTTGAGTTATTGGATGTTGATATTTTCTTAGTTGGTATTTGATATAAATCAGAAATATTGTTTTGAATTGGATTTTATATTGATAGTAGACTCAACTTTAAAAATGAATATATGTGTTGTTAGAAAATCAATCTCCTTTCATATTCCAATTCACTCTGAGTAAAGACGCTTATCATACTGTGCCAAGACTGACACTTATGTTTGTCTTTTTATTTCACTTAAGCTATGCCAATGCAAAAGTAGTGTCATCTAATTAGGAAGCTGTTGTGATTTAAAGAATATTTTTTAGCAGTTATGAAATAGGATTCATTTGTGTTTTTTCATTCAGCTTCTTTTTTGTTAAACCAAATGTTAAGCAACATATGGGTGAATGATAAATGTCTATTGGTACAACATGGCATGAATGCATAAATAGAAAATTATATTAGAGGATGGAAGATATATAGGTAGACAGATAAAATAAATCAGGCAACTTAAATACATATTATGGTGTGACAAGATCTCCAAAACATGAAACTAATAACAAGTAAATTGAATTTGAGTTTAGAATTCCCTGCCTTCTCAGGTGTCTGATATGTATTCAGACACCTTTTTTACAACTTTGGTAAGATTCACATCACTGATGTTATGTGATCATGAAAAACTATGTATATATCATTCCTTTCCTGTAGTCTTAAATCTCTGAAACATCAATATAAATTAAGAAAATAAAAACATTACAATTAATATCCTGATAGTTTGCCTCAAATACTATGCAAGGAGCTTCACATACATTATGCCAATTGATCTGTACCATTTTCATTAAAATCAATAGTCACTTCCAGGATAGGTGACAAAATGCATACTTCTTATTCAAAACTGAAAGTCATTTTTAATAAATTAAAAATTTTCATGTCATTGACATTTTAATAGTACTTGATTCCTAAAAGAGGTTCTCAGAGCACACACTGCAACAAAAAGAATCAATATTAGGAGACATCTAGCTGTCTTATATCTCATACATATATTCCTAAGACATTATACTAATCATGATGTAGGGTGAAGAAGGAGACTTCTACAGTATGTCTTTGAAATGTAAGTCACCTTCAGGATATAATAAGAAAAGAAAGTGGAATATTATTTATTTGTATTACTATAAATAATAAGTATTAGTTATATCCCAGCTATTTTTCCTAGATATATATGTTCACTGAGTTCAGGCAAGTGCATGAACAAGTTATACAAGCTTTAAAACAGCAAGTGATTTAGACATCTTTCCCCAGATAAGTATATTGTTGGTTTAGAGTCCCTAATCACAATATGAATAAAAGCAAAATATACTAATACAAGTTCCTCCCTCATGCTTTTATATTGAAGAAATTTAAGTTCATTTTATCTATTTCTTGCTAACTCAAACTATAGTTACAATGTCTTGAAGATGACTAAAACTAAAATTACATTTTAATTGAATTGAAGAATAAAAAGAAAAATAAAGATGTTAAAACCTTGCAAAAAATTGCTCATCAGGAATAACAACTACTGACAGCTTGGGCGGGGGAGATACAACTCCCCATAACCCCCTGAGGTAGCTGCAGGTGCTGACCCTGAGGTAACAAGAGTGGAAGAAATGTCCCTGACCCCACGGGCTATAGCACTCAGGAGAGAAAGCCCTGTTCCTAGCCAGGGCAGCACAATAGAGCCAACTCTGTTGGCACAGGTGAGAGTGAGCCAGCACCCAAGTTGTGAGCATGAAAGCGCTGTCCCCATTATTCATCTGTCTTGTGGTAGCATAGGTGAGTGAAAGATGCCCTTACCCTCTTGCCCATCAATGCCTGAGACAGGTGAGAAAACTGGCCCTAAAGTCACAAGAGCAGTAGAGCTGTCCCTGCTCCCCACCAGCTGCAACACTTAGAAAAGCAGGCCCTGCACCTCACCTGGGCAACACAATAGAGCCAACCCTGTTGGCAGAGGTATGGGTGGGCCAGCCCTGGAGTAGTGAGCACAGGATTCTTAGACCCACCCCTCATCTGCCATATGGCAGCATGGGCCTGGGAGAGATGCCCTTCTCCCTACCACCAACCAACACCTGAGGCATGTGGGAGAGCTGGTCCTATAGTCATAAGAGCAGGAGAGCTGGCCCTGACTCCCACCAGGTGCAACACTCAAGAGAACAAGCCCTGCATCTCACCAGCGCAGCACAACAGAGCCAATTTTGTTGGCTGAGGTGTGGGTAAGCCAGCCCCACAGTTGTAAGCATGGGAGAGCTGTCTCCACTACTCTTCTGTCATGAGGCAGTGTGTAGGGGAGAGAAACTGTGGGATGTTCTGTATGGCAAATGTGTTGCTCTGATTGGTCAATAAATAAAATACTGATTGGCCAGTGGCTAAGCCGGAAGTATAGGTGGGACTAACAGAGAGGAGAAAAGAAAGAACAGGAAGGAGGAAAGAGACACTGCCAGCAGCCACCAGGACAAGCAGAATGTGAAGATGCTGGTAAGCCACGAGCCACATAGCAAGGTATAGGTTTATGGGAATGGATTAATTTAAGCTATAAGGACAGTTAGCAGGAAGCCTGCCAGGGCCATACAGTTTGTAAGCAATATAAGTCTCTGTGTTTACTTGGTTGGGTCTTAGCATCTGTGGGACTGGCAGGTGACAATGATTTGTCCTGACTGTGGGCAAGGCAGGAAAACACTAGCTACAGAGAGATGCCCCTTTTCACCCATGCCCCTTACTTCCTGCAAGAGACAAGCAAGATGACCTTCCCCCTTGGCAGCTGCACCAATCTCTAAAGTAGGCCCTGCTTTTCACCTAGGCAATGCAGCACACCTGGCCCTGTTGTTAGAGGTGTGGGTGACAGAGCCCCAATTTTGTTAGCAAGGAAAGCTGTCCTCATTACTCATCTGACATATGGTGGTGTGGGCGGAGGAGAGATGCCCTTCCTCCCACCTCGAACCTATCAATGCTTGCAACAGATGGAGGAACTGACCCTGGGGTCATAAGAATGGGAGGGCTATCCCTGCCACTCACCAGCTGCAGCACTCAGGAAGTGGCCCCTGAAACACAGTAGAGCTGGCCCTGGTGGGGTAGGTGAGGGAGAGCTGCCCCTGAGGGTGGAAAGCAAGAGAACTGGCCCCACCCCTTGCTCATTGCTGCAAGGGTGAATTAGCTGGGGCGATGCTGGAGAGCTCACCCTGGTGGTGAGAACAGCAGAGAACTGGCAGGCTGACCAACCCTGCAGCTGCCCAGGCCTCCCACCCCAACATCCAGCCCATCTATGATCTGCTGTGGCAAGTGAAGGGGCCTGAACCACAGACCCAAAGCTGCAGTATCTCCACAACACAGGGCAACAATAAGATATTCAAGAAGAGTCTCAGTGAGGGCCCAGCATCAATGGTTTAGTAGAAACCAGATGCCTCAAAACAGACCAATGACTCTTATGACTCTTTGCAATAAACACTTTCGAGTAAAGATATATGAACAAAGGGGTTTACTGTGTGACTCACTGTGTCACACTACAGCTTCCGTGATGAGATTTTAATTTTTTTTTCCTTTATATTTTTTTCTCTTAAATTTTGTTTTAATTTTGGGGAGGGCTTGCAGGGACAGAGGGCAGATGCAAAGGGGCCAAGATATAAATGGGATCAAGATTCATGATGTAAAAGATAAACTGAATAAACAAAAAGAAATAAAAGAAAAATAATAATAACAAGTAATAAAACCACAGTGGTGCTGTCACAATAATGAGTTATTTTTGTTAAGTAAAAATATCTTAACTTTACTTAACTTTTGTATTCTTGACTGAATAAAAATCTAATCCACTCATTATTTTAAGGAATAGCAACTATGTAAAACAGTCACTTTCTGGCAAAATTTCTTTAACAACTGTTTTTCATGGATATTCTACAACTATTTATTCAACTCTTACTTAATATTAAACCCAGAATGACCTGCCAAAGGAAATAAAGGATATTATGGATGATATTTTGATCTTTGTCATCTGAGGTTGGCACTATCATACATATTTCCACTAAAATCAGTACTCACTAATATGACTGACTAAAAAAATTACACATTTCATTAATTTTTTTAAAAAAGGATTTAAACAAGTTTGTTATCATCAGGTATCCGAGTGTGGTGTGTGTGTGTGTGTGTGGTGTGTAAAGGCACATATGTGGTTGGTAACAGGACAACATTATGTAGTCAATTCTCTCCTTCTACTTTTTTGTGGGTTCTAAAAAACAAAATCATGTCACCAGGTTTGCATATCCAGTCTTTGAAACACTACACGACTTCACTGGCCTCTGACCTAAGAATTTATCAGCCCATGTGATGGAAGTTCTCAATTCTGAAGAGAAAATTTTTACAAAGAAATGGTTTTCTCAAAAGAGATGGTTTTGATCTAGTAATATCAGATGCTGAGAAATATAATTTTAAATAGAAATTGTGTATAAATCTCCCATTTGAAGTATAACTGAATATGTAAACTTTATTTAGAATCTTTGGGAAACTGTGGTGATATATTATGTACCCCAATATATTGTGTATCCTAATAAACTTATCTGGGATCAGAGACAGAGCCAGCCACTAGATTAGACATAGAGTCCAGACAGTGGTGGCACACACCCTTAATCCTATAACTAGGAAGGCAGAGATCTGTCTGGATCTCTGTGAGTTCAAGGCCACACTGGGAACAGAGTCAGGCAGTGGCAGCACATGCCTTTAATTCCAGCACTTGAGATCTCATGCCTTTGCTTGGAAAGCACACATGCCTTTAGCCTTTAATCCCAGGAAGTGAAATGGCTAGGTGGAGAATGGTACATAAGGCATGAGGAGATAGGAACTAAGCAGCAGTTCAACTGAGATCCTTCCAGATGAGGACTCAGGGGCTGAGGAGTTGGTCAGGTGAGGTTGGCTGTGCCTTGTTCTGTTTCTCTGATCTTTCAGCTTTCACCCCAATATCTGGCTCCAGGTTTTCTATTAATAAAACCTTTTAAGAGTCATGTTACAGGAAACCATAACCATCATCTATTGTATGAAAGAAGTCTATTTTTAATATTAGAAAAATGGTAAATGAATTCTTTACCCCCATTCCTCAAACAAAACTTTTGACGAAGTCATAGTGGCTCATGCCTGTAATCTCAGGCTTGTAAATTCCTACTTGTGAGGCTGAGAAGGGAAAATTTCCATGATGATTGGGCCAGCCTGAGCTACCTAGTGAACAATAGGTCACTATGAACTTCAGAGTGACCCTCCTTTTCAAGACCAGCATAAAACAAAGCACCAAAACTATAATAAAATACTCCCAAAGAAAAATTCTTTTGAAGCGACACAATGATCATTCTGTTGAAAGCTACTAATAAAAATCTAATCATGTTGTAGGAAAATCTGTTCTCAAAAGTTCAAAATAGTTGGATCAATTAAAGAGTTGAGGGTCTAGAGAGATGGCTCAGCATTTTGAGCATATAATGCTCTTGCAGAAGACCCAAGAGATTTTTTTGAGCACCCATATTAGGTAGTTCCAATACCATCCTGGCCTCTGTGAGCACCTGTACTCATGCTCACATACATACACCACATACACACATACACACATACACACACACACACACACACACACACACACACACACACACACGCAATGTATTATATATGTATATATTAAATATAAAATAAAAATTTACATGCAAATAAACTTTTAGAAAACTGAAATAATTGCTAAAAGATGAAAATAATCAGAGTAATCTTGATGAAAGGATTTAAGGTTCTTATGAACACAGATAAAAAGTAAAAGTCATTATTACTATTCTAAAGATAGTAATACTTTGATTAATATATTTTGGGTAATGCAATTTTCTGTCAATCAAATGTAAATAAAATATATTTATCTTTTTTCATATTTTCATGCTTCTGGCGTGCATGTATGTGTGTATGAATGTTCACAAATGACTGGGTATACACTCATGCTCATGCATGTGCCAAATTATGCTGATATCCTGTGTCTTTCTAGATCATTCTCTATCTTATTCATTGACACAGGGTCTTTAAACTGAATCCAGAGCTGTGAATACAAATAGGTGAATAGTCAGCTTGCTGGGGCTGTGTGTTGGTAATTCCCACTCTCTTTCCCCAAGTATTAGATCACAGAACGCTGCTATGCCCATGAGACAATTACGTAGGTTTAAGCAAACCAAATTAGTGTCCTTTGCATGGAAAGTGTTTTGCACATCCATTTTTTGAGTAGTGTATCAGTAAAAGAAAAAACAAACAAACAAAACCCTTTTTTCCAGTACTCTCTGAAAGTATAATTAAAATTATTGCAGACTAAAACATCACATTTTGAGTCATGATAGTCAATAATAGATTGATGATACTGTCCCCTAACCTCACTCTTCTTAAATTATACATCTCAGTTTCAAAATACTCAAACACTTTAATTACATTCAACCTACTGTTTGGTCCCTCTTATTTTCTTACAAATGTTTACAAAAATAGAGGTTGAGTTTTCTCATGTCTTAAACTTGAATGAAAGTTGATGAAATGATTAATATTATTATTTTGCCACTATGCTACTCACTCAAGGATGGTATTAACCTGTATGGAGAAAATGATGATTTAAGGTACACTTATTTATAATCTTAAGCTCTTTTATGAAACAATTTCTTGTGTATAAATTGATTTTACTTTTATAAAAAAAATTCATACATGAGCACTGTATCCACTGTTCCTACTCCCTTTCAATACAGTCTTTGTCTTCTCTGTCTAGTTCATGATCTTTTCTTCAATTATTAATTATATACATTATTATTTACATATATCTTACATGCATACATGTGTATACAACCTACTGAGTCCATTTAGTATTGCTCACATGTATATGTGTCCAGGACTTGCCATGTAATATTGGGCACCTTCTGTGGGCACTCATTCATGCAGGATACAGATTTTCCCTCTCTCAGCAGCCAATGCATTAATACTGCAGTGCTCAACATAATGTATTTTAATTACAATTTTACAGACTTGAAATGATAAGTATTAGTGAAAATGTGAAGAAAATGCCCTGGTTTCAGCAATAATCTGAAAACAGTAAATACACATTTCTTTCATACTACACTTTTAAATTGAGAAAAAGGAAAACATAAATAATATCACCTACAAGGAAGTTTATGTTGTTATAACTTAAGCATTGCTTAAATCAGGGATACAAGTCTAGGTAGACCTCTCACCAGCAAACTCCTGCTCCCCTCCGCCACCATCCATGTGAATAACATATAAAGATAGACCTATTAGAAATATACCTGACATTTCATTAGAGATTCTAAAAGCCAAAATGGCAAGGACAGATGACTTGCAGACTCTGAGACCACTGCTGCCAACCCAGATTATCATATCCAGCAAAACCTTTAATCACCATAGATGTAGAAAACAAGATATTCCATAATAAACTCAAATTAAACAATATTTATCTACAAATCCAGCCCTACAGAAGGTACTAAGAATAAAAGTCTAATCCAAAGAAGTTGACTATATAGATCCATGAAAATAAAGGAAATAAACAAACTCAAACTCTCAAAACCAAAAGAAGAGAAGCATGTACACGCACACATAACACCACCAACAACAACATCAACAACCACAGCAACAGCAACAGCAACAGCAACAACAATAAAATAACAGGAATTAAGAATCCCTGGTCATTGATATCTCTCAATATCAATTCCCCAATAAAAAGACACAGACTAACAGAATGGATTGGAAAACTGGATCTATCCTTCTGCTATGTATAAGAAACACACCTCAACATCAAAAATAGATATTACCTCAGAATACAAGGCTGGAAAAATATTTTTCAAGCAAAAGGAACCAGGAAGCAAGCTGGTGTAACCATTCTAATATCTAACAAAATAGACTTCAAATCAAAATTAATCAAAAGGAAGTACACTTCATACTTATCAAAGGAAACATCCACTAAGATGATGTTTCAATTGTTAACAACTAGGCCTCAAATGAAAGAAACATTACTAAAGCTTAAATCACACACTGATACTCACAAATTGATAGTGGGAGACTTCAATATCCCACTCTAGCCAATAGACAGGTAACCTAAACAGAGAAATATTGGTGCTAACAAATGTTATAAACCAAATGGACCTAACAGATATCTACATAACATTTCAGCCTAACACAAAAGAACATACCTTCTTCTTAGCACCTCACAGAACTTTCTACAAAATGGACCATATTCTTGACCTCAACAGATACATGAAAATTGAAATAGCCCTATGTATCTTATCAGTTGACCACAGATTAGAGCTGTATATCAAAAAGAGAAAGCTTACAAACTTATGGAAACTGACCAACTCTCTACTGAATGAAAACTGGGTCAAGACAGAAATAAAAGAATTAAAAGTTTTCTAGAATTCAATGATAATGTCCACACAACAAACCCAAACCTATGGGACACAATGAAAGAAGTTCTAAGAAGAAAGTGCATAGCTAAATGCCTACATAAAATAATGGAGAGGTCTCATACTAGCAACTTCTTAACAGTGCATCTGAAAGCTCTAGAACTAAAAAAAAGCAAGCATATTTAAGAGGAATAGATGACAGGAAATAAAAATAATGAGAACCAAAATCAATAAAATAGAATCAAAAAGAACAACACAATGAAATGAAGAGTTGATTCTTTGAGAAAATCAACATGATAGACAAGCCCTTATCCAAACTAACCAAAAGATTGAGAAGTAATATTAAAATAAACAAATCAGTTCCACATCTAGCAGATGACTGGACCCTAATAGTTGTGCCAGAAACCCCATCCAAGGACTGAGGAATCTGGATGCTAGGCCCCAGGTGAAGCGTTGGGAGTCTAATTAGCAAGAAAGAGGAGGGTCTTTATGAGCGAGAATTGTTGAAACCAAGGTTGGATAAAGCACAGGGACAAATAACCAAATGAATGGAAACACATGAACTATGAACCAAAGGCTGAGGGGCCCCCAACTGGATCAGGCCCTCTGAATAGGTGAGACAGTCGATTGGCTTGATCTGTTTGGGAGGCATCTAGGCAGTGGCACCAGGTCCTGGGCTCGTTGCATGTTGCATGAGTTAGCTGTTTGAAACCTGGGACTTATGCAGGGACGCTTGGCTCAATCTGGGAGGAGGGGACTGGACCTGCCTGGACTGAGTCTATCTGACTGGTGGATCCCAGTCCTCGGGGGAGACCTTGATCTGGAGGAGGTGGGAATGGAGGGTGAGCTGGGGGGAAGGGGAGGGTAGCAGGAAGGGAGAGAACAAGGGAATCTGTGGCTGTTATGTAGAACTGAATAGTATTGTAAAATAAAATAAAAATAAATAAAGAAAAAACAAGAAAATTAACAAATCAGAAATGAAAAAGAGGACATAACAACAGACAAGGAGGAAACCCAAAGAATCATTAGATTGTATTTTAAAAATCTTTGCTACATGAAATTGGAAAATCTAAAAGAAATGGATAAATTTCTCAATATATAACACTTATGAAAGTTAAACCAACACCATGCAAATAATTTTAAAAGATCTATAACCACTAAGGAAATAGAAATAGTTATTAAATGGATCCTAACCAAAAAATTCCTAGGGCCTAGATAGTTTTAGAGCAGAATTCTACTAGTCATTCAAAGAAGAGCCTATAGCAATAGTCCTCAAATTTTCCACAAAGTAGAAACAGAAAGAACATTGGCAAATTCATTTTATGAAGCCACAGTCACCCTGATACCCAAACCACACAAAGATTTAATAAAGCAAGAGAATTACAGACCAATTTACCTTATGAACATAAATGCAAAAATATTCAATGAAATACTGGCAAACCAAATCCAATAATACATCAAAAATATCATCCACCATGATCAAGTAGGTTTTATCCCAAAGATGCAGTGATGATTCAACATGCAAAAATCAATAAATGTAATTCACTATGTAAACAAATTGCAAGACAAATCCCTCATGATCATCTCATCAGATGCTCAAAACAATCCTTTGACAAAAATCCATTGCTCCTTCATGATAAAAGTCTTATGGAGATTAGGGATACAAGGAAAATGCCTAAACACAATAAAGGCAATTACAGCAAGCCTATAACCAACATCAAATTAAATGGATAGAAACTTAAAGCAATTCCACTAAAATCAGGAACAAGACAAAACTGTGCACTCTCTCCATATCATCTCACTATAGTACTTGAAGTTATAGCTAGAGCATTAAGATAACTGAAGGAAAACAAGAGGATACAAATAGGAAAGAAGAAGTCAAAATGGAGTTATTTGCAGGTGATATGATAGTATACAGAAGCAAACCCCAAAATTCTGCCAGGGAATCCCTGCATCTGATACACACTTTTGTTGAAGTACCTGGATACAAGATTAACTAAAAAGAAAAAAAAAATCAGAAGATCAATAGCCCTACTATATACAAATGAGAAGTGGATTGAGAAAGAAATCATGAAAACAATAACCTTCACAATAACCACAAATAATATAAAATATCTTGCGAAACTCTAACCAAGAAAGTGGAAGACTTATATGACAAAAACTTGAAGTTTTTGAAGAAAGAAGTTGAAGAAGATATCAGAAAAATGGAAAGATCTCACATGCCCATGGACTAGTAGGATTAATATAGTAAAAATGGCCATCCTACTAAAAGTAATCTATATATTCAATGCAATCCCCATAAAAATTCCAACCAATTTCAGACTTTGATAAAGCAATACTCAACTTCATATGAAGAAAACAAAAACAACAACAAAAAAACAGGGTAGAGCTAAAACAATCTTGAACAATAAAAGAACTTCTGGAGGTATCACAATTCCAAATTTCAAGATATACTAAACAGCTATAGTAATAAAAACCACAGGGAATTGGCATAAAAACATAATCATCAATTAATGAAATTGAATTACCTGTCAGAATGGTTAAGATCAATAGCACAAGTGACAGCTCATGCTGTAAAGGCTGTGGAGCAAGGGGAATGCTCCTCTGTTGCTGGTGGGAATGAAACCTTGTACAGCTACTATGGAAATCATTATTTCCTCAGAAAATTGTGAATTGATCTACCTCAGGACCCAGCTATACTACTCTTGGGTATTTGCCTAAAGGACACTCCATCCTACTACAAGGACACTTGCTAGAAGTGAGTGGATGTTATAAGTGGCTTTATTTATAATATCTGGAATCTGGAAACAACTTAGATATCCCTCAACTGAAGAACAAATAAAGAAAATGTGATATACTTGAACAATGGAGTATTACTCAGCTCTTAAAAAAATAACATCATAAAATTTGCATACAAATGGATAAAACTAGAAAAAATCATCCTGAGTGAGGTAACAGTCCCAGAAAGACAAAAATGGTATGCAGTCACTTATAAGAGGATATTAGCTGTTACATAATTGATAATCTTGCTAACATCCACAAACTCAGGCAGGCAGAGACCCACAGCCAAATATTAAGTGGAGAGAGAATCCAAGTTGGAGGTAGGGTCCATTTTTTTCACCCCTTAATTACTTTTATTGGACATATCTATAAATAATTATTAAATACAATTCATGGTGAGGAACAAAATTTGCATCTGTACCAATTGAAACTGGAATGCATGATTGAGACAGATAAGGCCGGTAGCAGTGGGGTCTGCGAACCAGGTCCTATGTGCACACCGAAGTTCAGCTCCTGATGAGCGTGAGGAACTCTTGCCTTGGAGCTCAGAGAATCTCATGGAAGAGGGAGAGAAGGAATTGTGGGAGCAAGAAGGCTGTTGAGGACACCAGCAGAGCTGGAGATTAACTAAGCAGTTCTCATGGGAGCTCACAGAGACTGAAGTAGCAACAGTGGAGCCTACATGGGTCTGTGTTGGGTTCTCTGCACATATGTTATGGTTTTTGGCTTGGTGTTTTTGGGGTACTGCTGACAGTGGGAATTGGAGTGTCTATGACTCTTGCCTACTTTTTGTGACCAATTTTCCTCCTACTGGGTTGCCTTGATCAGCTTTGATGTGAGGGTTTGTGTCTGATCTTACTGTATATTTTTCTGGGTTTGATCAATCTCCTTGGGAGGCCTACTCTTTTCTGGGGGATAAGGAGGAGGGTTTGATGTGAGGGAGAGGTGAGGTTGGGATGGGGACTGAGAGGAGTGGAGGGAACGGAAGCTGTGGTCAGGATGTTCTGTATGAGAGAAGAATAAATAACATTTTTTTTTAAAAAAATCAGGGATTACATTTTAACACTAACAATGAAAGGTATATTATCATATCAGTCAGCATTGCAAAGCACATGCTATCATACATGGCAGAAGAAAACAGTGTTTTAAACCTGACTTTGTTTTATTAATGTATGATATATATTACAACCTCTATGATCATGTCACTGCCTAATGACAATGAACTATACATATGGCAAACCACAATATGATCATAACTTGCCTCATTTTCAGAAATTCTTAAGACATATTTTAAACTCTCTTCTGCAATAGAAATAATACTTATCTTCCTTCAATTGTATTGTAGACATATTTTCTAATCACTCTTAGTAGCTGGAGGTTTTACAACTGACTTCAGTGGAGGTTGCAAATTATTTTAAAGAGAATGGTCAGAGTTCAGACACATAATTGTGCTATTTACACCAAATAAGACAGCCAAACTACTTTAAATCAAGCTGTTTTGTCAGCACAGCACCTTAGCCTTGAACACAATTAGTGCAGAAATACTGACATCATCACAAAAAATGAACATTCTCAGAGAAAATGTAAAAACTGTTCAGTTGACATTGGAAATGAAACTTTTAGTCAAACAACTCTGCCAAACTACTGAATAAACATGTAATCAATTGCTTTGGGAGATAGTGTTGTATTAATTCATAGCTGTTTTTTTTCTTTTTTAGTGTTTTTCTGCTGAATCCCATTTATCATTATCTTCATCATACAGATAAAAATAGACCATAAAATTTCCAAAACGGAATCAGGACAGAAATATTATGCATAATGAGTTGAACTGTCATAGAATTCCAGAAGAAAGCTTAACATTTGGCAGAATGCCACATAAAATATTTTCACAATGGACAAAATCTTAAAGATGCATGTAGCACAATAGACTGAAATGTATTAATTTTGATGCTGGAAATAAGTCACTGATCACTGTTCACCAAAGACGACAGACAGATGGTAAGTCTAATATTCTTGTATGAGGCATACTTGATTATTCTACAAAGACTGAACCTCCCAAATTGGAAAGAAACACTTTATCTGCTGTTTAATAATATACTAGAAGTTTTAAGAAAATATATTTTGTTGGAATAAATTCAGTACATTTCTTTTCAACCTTTCATTTGCATCAACAACTTTGAGCATGTCAAAACATGTTAGTAGAGCTCACTAGACTATGATTCTCAATGAGGTTATGCACCACAACATGAGGCTTTGGATAATACATGTAGTAAGAGGTTTGTAATTTGAAAATGCCAAGCCCTTATCTGGACATGTGTTTCTCCATAGGAAAGAGATTTCTACTGACTCACTTTCTTTAAAATTCATAGAACTCCCTGCCATAGAACAGAATACTATGAGCAAAGGCTTGGATATAAAAGTACTGGAGTCAGTACCTAACCAATCTTTTGCTTTGATTTGTTTTGTTTTGTTTTGTTTTGTTTGTTTTTCGAGACAGGGTTTCTCTGTGTAGCTTTGTTGCCTGTCCTGGCTCTGCCTCCCAAGTACTGGGATTAAAGGCACGTGCCACCACTGCCTAGCCCTAACCTATCTTTTTATTGTCCAGGTATAGACTATTTTTTTTTAAATTCACTAACCTTCTGAACTTGGCTTTCAACAACAGATTTTTTAATTATTAAGGAACATAAAAGGCAAATAAGAATCATACAAGTAACATGTCTGTCACCTAAAGGATCTTGGTGACAGTGATTCTGAAGGACAGTCTCTGTCCTATTCGGGCTGACAAATTTTCCAGTCATTTATTTTCTTGTATGTATATTAATAGTATGATAACAGCCAATTTTAGGTTTTTAGTTTGTCTTTTGTATCTTCAAAGAACTTTTTTCATATATTTATAATTTGCCAAATTAAGTTTGTTATATACATGAAAGAGTAAAGTTGCTTTGCATTCTGAACTACCTTCTCCTAAATATATGTAAAAAGCTTTCTTTGCCAGTTCATGTTATTGTCTACTGGCAAGAAGTTAATTTTTGCATAGAAATTATCATTTATATTTTATTTTTAAAATTCAGATCCAAACCACATGGAATTGATGTACCTATGATAACATTTATTGTCCCACAAAATCATGTGATATAGGACAGGTTCAATTTAGCAACCTTGATAGAATGATAGCTGGCCTTTATGCAGTGCTATCCACTCACATTTTAATGAAAAGCAGAGAACATGAGTCCATCTGCTCCAGATGCACCCTACCATATGTGTTAAAAAGCTCTCCTGCTCAAATGTGAGGGTGAAACTATAAATACCCAGGTGCTTTGACAGCTGTGGTACAAGCTGGATTTATATAGCTCATGTTAATTATACCATCAAAGAAGCTAAAAGGCTAAATTTTCAGATGGCACAATAGTACCAGCATGATCACTGAAAGTAAATGTCGAAAAGTTCATGACGTGAAAAGAAAACCATGATATTTTTATAAAATACTCCTGAAGAAAGACCAGAGTTTCTTAGGCATTCAACCACCTATTCAATCTATAGTGAAATCTTAAAGAATTTCAAGTGTACAGATGCAAATAAAGGAGCTACCAGAGAAGGATGACTATGATAATTCATTTTAATGTATACATGCTCCTTTACATATGTCTGTCTACCATGATTATCATCAGGTTATAAAGGAAGGGAAAACTTCACTATCCCCTCAGCATAATAGAAGACAAAATAAGGCACAGTAGGCTAAAATGAATGAAAAGTACAGGAGTATTTACAAAGCTCTTCATTGCCATGTCACTAAGACAGTTATGGTCACAGATGTAAAATTCAGTTTACACTATTACTATAAATTGCTGCTTCCTTTATTATTCATACACATGTTCTACAAGAGTTTTATTATGACTCTAATTAGAGTGCTTTCAAGAGACACGGCTGCATTGTTTGTACACTTAGATGAAAAGTTACAGTAACATCACTAAATATTATTTTAAGGCTCATATTTTTGCAATATCAATTTTAGTCTAAAACTAACAGTTAAATGTGCTAATGGCAAACTTAACTTAATTATGATTATTCCAAGAATGGAATTTCTGATAACAGACTGTGGATGTGTCAGAAATCATAAAGCAAATATGAAGTGACTTTAGATTATGTATCATGTCTCCATTTATTAAGGATATCAACAACTCAATTAAAATTTTCCCAGAACTATAATGCTTTAATTGGATATGATTTCTTAATAAATAATTAGTAATATAACTGTGAATATTTAAGCACATTTTTCCAGTAAAAGTGTGTTACTCATGCAAATATGATCAATATTTACCAATATTATCAATAATTTAAATAATTGCTTAAAACAAATGAGAACTTATAATATGCCAAGTATGTCATTTGAAAGTACACATAGATTTAAAAAGAAGCACTTATAATTATCTCTATATTTTATGTTAACAATATGAGGATCATATGTAGTAAATCTTTTACAAATTAATAAAAAAGAACTGTTAAGTACAAGAAGTACACTTGTTTTGTTATGTATATAAAAATCTAATTGACCCCTTTTCTTTAATGGCTTCCCAATTTTCTTCTGATAAAAGATATGTTAATGAAGGGGGTGGAAAATCTCAAGGCTTCCTATTGCTAGACAAAGAACTACAGGCAATTAATGACTGCTGAGAGAGGGAGAACTAATATCTCCCAGGGATGAGCTCCCTAATTTGTTATCCAATACAAGATGGTCAGCCCTGAAATATATACACACAAACAACATAAACAAACTGTGCACACTGTATTCATCTATGTGTCCATACATATGCATTTATTTATTTATGCTAATTTTGTTTTAATTCTGTGGAAAAGTATTATTTATTTGAAATATATTTAAGATTTAATGTCATTTCTGTCCATATGCAAAATCTATATTTTGAGATGTTAATAACCTTAAAACAAAAATCACATGTATTATTTATTCTAAATTAAAAATGTTTTTTAAAAGTAACAAAAACAATTTTATGCAAATATTTCCTTATGTGAAAATATATACATAAATTTTAATCAAATATGTAATCCAAAGATCTGTTACAAAGTTATAATTTTAATAAAAGTAATGAAAACATTTTAGTCAGGTATAGTGACTCTATTTTTTCACTTTACATTATCCTTTTGAAGGTAAGACAGAAACATTCTAATTTGCTTGCAGTGATGCTTGATGTCTAAAACAAAGTACTCTCCTAACTCACTCTATGAATTTTAATTAAGCCCTATTTATTATAAATTAGCACTTTGATCAGTTCCACTACATATTTAGTCTTTATTAGCAGTAACTGTCAACTTTACATAGCTTCAGTTCTCTGAGAGGAGTTACTCAACTGAAGAATGTCCTTGATCATAATGGCTTGTGAACACATCTGTGGTGGACTGTCTTGATTGCTTAATTGATGTCAGAGAACCCAGCCAATTGCAAGTAGGATTATCTCTAGGCAAGTATCTCTATGAGAATCCTATTTGAGTAAAAACTGACCTGTCATCCATCTAGCAATCAGCATTCACTGTGATTCATGCTGTATCTCTTTGGCTTTAAAGTCAGTTCTTTGGTTGGATGTATTGATGTGTCAAACAACAAACACACCTACATTCAGATCCCTGCCTTGAGCTCCTGACATGACTTCCCTCAATGACCAACTGGGATATGGAATTATAAATTGAAAGAATGACACCTTTCCCCTATGTTGATTTTGGTCACAATTATATTATCACAAAAATGGTATGTATATCTTGCAAGCACTAAGAATCCATAGAAGAGATATAGCCAAAATGAATACATACACTAGATTCTGAAATAAATATATTTACCAAATACAAAATATTTAAAAATTAGAAAACAAGAATAGTAACAGATACATACCAAATACTAAAATACTAAAATTAAGCTTAATCATATCAATAATGCACTAAGTAGTGTTATAAGATATATTGTGTTGAATAAAAGCCAAAAAGAAGTCAAACAAAAATGAAACCAATTTATATCTATAAATAAGAAATAAATCCTGATTATAAAAATATAATAATTTAAAAGCCAAAGATGAAAAATATACCATAAAAGCAAAAATCTAAAAAGAATTGAAATGGCTAAGTTAATTGAAAAAACAAGAGATTTCTGAACACAGCAATATAACCAAAAGCAAACAGAAAAGTTCTATAATGATAAAAGGACAAATTCATCAAAAATTGATAGGCCTACATGAACATGAATCTAAAATGCAGCTTTAAAATACAGTCATAATTCAAAACTTAAAATAATTTTTGGTCGTATGTTTTTCTTATATTTTTGGTTGTGAGCTTAACCTTTAATGGTTGAGCCACCTCTCCAGCCCAGTCTTATATTTTTCTAAGAGAAACTGAAAGCCAAATAAGTAGAAGAAGAAAATAACAAGACATTTGAACATAATTCATGGGTTAAAATGAAAGACACAACAGAAATTTAAAAAAATATTTGAGTAGAATTAAAAATAAAACAGAGCTATACTTTGTGGTGGAGACCTAGTGGCAAGTGGAGAAGGGGGTAAGGATGAAATAGCTCATGAAATAGAACTCAAATATAATAGCAAAAAGTGATCAAATAAAAATCTGGGACTTAGCATACTCCAAGGTAGTGAAAACAAAAGAAGCAATACTTAGGATTTTTTTTGTTTGTTTGTTTTGGTTTTTCAAGACAGGGTTTCTCTGTGTAGCTTTGTGCCTTTCCTGGAACTCACTTGGTAACCCAGGCTGGCCTCGAACTCACAGAGATCTGCCTGGCTCTGTCTCCCGAGTGCTGGGATTAAAGGCGTGCACCCCCACCACCTGGCTAAGGATTTTAACAAATATATTTGCTTGTAATATTTTTGTTCCTTGATATAAAACAAATCTACAGGCAATATGCTCAAGGTTTTAGTTATCTTATGATTTTATATAGGCAGTTGAATTTTTGTTTTCTATTTTTGTAGAATTAATGAAAACCACTATATTTGCATATGCACATTGATGAATGACGCAGGATCTCAGAAACCACATTAGCTTACAAAATGTGTTACCTTCAATATCTCTTCATGTGTTTCAGAAGTAAAGGTTCTTTTTATCAAGAAATCAAAATATTATGAACATAATGATTGCTAAAGAATGACCAAGTAACAATGGTAAATATATGGGATGCTATTGTAAATATATACTATTTTAATTTAGAGCAGAAAAATTATAACTGTAAAAGCCTTGATTCTGCATTATTCAGTAATTTAAATGGTGAACACTACCTGTCCATCTGCACAATAGACTTTATAAAAAGTCTCAAAAGACAATAAAAAATGCAATATGCATTTCATCTGAGAGTATTACAAGTGAAACTATAAGACGAAACTAAGAACTTTCCTCTCAAACCGGAATTTCCTCAGTCTGTCAGTGAATAGTCACACTGCAGTAACACAGTGCATGTTAATTTCAAATGGCTTTGTAGGCAGTTGGGTCTTTGTACTGATTAGACTTTGGCTTGTTGCTCCAGGGAACCTATTTCCCCGAAATGGTATTTGTCTGTCATGCCCCCTCCCCGCAGTCAACATATTATTAAGTGAATTATGACCTTAAGTGAATGTAGAGAAATTGCAGTTGGAGAGCAAATGCTAAACTATGAACTCCCGACTAAATAGCTCATAAAATTTTGTCTGTTAGTGACATTTTCTTGCTATTCTAAATATGCCACATTGCACTATAAATGAAATTTACATAGCTATCATTTTCATTCAAGTCCCTTATGCAGACAGCACAAGGTAATTTGATGCCATTCTAGGTAGATAATATGAATAATTTATGGAAAAAATCTCTAAGGACTAATCTTGTGTTATTCAAGGTTAAGAAATACTTTCTCCTTCCCAAAGATTATTATCCTGATTATCTAAAGTAGTCTTTGATCTTAGTTATATGTATAAAAATAGGAATATGTATATTATTATTTAAAACTCAACAGATGATACATTGGTAAACATTATATCACATGAATGAAAGTTATGTTACAGAGTTGTTTTCTTTTGCCTTCAAGTGATTTTTAGTATGTTCTCAAAGAGCTAGCATTACTTATAATACACAAATGTGTAAAAGGTTATTTATATACTCTTAGAAGTTAGTTTAATATTATTCCAGATAAAAAATCATGTTTATCAAAAGATAAGAGATGTGTAAAATTTTCTGTCATAGCCACAGATTATCAATTAACCATATTTTATGTATCACAGCAAATACCTAAACATTTATTTAAGTGGAAAATCAATACATTATATCAAATGTTACTGTAACAAAAAGAGTGAGTACAAATAACTTGTGGAAAAAATTATATGGTATCTTTGGGATGAAGTTATGCCTCTGCTTATACTTTTTACTGTATACTGCTATACATAGTGAAACACTATTAAAAACTCATGAGTGAGTAATTCTTGCCAAAATAATGGTCATTGATTTTACTGAAACTTAGTTGTTTAAGAAAATGCACTGATGGACATAAAAGTTTTAAGGGCCCAATAGAAGTTTGGTCAAGCAAAGAGTCATTGGCAAAACTCAGTATGGAGTGCATAGAGTCTCCCTGATCTTTCATGATAATTTATACTGCTAAGACTTTTTTGTAGTTTAAATTTATCTAAAGATTTAAAAAATCAGATTGTTTATTATAGCATTTGAATTGTTATTATACAATGCAAATACTTTATACTCTAGGCCCATTGGTCAGTGTATTATTGTTAACAAATTGAAACTAATGAAACACTTTATTAAGTCAAAGCTCGTGTTTTACAAAACTGTGCAATCCAGATGATTCCTTTTGAGACAATAACTTATCAGGTAGGTGTTCCTGTTAAAAAATTTAAGACTCATTCAATGCATACTTCCATATACATTTTTATTGAAAGGTATATTTTTGTAAAGAGTGATAGAAAATTCCACAAGCAGCAATGTCCACATGAATTTTTAAATCATAAATTATGTTAGCAAGTAAAATATAAACATGAACTTACTTATAAATATAGAGGAAATATTTTACAACTCTCAGTTACTAGACAAAAGCAGAGAGAGATAGTAGGCTCAAAGATGTTTATGTTTATTCTCAATTTGTTTGACCAGTTCCTAGAAAAATGTTGTTCATATATATGCAAAAAAATGAACTGGCATGAATAAACACTACTAGTGGGTATTGAAAGAGTAAAATGGTAAGATAAGTCATCAGCAATTTTTTGGTAGTATTGAATTTGTATTTGAATATGGTTACTTTATCTGCTCTTCGTGAAAGTCAGGACTGTAAAGAATGCCTTTTTTGGCCGGGCGTTGGTGGCGCACACCTTTAATCCCAGCACTTGGGAGGCAGAGGCAGGCGGATCTCTGTGAGTTCGAGGCCAGCCTGGGCTACCAAGTGAGCTCCACGAAAGGCGCAAAGCTACACAGAGAAACCCTGTCTCGAAAAACCAAAAAAAAAGAATGCCTTTTTTGACAGTCCCAATTTCCCCCATTATTTTTCTCTTTAAAATTAAACTTATACCCCAGTAGAGATCATCAAAAGTAGGTTCCTTAAATTATTTAGTAATGCAGTCTTTCCTTGGATAAGGATTTGGGAAAATATTGGGTAGGTTTTATTTTGGAGAATATTTTGGTTTTTTTGTTTGTTTTAGTCTTACTATGTAGTTCTGGCTGGTTTTGAACTTGCTATAGAAACTAGGCTTTCCTTGAGCTTACAGAGAATTTTCCTGCCGTTGCCTCTGCAGTGATGGATTTAATGATGTGTGTCACCACAACCAAGTGATAGGTAGTTTTAAGTTGTTCTTTCGGTATTAAGTGAAAATTCAAATCTTATTGTCAACAAAGTAAATATGAGAAGTTTAGAGCAAGAGAAGCAACCATGTGAACAATTTCTCCAATGACACAAGAGAGATAAATGTCATGGTCGGTATATATCATTATTAATTAGATTTAATTAATCACATATAAGTGGATTTTAATGCTCAAAGTAATAAAGGACCTCTATTTTCTAGGTGCTAACAATAGTTTGCATTTACTAATTATTTGTCTTCTCTTTTTTCATGTAGTACCTAACAAAATTCTTCTTACCATCTATCAGCATGAAATAGGTAAAGAAGAAATTTCATAAAAATGAATAGACAAAAAACTTAATAAGAAGAATTTTTAAAAATCACATATAAATGCAGGAGTGTTAGCAATACTGTCTTCATGCTTCTTATGGGCTACATTTTTCGTTCTGTACATTACCAAAACAGAACTAACAGAAAAACATAATAAGATATATTACTAATTCAACAAAAAGAGACATATCAAACAGTTTCATAAGAAACAGCTATTTTCATTCATAAAGTACTGAACATATATATTATGTAGCTTTTTCATGCCTATCACGAAGAAAGAGTATGTGTACATTTCAGTCTACCTAAAATAACATTATTTACAGAATCTGTACTGTAAACCAAATCAAAACCTTTTAATAGGCATTAAATTAAAGAAAAAATCAAATTTAATAAGTATGAAAATAAAATAAAAAAATAAAAATGTGTTCATGGGTATTAGTTACTAAGTAATTTCTTTTTACTTCAGCCACCTCTGCCCCCAAAATTTTATTTTTTACAATGAGACTGTTTACAAAGTAAATATCAAGAGTTTGAGCATATTTGCAAAGGAACAGAACACAATACCCAGGCAAACACACACACACACACACACACACACAATTTATATATCTATTGTCCACATCACTGTGTAAACAATATCATGTATGCTGTTTTATTTTATTTTTAGCATCACACTTTAAATTTCAGAAGTTTAATTGTCAATACCTTATGCCCCATGTGACAGTGTATCACCTTGGCAGATTCTGAAACAGTCAGTTAAATTAAAGATATGTGTATAATGAAGTCAAATTTGCAATGTCAGAAAGCCAGTGTGGAAGAAAACTACTGAAGGTGGTCATCTACAGAAATACCTTAGTTTAGGATGTAACCTCTCAATAAGATTTCTTTATTAATCTTTCCCTCCATAACAAGATTCAGAGAAAATCTCAGATAAAGAAGCAAAACAATAGTAAGAAACCAAGTATAGAGAGAGACATTCTAAAATGGCTGGTCACTGAACATGACACAATTATCATACTCATTAACTTCCTGTAGCTGTGATTACATGCACAAGACCAACATGAGATCAAGCCTACAAAAATTCCAGCACAAATAGAGGAGGTGTTTATGAGGTCTACCTCTAATTGCAGAGCTATTAGCTGCTGACGTCTACTGAAGGAGAGAGACTCAATCAACTATGGTTAATGCTCACTAGTACATTGCCCATACTCCAGTGTATGGACTCCCAGCTTTGTGCACATGGTCAGCATTAAGTGAATTCAGTGAGGTATTTAAAAAATATATAAGGAAAAAGAAGACTCAAAACTGGGGGAGAGATGTAGGAGGAATCTTATGATTGGTTAAGAGGGATATGGATATGGATATTATCATATTTCATAGTATATATTGTATTCTATATATCAGCTTCATGAAGAGTAAATGCAAATAAAAGGCAGTATCTGTAACAGTGAACAGATCCTGTTCCCCCTCTCTCATTTCATAACAGCATCCCTTAGTTTATCTTCCTCAGGGAATTAGCTTGTTCAGTCCAAATTCCCTTTTATCCCTTAATCACTCTTTCAAATATACAAACCTATATGTGTATAAATATATCCAACATGAATGGAAGTATATGTTGAGTATACACCTTCAGAGAATTATCCAACTCAAACATGGTAGGACAGCATTCTCTTTCAAGTTGTGTGTGCTGGGAAAACTTTCTCTGTCATATCTTACCAGAAATTTTAGTACTGGTGTCTCCAAGAAGTGAAGAATAACAAAACTTATCAAAGACATGAAATGATTTATTTTAATAGCAGTCTTCTGGTCTTTGCTGCTGTGGGACGGTCTGTATGTCAAATTGCTCTGATTGGTCAATAAATAAAACACTGATTGGCCAGTGGCCAGGCAGGAAGTAGGTGGGACAAGGATAGAAGAGAATTGTGGGAAGCAGAAGGCTGAGGCGGAGAGACACTGCCAGCTGCCGCCATGACCAGCAGCATGTGAAGTCGCCGGTAAGCCACCAGCTACGTGGCAAGGTATAGATTTATGGAAATGGATTAATTTAAGCTATAAGAACAGTTAGCAAGAAGCCCGCCACGGCCATACAGTTTGTAAGCAATATAAGTCTCTGTGTTTACTTGGTTGGGTCTGAGCGGCTGTGGGACTGGCGGGTGACAAAGATTTGTCCTGACTGTGGGCAAGGCCGGAAAACTCTAGCTACACTTTGCTTCAACAATAATATCAGAATTCCTTGAATGACTATTTTTTCATTCCTGTTATTATATGGATTTCCCTTAGAGAGAGCTTCTAGATGCTTCTTTCTTACCCTCAAGCAACAGATTTTACTTCAGAGAAAATAATTGTCCCTTAACTGTATAAAGGAACAGTTGACCTCTTTGGGATAACTCCAAAGTAAGTTTTTATTTTCTTCTATTAGTATTAGGCTTTGTTGATTAAAAGTATAAGTTTATAAACTGCATAGAATTATATTTTTGTAATGATAAATGTAATGTGTGGTTTTGGGATTAAAGCCTATTAAGTCATTTAAACTAATTATGCAAAAGACAATGATTTTCCTTTGTATCAAATATTTTCTTTTATATTTAGAGTCTAATACTATCCTGAAAGCTTTATTTTTTGCAAGTCAGTTTTTATTATCCTTTTTATGCAGTTGTAGCATTAAAATTCTCCACTTTGTGTGCTACAGTCACAATTCTATGGGAAAGACAGAAGTCAAGTGCCAATTTCACCTTGAAAATATCGCAAGAAGCAACCTTTTGTTGCTGGGCAGCTAATTCTTGACATTGATGGTGTGTCCTCCAGCAAAGTAACTCCCTATATTCATTAAGAAAATGGATTTTCTCTATCTGCAACTAAACACCTGGAGGGATGACTACCAGCAAGCATAGGAGGAAGAAAATATAATCATGCTTGGTAATTTCTAAGTGTGATTTCCTTCTTAATTATGTTCCTTCCTATCAATTTACTCAATGACAATGATAGGAGAAAACCCGAAATGCATAAAGGATGTTTCCTTAAAAATGAGTTATGATTCTACTGATCCACTGATTCCACTGTAGGGGAGGGCATGAGTGAGCTAGAAATTTTTGTACTCGGGCACATTTTTCTCTCTTTTTTTAAAAAAATGCTTTGGAAGGCAATTAAAGATATTATCACTACTATCATATTTCTAGATTTAATTTTACTATTGCCATATTAACATGCAAATACATGTTTATTTTAAAATGTTAAAGGTGGGCTTTTAAAGTCCTGGAGAAAGATAAGTATTTCACACTTCAAAGTATATGTCTTGAATAAACTATTTCTTGGAATTGATTCTCCAATAAGTATGAAGCTTAAGAGTCTACTAATTGAAATAAAATAAGCACTAGCAAAATGAAGTCGAGTAAAGCAATTAACTAAGAAAAATGTAAAGCAAATACACTAAATTTGACTTGAGTTTAAACATTGTTACCTTTTAACTAGATTATAAACAAGCCATGTTCAATACAACATGTCTCTTACAATGAATAGATGACAGAATTTGATAATTTTGTAGTTCTGAACTTGGAGGAAAATAATTTTTAGCTGTGACATTTTAACCAAATCACATGCTTTTTTATCATTTACTTTTTTGTTTGTTTGTTGTTTTTGTTTTTTTATTTGTTTGTTTGTTTGTTTGTTTTTGAGACAGGGTTTCTCTGCATAGATTTGGTGCCTGTCCTAGTCCTCTCTCTATAGACCAGGCTGGCCCTGAATACATAGAGATCTGCCTGGCTCTGCCTCCCGAGTGCTGGGATTAAAAGTATGTGCCACCACTGCCTGGCCATTATTTACTTTTAATATCTACATTACACTATTATAATTTCATAATTAATTATCATTCAGATTACTTATTTACAAATAGAGAAAACTGTTAGTATATCAATATGAAAGGATTTTATGTTCTTTCTCTTGATTAATAAAGTGATTAAGAGAGAAAGAAGCTGAATTTTTTTTTAAATCTGGTACCAGCAAAAGATGTCAAGAAACTTCTAGCTTATGCCTTTTATGGTGTATTTATTTCTACATGATAGAGTTACTATTTAAAATTATCTTTTGTTCAAATATGATTGTAACAGACATACTATTGGGTAACGCATAATTTATGTTAATTCTAAAATCCCATTTGATATTGTAAATAACATCTTACAAATTAGTGCTACATGATTAAAATAAGTATAGCCACAATCAAAGGAAGTCATGCTAGCAAAGTAAATTACACTAAAACACTTTAAAACACTTCAAATTAGCAATCAATGTCCCAACCCCCTATTCTCAGGAAGTATATAATACTTCACATATTAATGCATTGTTGGCAGTTTTAAGCTTAAATTGAATCACTCTAAAGAGAAACATCTAATTTTCTTTAAAAATATTTTAATGCTAACCATTATTTCACATAGATAAATGCTAATATACATTGTATAAAAGTATATTTTTAAGTAGTAGTCATAAATCAGGCATGTCTCTAATTGAAATGAATTCTTGTTGCTATGGCCTAGATTTTTGTGTATTTCCACATCCATCTACATGTACTTGACAATGTAAATTAATCTCTGATGCATCTAGCTAATGTAATTAAGAATTATCCAAATTTATTTTTTCAACAATAATCTATTTTAGAATGTAAGTCTTCACTTTTGCAAAACAGTGTTGTTAAAGATACCACATCCAGTTGAATATATTGGGCATGCTAAGATGTTCTATCTTACTCATAAACATAAGAAATCGTATGATGATATAATAGTTGAAAATATCAATAGTGACAGAAAAAAATCAAATTCATAGAAACTCTGTGGCATGTTAAATGGTTGTATCTTTTAAGTCAAACAGACAGAACTTATCAACACATTTGAAATCGAGATGAATAGGAGCTCAAAAGGTGATGCAGGGAAACAGTTCCATTAAAAAGACTCAAGATACAAGAGATCTAATGGAATATATGCAGAAAGACAGAGGAGGAAACCAGTTTGACATTGCTATAGCCATCTTGGTTATAATTGTTATTACTGCCATCTTTGTCCATCAGGAGACTGCAGCAAATATTCCAAACTTTAAAGATAAAAAAAAAATTATTGAAACATTGAACCTACTGTTTCATGTCACCCTTCATTTTGTTTAGGTAATGATTCAAGTTCGAAAATGTATAATTATTATAGGATATCTTAAAATTTAATAAATTTTCTTTTAATTTTAATGTAACAAAAGGAGTCATGTTCTTAGTATCAAATGAAATGCTATAAGCCCTTCAGAACTGAATTCTGCCAGTATCATCATTGTACAAAATTAAGGTTAATCATCATCATAAAGATAAGCTTATAAACCAAATCAAATGAATACTTCTATTTATGATTTTTTAAAAGAGATTGTTCAAAGTAGGAAGATTAGATCGTGTGAAGGTAACTAGGTAATATGAGTCACTTTGATATTTTGTTCAATTTTATCTAGGAGATAGCTTTGTTTATCATGCAGTCTTTTATTTTCCTGATTGCAATCTCATTTCACTTGCCCTTGCTAAGATATGTTTGCACTGACCTCCTGCTTGTTAAATATTCAATAGAGAGTTTATGGTCTTTCCCATAACCTTGATTAAAAGCCTTTTGGGAAACTAAATGCTGAAACAAGAACTTTATTTGAAAAGTAACTCAAATGTTCCATGTTGATTTCTGTTTCACTAACAGTACTTATAATCAGCAGTCACTGACAAAATATCAGAACACAGATGAAATATGGTAAAGCCCTTTCTCTTGTTAGTAGCTGAGTAAATGAAAAATTTACATCTTCGTTTAGCATCCAGAAAAATACTTACTTTTGAGCTCATGGGAAAAAGGCTTGAAGTAACACACAAGTTGTCATACTACTATATAAAAAGCCAACATGCATTTCCTTGCACACTCAGAAAAAGATACTTAGCACACACCAACTCATGGGATGACATTCATGTATTAAACAAAAATTAACTAGATTTTTTTTTTAGATTTGGAATATCTATGCAGAAATTCACAGTGACTTGAGTTCCTATGTAATCCAGAAAAAATTAAAGCAATGAGAAATGCCATTATCTCAAGACAGACTATAATCTACCTAATGTTGCAAGGAATCATGTTAATTGTAACTTGGAGAAGGCACAGGCATGGCACTTCTTGCCTATAGTACTACAAGTCCGTGGGGAGAAGCAGGGGGATCCTTCCAGTTTCAAGGCCAGTTTTCTCTAGAAAGTGAATTCCAGGCCAATCTAGTCTACCTAGAGAAACCAGACAAAATCAAGATATGAATCATGTATATGGTCAATGAATTTTTTTCTTTTATTGAGTGTGTGTGTGTGTGTGTGGTTGTGTGTGTGTGTTTTAACTCATCGAATTTTTAACCTATTTTGTTTTATTAAATGCATAAAATAAGGAAATTATTTCTCCTTATTAGATCATTGTCTATAATAAGATACTCATCTAGGTTAGAATATCTAAGTATAATCTTGGAAGAAACTTTGGTTCTTTAATTAAATTAAAAAAAATAAGTAAAGGACACAGCATGAATTATTTTAAAAGTACATTGTAAATATAAATAAAATCAAGCTGTTTATTTCTTGCATGTTTTATTAAAGAATATTGTCAGGTTTACAATACTAAATTGTCAGTAGTTTCTCTTTTCTTTTTCTTGTTTTTTGACCTTCTTTCCTTTTCATTCTTTAACTTTCTTTGCCAAAGGATTGATAGGATTTTCTAGGGCCTTTCACAAATAGGGCAAAGGTTTTTACCATTCAGATACATATTTAACTTGGACACTAATTTTCAACTGAGTTAAAAAAAATACACAAAAGAATAATACCAGCATTTCTATACAATGGGATTGAAGGCATTGCTAAAATTTTAAGTCTTGAGACATATTATTTAATTTTCTCTCTTTAAATTACACTGACAACAGAAATAGGCTGTTTTATTTGGTGTTGAGATTTTTGGAAGTAATAATAACCTACCTCTTATGAAGAATTTTTGTTAAAAATTAATTATTCTATATAAAAACACTTCTCTACATGTTTGAAAAATGAAATTCAGCCAGGCAGTGGTGGCGCACGCCTTTAATCCCAGCACTCAGGAGGCAGAGCCAGGCAGATCTCTGTGAGTTCGAGGTCAGCCTGAGCTACCAAGTGAGTCCCAGGAAAGGTGCAAAGCTACACAGAGAAACCCTGTCTCGAAAAACAAAAAACAAAACAAAACAAAAAAAATGAAATTCATTTGCCATATAAATGTCATGAAAATTTTTCTATAAAACTTGTGCATGACAAATGACTTAATATTTTTTAAAGATTCAATATATTAAAGATAAAAAGTGGTGATATATTGTGTACCCTAATAATATTTGTTTGAAGATCAGAAAACAGAACAAGTTGCTAGATTAAACATAGAGTCCAGGCAGTTGTGGCATACACCTCTAATCCTAGTACTTGGGAAGCAGAGATTTGTCTGAATCTCTGTGAGTTCAAAGTCACCCTGGACTACATGAGACTCAGTCCAGGAGAGAAACAGAGCCAGGCAGTGGTGGCACACACCTTTAATCCCAGTACTTGGGAATCGCATGCCTTTAATCCCAGCGCTTGAGATCTCATTCCTTTGCTTGGGAAGAACACACACCTTTAATCCCAGGAAGTGATGGCTGGGTGGTCAAAGGTACATAAAGTGTGAGGACCAGGAACTAGAGGCTTTTTCAGGCTGAGTCCGAGAGGTAAGATGCAATGTGGCATGTTCCTTTGTTTCTCTGATCTTTCAGCATTTGCCCTAATATCTGGCTCTGAGGTTTTTATTAGAATTTGAGCAAAATATAAATTAATAAATAAGCCATGTTTGATGGTGTATACCTGTAATCTCAGTACTTTGAAGGCTAGAGCAGGAGGATACAAATTGTGGTCATCCTGGGATACATAGTGAATTTGAGACCAGACAAAGTGGCAAAGAAACCATTTCTAAAATTTGAGGAAAAAAAAGAAAAGAAAATGAAATTGGACAGCTAAATCATTGAGAAGGATAATAACTATTGTATTGTTTTTATTGATATGCATCATGACTATCAGAAATTGTGTTCTGAACTGCAACAAACCTGAAAATAAATTTTGAGTTTACCAAATATGTATGTATGTATGTGTAAATGTATATACAATTAAACTCAAAATTGTTGAAATATGTCAAGAGTACATTAGCTCTGTAATGATAGTCTTTAATATAATATTGCATTAGATTTTTATGGGCTTCTTTTATGGATAATTCTAAAAATACACCTCCCATATTCAGAATTATTGAAATAAGAATGTGTTTGTGTTTGTGCAGTATAAATAGAGTCTTAATTGCTCCCAATGAGAGACTACATTCACAAGAGCAAATTCATTACCTTTTCTTACCTACACTATATCCTCTAACTAAAATACAATCATTAAACATTATTACTCAGCTGAACTAAGCAGGTCTATTTATAGTGTATTAAAAACAAAGCAGTGTGTAATTAACTTTGCCTTCAACCACCTATATCCTCCCTCTCCACTATCAAAGAATTCTAATGAAATAATCATTTCTATTTAACACCCACAACTGGGAGGTAAGGCTTGTCATTGACACATGGAAAGCACAAGTCCGCAGTACTTTTCCTGGGACTTTGTTCTCCTTCCTTTCATATTACCAGAAATTAATATTGCCACAAAATTTTTAAAAAAATCACTGAATATTGATATACACATATATATCTATATTTACCTATACTTATATATTGTTAAATATGTAAACACATATATAAGAAAAATAGAATCAGCTGAAAATACAATGGTAATAACTAATCTTTTATTTATCTAGGAAGCAATTTTGAATTTTAGCTAATTATGGAAAATTCCAAGAAACTTAAGAACTATGTAATCAAAATATGTAAAGGAAAATCACAAAGGCTTAGGTGTGTTTTATAGTGCCCTGTGGCCAGGACTACAATTGCATGCTTCATGAAGCAACTCTATAGTATATATTGTAAATATATTCTATTTTGTTGTTGTTGTTTAGGATATTATTCTATACTTGAAGTGACATTCCTCTGTTTTGAATGTCTACTAAATTGTTACATGAATTAAATAGTTCATATAAATAATATTTGCATGATAATTTAATTCTCCCTCTGAAATATTCAAGTAAGGTAAGATAATTTATCTTAAACAATATATTTTACTTCAAACAGTGTATCCTTTATCAGAATTTGTTATATTATACTATGTCTCCAAAATAATAAATTACAGCTTCAGTACCTATAAATCACTCTCTCAGGGTCAACAGGCATAGGAGACTACTTTAATGGTCACTTAAAATGGTTTATTTGTGGTGATATTTTGTTTGTGCTCTAACAAATAAAGCTTGCTGAAAGATCATGGAGACAAAGGAATAACCACAGCCACCTCTTACCTTGCCAACTCCTCAGCCTGAAAAGGGAACTGAGCTTCTGTCTCCTCCTACCTTATATTCCTTTCTCTGCCCAGTCATATCACTTTCTGTCTCAACCTCCCTAGTGTTAGGATTAAAGGCACGTGTGTCTCCCAAGTACTAGGATCAAAGGCATGAGATATCAAGTGCTGGGATTAAGATGTGTGCTACAATTGCCTGGCTACTAGGGTTAACTAGTGACTGGCTCTGCACTCTGATCTCCAAGCAAACTTTGTTAGAGCACAAAGAAAATATCACCACATTTATTAAAGTTTGCAATCATATAAATAAATTCTTTATATTTTCTCATATTTAAAATTTTATATTATACTTATTTGTTTATCATAATTTACTTTGAGGCTTAAACTGCACATGATATTCCTGTTAAGAATTAAGCTGATGAGTTTTTGAGCTATTTGAGGTCTCTCATCTTCACCTATACATTATTTTTTAATCCTACTAACCATTTCTATTCCAACAGAAGCTCAGCTTTGATATAAATAAGAGGTATTAGTAATAACTGTAGTTTAAGAAATTTTTGTATCCATCTGACAGCCATTTACTCTAAAACTCCTTCTTTAGTGATTAAAGATCCAGATTTTAAAAACGGGTCGATTTTAAATGAGTCATTATTATTTGATCTATAGTGTTTTGTCAAAATCTTACGTAATAGTCTCAACATTTATCATCCAAGGCTTGAGTCTGTCTTTATTAGACGATTGTTCCTTAAAAATAATCATAGTATGAAGTCTGAAAGGGCATTTGGTATGCATAAATTCATGGCAATTTTTTTTATAGACTTAGAAATGGGACACTATAAAGCATCATTGGTTGAAGTAAATTTTGTTTTCCTGTTAACATTTTAAAAGAAAATAATGACATTTTGTCAAGGATTTTCTCGCAATAAGTCATCTTAAAATATTGCAGTAAATAAGATAAAAACATATAATATAGCCAATATAAGTAAAATATTTGAAACATACTAAAATTAAGTACTATTGAGTTATCACATAATAAAACGACAAAAATTAATAAATTGTGTCATTACATCTCAAAAAGTGCATAATATTAGGTTGGACATATTGGTGCATGCCAATAATCTTAGCACTCTGGCAGAAGAGGTGGAGGTTCATGAGTTCCAAGGCAAGTCTCAGACAGATAGTGAGACATATTTTCAAAAATGAAAGAACAATTTAATAATGAGAAAGTTACTTTCTAAGAAGTTATGAGGACTTTATAAAAAGTGCTAAGGACACTGATTATTCATTGTTGCAATGAGTGCCTTTGTTTTCCATGCTTTCAATAGATTCAATTCCCCACCTAGAACATTTTCACTTCTGCTATGGAGTGTGAAGGTAAGCCACATTTACATACATATTTACAGTAACGCATGATAAATCTGTCTCTTTTAGCATATCAATCTACTCACTTATAGAGACTCTGTAAATTCAAACATGAACATTTTACTTTTAAATGTGTGATTTTAACTACTGTTGCTATTGTTAAGGACAATTATTCATCTCTGTGAAATATTCACTTGTTAAGTTTTAAAATTCTAAATTAATTGGAAATAAATAAGACATTTTTAGCTTACTGAAGTTTTCATTCAAACCAGCCATAATGCTGAATAGATTTGGTGCCTGTTGATTTCTGTCAGGGAATAGGCAAAGCCATATACTCTGAGAGATGAAAACACATCTCCCTACAATTTCCCTAAGCATCTATATTCAGAAAACATCATGCATACTAAAAACACAACTTCCCTTCATTTTATGCTCATTAGACTTGAGGTGCAAGGGGAGGGTGCAAACACAATGAATGATGATAATAAAACAAGATGCAAGACAAATAACCAGTCAATAATTCTTCAATCTTTCCATTTAAAGTAGGATATATTAGTAAGCAACGAGATAAAGAAAGAAATAAACCTCACACATAATCAGCAGTATCCAATTAAATTTGTTATCATAGGATGCATCCGTTTTAAATTGCTAAGCAAATAGGCTTCCCAAAACTATTAGGATTTTAACGACAGTACATTTCTTTTTTTATGAATCAGTAGGCATAAAAAAGGATTTTTTTCTGGATACATGCAAAACAGTGTGGCCTACATCCAATAGGAAATTTCTCTTTCTCTTTTCATCTAACTTCTGTTCTTTTTTGGGGTACCTTTTTCATTTATTACCTTGTAGTAATTATTCTCAGTAATCTGGACCCTAGAGATGATCCAGAAGAGTAAGACTTTCCTAACTTCACATACATAGAAGATATTTACTGACTCGACTAGTTGACAGTGCAGCTAGTACTTAACTTTGGTAATGTGCTTTCTTTATTGTTTTGCCCTAATTAATTCACAAGAAATGAAATTTTGTAATACCTGTACACCAGGAACAAAAAATAGTCTTCATCTTTTCTTGGAGGGCATGGGTAAAATACAATTGGAATGTGCTGTTTTTTTGTTTAAGACCTGGAGAACAACTATGATTTGTGAATGTTTATGTTTGTGTGCACACAAGTATGTGAGGCAATAGTAGAGAAAAAAAGCAAGGATCTTTACAGAGCAATCCAGCAAATATGTACTAACATGTGGATTCTATTTGTGATGCTTTTTTACTGGATTACTGTGAGACATAGCCTTAATCATGTATGTTGTAAATGCCAGTGTGGTAAAATTTCAACTATCTATAAATAGAAAATAATTTATTTTAAGACTTTCCTAAATTTCATCATGAGTTATTTGAATTCATCAAGCTGCATGTTCTACTGTGGTTATTAATTTAACACATTAGTTAGAACTTTGCTTCCAAAGTGTGGTCAATTGACTAGCAGCATGAATATCAACTGGGGAGTTGTTAAAAAACATAATCTGAGTCTCCACACTTACTGGCGTGTTTTCACTTTTGAGAAGATATCTTTCAGCCAGGCGTTGGTGGCACATGCCTTTTAATCCCAGCACTGGGAGGCAGAGGCTGGTGGATCTCTTTGAGTTCAAGGCCAGCCTGGTCTACAAAGCGAGTTCCAGGAAAGGCACAAAGCTACACAGAGAAACCCTGTCTTGAAATACCAAAAAAAGAAGATATCAATGAAATTTATGCTAACATAAGGTGACAAAGAATTGTAAGAGAATGTTTTCCTCAAAAAATATTTTAAATTATAAAATGCATATGTGCATCAAATATGTAAGTATTTATTCATTTAGCACAATACTTGGAAACACCTGCTGTGGGATGGTCTTTATGTATGCTATGAATATGTGTTGCTACCACTGGTTAATAAAGAAGCTTCTCTGGCCTATGGCAAGTGTTGGTGCCCATTTAATCTTTACCAAGCAGGTCTGCATAAAGAGGATGATTGGACCATGGGCACCACTACCAGGTGTCTGAGATTATCTGCACTTGGCTGTTCTGGGAGGATGTCTTTTGCTCTAACCCTTGGCATTCCTTTAAAAAAACCTAGGGCAGAGACAGTCGAAGCCTAATAGATTAGGATCCAGACCCTCTCGAGGCTATCCTGTATTTCCTACCTTTTCTCTCCCTGCTATCCTTCTAACTAATATTTCCTGCTTCTTCTACTCAAGAGCACTCTGGGGCAATGTGGGAGTGAGGGATGGCCCCCCACAGGCAAGTCAGGTTACAGCCATGCAGGAAATCTAAGAGAGAGAGACAGGAAGAAGAAAGACAGTCAGGGAAATGCTGAATTCTGCAGGGGGAGCAAGATGTAATGGAACACAGGTAATGCCACGAAGCCACATAGCAAAACATGGATTAATAGAAACGAGTTGAATTCAGTTGTAAGAGCTAGGTAATGATAAGCCTGAGTCATAGGCCAAAGAGTTTGTAATATAATATAAGCCTCTGTGTGTTTATTTGGGACTGAATGGCAGCAGGACTGGGCAGGACAAGAAAATTTCTACCTACAGATAACAGTTTCCCACTTAACCTTTTTAAGGACAGACTCAAAGATATTTAAAAAAAAAAAAAAAAAAAACTGAGACACAGGAAGATTAAATGTCACACTAATGGGTCAAAACATTAATAACAAGATAAAGGTGTGATTTTAACCCAGGCAGTTTCCCTCAACTACTTTAGAAATGCTTTTCTTCATAACTAATTATTTAACCATAAATATTATAGCATTCACTAGTTTTTTTTTTTTTTTTTTTTTTGGTTTTTCGAGACAGGGTTTCTCTGTGTAGCTTTGCGCCTTTCCTGGAACTCACTCTGTAGCCCAGGCTGGCCTCAAACTCACAGAGATCCGCCTGCCTCTGCCTCCCGAGTGCTGGGATTAAAGGCGTGCGCCACCACCGCCCGGCACACTAGGTTATTTTTATTAGAAACTAATACAGAAATAGAGGAGCTTGAACATTTGTACTTCCTATATCATAATGTATTTTTAAAATATTTATGGATGTTAAAATTTCAGCAGGGAAAAAGTCCTTCTGGGAGTACACAAAAAAGAAATTCTGCTACATTTGGAGACATACTATTGTAAAGACAGTTTGAATTTGCTACAGCAGGTTTAGCTATGGCAGCTCTGGAAATTCAGTTTAACAAGTGTGATTAGTTGTACCTATTCAGTGGTCTTTCACTCTGCCCCCAAAGCATTCTGCTTTCATCCTATATTGAGTCATAATGTATACATAGATTCACTTCATTCTGCTTTGAATTAATAGTTGTTGTTGTTTTTTTTTTTAACTTAGTCCCAGTTTGCATTCTTTGAAACCCTCATGGGTATTGAATTGGGCTCAGTGTGTTTAAGATCTTTCTCCATGGTATTTGGATGTCAGCTATTATATGTAATACATCAAGTTATTCTGTAAAACTGAAATGGGGAAGGAAGACTTAATAGTTTAAGACAATGAAATTTTTACTTGGAATTTCAATATCTGGATTTCATCCTACTTCAATCCTGAAAGTTCAGTTTTGTACTTGAGAAAAACAGGTATTTTGTGACCTTTTTCAGTTTTTTTCTGTTATCTAATTCATCTAAAATTAACACTAGGGCAAAGGTCAATCATTACATTAAGAAAATATTCCTAATACTATTATATTTACAAGAGTTTAGATTTTTGACATAGTTTTTATAGAACATTGTCTATGGGAAAAATAAAAACAAACAGCTAAATAAAAATCTTGATAATTGATCCATCAATGAATGAGGTCTTGGTTGTTCTGTATTTCATAAATATCTTTAATGAGTGTTACATCTGTGCTGACTCACTTTAAATCAGCATGAAAAAGCTGGAGTAATCAGGGAAGAGAAAGCCTCAATTGGTAAAATGCCTCCACCAGACTAGCCTATGAACAAGCCTTCGGTGCTTTTTTTTTAAATTTTGTTAATTAATTTATTTTTATTATTCCTTTTATTTTTGATATTAAAATAAAATTACATCATTTTTCCCTTTAAACCCACTCATTTACCCCTCCTTACTCTTTTTCAAATTCATGGCCTTCCTTTTTTCATTAATTATTACATGTATTACGTACATGTAGATGATGTATATGTATATGCATATGTATGTATAGGTATGTATGTGTATGAATGTATATGTGTATGTGTATGAATATGTGTATGTGTATGTGTATGTGTATGTATATGTATATATGTATATATACCCAGAAACATAACCTGTTCAGTCTTCTGTATAATGTTATTTATATGTATATTTTCACAGTTGACCATTTAACACTAGATAACCATTCTTTTTCCTAGGGAGGACTATTTGTTCCACTCTTAGAATTCCTTATTTGTCTATAATTCTTTGTGTAGGATTGATGTGAAAGAGCCCTGCTCACTGTAGGAGGTGCTACCCCTGGAATGGTGGTCCTAGATTTAATAAGAGGACATACTGTACAAGTCAAATATTCTGATTTATAGCACTCCTCCATTCTCTTTGCATCAGTTCCAGCCTCCAGATTTCAACCTTGAGTTCCTTTACAGGCTTTATCACCGCAATAGAAACCCTTGTGTTTGATATATTGTACACCTCAACAAAGTTATCTAGGGGTCAGAGAAGAGAACAGCCACTATATTAAACATAGAGGTTAGGTAGTGGTAGCACACATCTTTAATCCTATCACTTGGGAGGCAGAGATCCATTCAGATCTCTGTGAGTTCAAGGCCACACTGGGAACAGTCAGGCATGGTCACACACACACACACACACACACACACACACACACACACACACACACACACATCCCAGGAAGTGATGACATGAAGCAGAAAGGTATATAAGACATGAGGACCAGGACCTAGAGGCTTTTTAAGCTTTTAGGCTTTTAGCAGCAGTTCAGATGAGATCCATTTGGGTAAGAACTCAAAAGCTTTCAGTCTGAGGATTCGTGGAAGCAGGATTGGATGAGAAGTTGTTGAGGTGAGGTTGGCTGTGATTTGCTCTGCTTATCTGATCTTTCAGCATTCACCCCAATACTTGGCTCCTGAGTTTTTATTAATAAGACCATTTAGCAATTTGTGTTACAAACACCAATTAAGACAGTATCATTTCAACCACTTAATTTAAACTTCTTAAATGTAATGTCATCATTTTCATACAAAATCAAAGCAGCTTAGAATGAATTACAAGACACATTCAAAACAGAAGAAGAGTTGAGCATAGAGCAGAATGAATAGGTAGTATATTCAGAGATTGTCCTCCCTGAGATTATACTTAACTTTATACAACACAGAGAAAATACAAATTCTAAATACATTGATAATCCCAAATTGCTTTGAAGTAGTGCAGAGCAGTGTAATGATCGCTATGGTTCAGTAGGATTTCAGTGTTTTCTCTAAAAGTTTCTTTACTTATCTCCAATTTTCATTTCAGAAATCAGCAAACTATATTGGTTTTTAAATTGTATAAGATTCTAAATGAGAAACTTAGTTTTAATGCAGGCACTCATTACATACACCAAGTTTTCCATATGGATATATTCCCATATGTCCTTTGGACAATGATGACTAAATTTTATTCTAGTTTACTCACAATGAGTTCATTCATTTAAACTGCAAAAAGTAGGTGCTTACAAACATTAGTGACTTTTCTATTTTCGAGAATCATAAACATCAGTTCTTGGTTTAGGACATTAAGCTATTGATTAAAAGTTCTAAATCTCAGTTCTCTCATTTGCATTATGAGGAGTTTAGACTAGAAGTCATCCAAAGTCCAAGTTGCTCTGAAGTCCCAAAGAGCCTGAAAATTCAAGGGCAATATAAAAGCCAATACCTGCACTTTCATATTTTGGGGTTTTAATAATTATAAGATAACCCTAAGAGGAGGATCAGTATAATCCCTTCATTTTATAGCTAACGAAAAGGAGACATAGTGGGGTTACAAGATCTATCCAAGGCTGCTGAGCTAGTTAATTGCAATTTATAGGTGAGCGTTCTGTATTATTCAAGGTAACTGCCTAAAAATGTGATCTGTTTTTCTTTGTGGTGAAAAGATTTCATGAATAGTAATTACAAAATGAATAAGTATGATGAAAATTGTTATTTAACATACAATGTTGTGAAAGCATGATTCAGTCAGTTGTTTATAGAGTCTCCATGTAGCTTGCTTGTCTGCTTTATAACCCAGAAGATATGTTTTCTTTTTTCCTTCTTTCTATCTCTTTCTTTCTGAAATTGGGACTTATTCTTAATTTTTTTATATTTGAGAATTTCAGACATGCCTATAATATAGTTTGATCAAACACACACCTATGCCCTCCCTCAAATGACTTCTAATCCCCCCACCAAATTTCCTTCCCAACTGCAAGGACTATTTTTTTTTAAATAACTCACTGAAGTCACTTAATGCTGCCAGTGTGTACATGGATGTCTGAAGTTCCTCTCCCACTGCCTGTCTGTACTGTGGCACTTGGTTAAAAATCCACTGCTGAACATGTCAGACAGCTCAAAAGGCATAGGTTCTCTCTTCCTCTTCTCCAACTCCCTTCCAAAAGCTGCTGTGTTTCACACCATGCCTGTTCTTCCATTTTCCATACAAAATTTAAAAATTATCCTGAGCTTCAAAAATCTTCAAATAATTTTAAAAAGTAGGTTTTAAAGAAATAAAGAAAGGTAGTATGTAAAATCAACAGCTTGTCATAGCTTTGAGGTGACTTTCTAGGGAAAAAAGAAGCTTCTAATGATTAATTTCGTATGTACTGTTTGGAAACTATAACGATCCCAAAATCACATAAATAAAATTAGTGTGTCAGATAAGTATCATGAAGCAATAGATATGGAGACAAGTTTACTTAGATTATTTATTTAACAGAGGGTAAAACTGACTCAGCACACACTTGTCACTTCTAATTTAGTCTCTATTGGAAATTTTCAAAATCCAATAAAGATGTAAATTTAAAATTGCAAAGATCCCTCTGACAGATTGTCCATAGTTATTCAGTATGTAATGAATTTATTGGTATCCTCACTAGACATTACATATTAGTGTGAGCAGTTGTGAGAGTTGCAAGTTATTTTGCAACTTAGAAGCATCAAGAGGATTCGAAATATATTGCTGTAGTACTCCTCATTCATTATAATTTATGTATTATATTTAAGAAAATGGTATATGGCTAATATTGCTAAATAGTCTAAGTCACTCAACAGTTGTAGTTTGCTCCTCTGATTATATTGACTTTCAAAAACCTACAAAAAGAAGGAAATGAAAAATGATCTTGTTTTACAATCAAAGAAAAAATTAGGAGAAAGAGTCAGAAAAAATAAGCAGACAACAGAAGAAGGTCATAAAATGAAATACTTCTTGGCTTATAAATAATATAAACATAAATGTCAAATGAACTTTATTATATGGTGTAGGTAGCCTAATAAAAATTTAGAAGCACAAAAATGCCTATTGTGCAGAGAAGGCCACCGATTCTCTGTCACTGAATGTGGTTATTCAATTTACTGACACTGCAGACCTTTATGGCATTGGCTTTCAGAGGCAGCTGGTGCCAAGCTCCCAGATCTTGTCATTTTCAAACAGAAAAGACAAGATAAGAGATTGCTTTATTTACAGAGGCCTGCTTTCGAGTGATAAAACTCCACCTAATCCATATTAGATTTAAGATACTAAAGATAACACTCATCTTTTATGCTGTCACCAAAATGGAATACTGTAAATGTCTTCTAGTTTCCAACTTTAAACATATATTTCTTATTTTGATCCATGACCTTTGTAACATTTTTTAAGATCATCTCTTGTAAGAAATCCTCCTTTGCCTTCACTAAGACTACATATTACAAATTAAAAACCACTTTTCAATTGGTCTTCATTGTGACTGCATTTTTTACTTAGGGAAGTTGGAGATGATAAACCATTCACTACAATAATTATTTTACCCTGCTGGGGACACACACCTTTATTCCAAGCACTCTGGAGACAGAGGCAGGCAGATCTCTAAATTTGAGGCCAGCCTGAACTACAGAGAAAGTTTCAGGACACCCAGGGCTGCACAAAGGAACCCTGTCTAAAAACTCTCCCCCTCAAAAAATTAAAAAAAAAATAATTGTTTTACTTATTTTTAATTATAATCTACATTTTAAATAAACTTCAATGGAAAGGAACTGACATATCACATACCCCTTAATTGTCAAAATTTCTCCATCTCCCTAAACACATTGAGGTTTTAAAAAAATCTATAACTGTCACATGTCCTTAACTCTTTAACAGAATTCTTGAGAACCCATTAATTTCAATATATGTTTTCAATAGAACACTATCACTATAAAACAGACCCTAAAGTGAGACAGTAGTCATAAATAGTATCAATGCTTTTCAATCCATTTCTTTTAGACAAAAATTGGTTGTTTTTTATTGTTACCTTAAGATTTTGTATATGAAATAACATTTTATTATTCCATTACAATTATAAAGCTGTTCATTCTATTCTGTTCACAAACCAATAAAAAATGAAAACATTTTATTGTATATTTAGCAAGCTGGAGTCACCATGTTCAGGCACCTTATCTAAATAATTAATATTACTGGTAATCAAAACACTGCTTAGAAATGCTAGTGGACAGATTTTTCAAATAATTTCACATTTGGTGACCTGTTTTATATTATATTTTTCTTCTGTGATTTGGCATTATTTTAGGCTAAGAATACAGTTTTTAAAAACAGGTGATCCTTGATTTGTTGATGAATCCATATCACTATAATCTAATACTGAATAAAAATATTCTGTCACAAATACATTTAATACACCTAACTCACCAAGCATTATACATTAGCAATACAGTAGACAGTAGAGTATGGGTAGATTTTCCGCATAATGGAATGACTCAATGCTATTTTTTGAGGTTTCATAAAACATTATCTCTTCCAAGGAAGTAATCAAAATTCAAAATTGGAGTTTTAATTCCTCTGAATACATGCTACTTCCACAAAACTGTATTTGAAAAATCATAATCCAGCTATTTTCAATAAAGGGACATTTGTATACAGCCAATTAGTGTCAGAATCAACTAAGTTAATCAGTCTTCAGGGGGAGCATAACTTCTCATAAGTGGATTGAATTCCCTTTTATTTCTCATAGCATTGTAAACAAATTGGACATTCACATTTATTTTCAGTGAAATATGTGAATTTGTGTGAGATTTCCCTAAAAAGTATCTCATAAGAAAAAGGCTTATGGAGTCAAATTATATTCATTGTTTCTTAATTACAGTGCTCATGGGATTGCACACCGGAATATCTAGTATTCCAAAGGCAGGAGCAGGATGATGGAAAATTCAAGAGTATCCTGAGCTATGTACTTATTTCCATGTCCACTCTGTCTCACAAAAACCAAAGGGGAAAATATCTTATTACCCTACAATATATAGGTAATAGTTAATAAACTATTCATTAGAAGAATGCTAGAATTTTCTGGAAATGTGTTAGTGTCTCTTCAATATATAAAGAATTATGGGTTTTCTCGCTAATTAAATTATAATTTCTCCTTGGATTTTTAGATTAATAACTAGAATAACCCTCCTAGATAATCTGTACTCCTATAGTATAAAAATATTTGATTTTTTTTTTTTGTTTTTTTTTTTTTTTTTGGTTTTTCGAGACAGGGTTTCTCTCTGTGTAGCTTTGCGCCTTTCCTGGAACTGACTTGATAGCCCAGGCTGGCCTCGAACTCACAGAGATCCGCCTGCCTCTGCTTCCCGAGTGCTGGGATCAAAGGTGTTGGGATTGAAGGTGTGTGCCGCTGCCACCACCACCAGGCCAAGATGGAATATATTTTTAAATATTATTTTCAAAATTTTTATTTTACCAAATTACACACAAATATGGCCAAGTGGTCATACACAATGTATTTTTTTTTAGTATCAAGAGTCTTCAAATCTCTAGACAATATTGCACCTGGGTGAATGAAATCCACTGCTATATAGATATATTGTGATCTTTACCAGAGCCATATGTTGTCTGTTTCTCCAAATGCATTTTCAGAACTTTCCTCGAAAATCTGTATGCTATTTGTTAAAATATACACTTCCACCCAAAACCAATAAAAATGTCATTTTCAGATGGACTTGGTGTTATTTTTTATTAGTTTAGCTAATATCAAAGAAAATGAAAATGGCACACATAATGTAATGATGTTACAATAAGAGAAAAGATATGGAGTGTAGCTCCAAACACACAGAACTGTTAACTAGTGTGCTAAATGACCCTAATATCAAATGCTTTAAAAAATATAATATGAAACATAAAATTTCAGAAAGCATTCAAATTGAATGACACAAGATTTGTTACTAAAGTTGTTCCCTGAACAAATAGATAAATTAATTATTTCCATTTTTTTTAATTTACTCACATTTGTTATTTTTGGTTATATGTAAGTTTGTATCTGGATGTGGATTTGCACATTTGAGTACAGGTGCGCATTGGTGGAAAATGTATTGGAGATGGAGTTAAAGGCAGTTGTGATGCAAGAAACCTAACATCGTATTCTTCATGAACAATAAGCACTTAATCTCTGAGCTATTTCTCCAGCTACACTACTTTCTTTTTTGTCTTACAAATAAAAGTTAATATTATTGGAAAAAACGTAAGAAAATGAACTGTGTAATTTATTAATATAATCAGTGATTTTTGGTCAAACAAGGGGCCATATAATCAAAGTAGTATTAACAAATTCCTCTAGCAAGTTTTCACAAAAATCTTATTCATGAAAACTATATTTCTGTTTTTGTGAGCCTACAAGGGATTTTTAGAACTACATGCTCTTTTGAGCAATTCCTTATCAGGAAAGAAAACAGATTGAGGATGTAGTATATTTCAAAATATGAGAAGGTATCTGGAACTCACAAACATGTTGAAGCACAATATAAGGGAACATTTTCGATCAGTAGGAAAATTAATCATTACCGTAAAAGTAAATTTTAAGTATTGACCCAATAATATTTAGTTTTGTATACAAATGAAATTTAACTTTTAAATAGCTCTAAATGTCACCTAGGTTCATTAAATAACAAGTAACACAAACACAGTATTTGTTTGCTAATATTACAACCAGCATCCAGATTAATTTAATTTAAAATAAAGTCTACTGAAATTTGAAAACTTAGAACTTTCAATTATTTCATTCTGTTGAATAAATATGAACAGAACATTCAATGGCTAATATAATGGTTTCATTTTAGGTGAGGAGAAAAATGGTCAGTGCTAGGAATTGAAACAAGATTTTATATATACATATATAATGCATATTACATAACATTTATTATGTTAGCTAAAGTCATATCATTGATATTTATGTCTTTGTTTGTTGACATCAGAGATTGAATGTAATGCTGCATCTTTAAATACAAATAAGACAAGCTCATTTAAAGAATGATGAAGCCGGGCGTTGGTGGCGCACGCCTTTAATCCCAGCACTCAGGAGGCAGAGCCAGGCGGATCTCTGTGAGTTCGAGGCCAGCCTGGGCTACCAAGTGAGCTCCAGGAAAGGCGCAAAGCTACACAGAGAAACCCTGTCTCAAAAAACCAAAACAAAATAAAATAAAATAAAATAAAATAAAATAAAGAATGATGAATGAATCTGTACTTATTAAATATCTTAATAAAATTAGAATTATTGTTGATACAGCTATATGCAATTTTAAATGTTTTATAATTTCAAATATATAAAATGTGTAGTATGTATAATCATTTCCTATAACTATAAATAATATCCCATCTTGTCTTATTCAGCTTAAAAGATTACATTAGGATTGGATGTTCATTCTGAGTAATCTTATTTGAAACGAGATTAGTAACAAGACATATGCAAACAAATCTGCTTTTTTTCTACCTTATAAAAATTATATTTCTTCTATCCTTGGATTCACATCAATCCACAAGATATGATAGGGATGTATTTAAAATGATAATTTATGAGTGGAAAAGACATTTCTATGTAATGTATATATTTTTCATCATCATACTTTTTTAAGAGAAATTCATCTTTGTTCATCAGAGTAGTGAATCTTTTCCCAACTATGTCCGATCCTCTGAAAGTAAAGGAAGATACACATATTATACACGTTTCCTGAAAATTTATCGTTTTCAAATTAATATTAATTATTCTGAGTATGTAATTGAAAGTACATAATGGAGAGATCAGGTGTTTAAGACTTGGTTTCTATTATTTTACATTGTTAACACCTTAGTTTGAGCATCTGTTTTTGCAAAGAGGAAAATGATACTGTGTTGTTATTTATTGTGAATATCTAGTTTTACATTACATCTTCCCACTAATTTTTCATCATCTAATGGAAGAGATTAACTATGAAGAGAAAGGCTGGAGAGAAGGCTCAATGGTTAAAAGCATCAACAACTCCTGAAGATCTGATTCATTTCCAGCACCCATATCAGAGGCTCACAAGCACCTGTCGTTGAAAAATTCCAGATCAAAACCCTCTTCTTGTCTCTGTGGCCATTTACCCAAATGTGGCATACATATACATTAAGGAACACAAAAATACATATAAAGTAAAAAAAAATCTTTAAAATTGATAGAGTACATAAATACTCTTTATCAAGTAAATATTTAAAAGTTCATATGTTTAAAATTCTGAATCCACAGTATCCATGATACTTAAATGACATTTCAAAATCTACAATTTATATCAGTTTACTTAATATGCTTATATCAGTTATTTTGTTCCATTCATATTTGTTTATATTCATACATTTCTACCACATATGTTGATTTTTTTTCCATTCATAACTTTATTTATAAAACTTGAATCTGGAGCAAATTTTAAATTTATGGAAATCTAACAATATTTTATTATATGCATACCTTATTGAATTTTGTATTTTACAAACTTACTATGTTTTCTACATGTTAAAAACAGTTTAATTATTATTAATAAATTAATTTAAAAAACATTACTCATCTCAAGGGTTTGCAAAAGAAACCCTATTTTTAGTGTCTTCTGCCTGGAGGTCAAATGTGAAATTTCATTCATTAAATTTTCTGTGTTTTTTTTTAAATCTTTGGGGGCCTGCCATCCAGCTCCCAAATAAATACATGTAGACTAATTCTTACTTATGAATGCCCAGCCTTAGCCTGGCTTGTTTCTAGCCAGCTTTTCTTAGCTTAAATTATTCCGTTTCTCTTTAACTACATTTTGCCCCTGGGCTTTAACTACATTTTGCCCCTGGGCTTTTTGCCTTTCTTTATTCTTTTTTTCTTTCTTTCCTTCTTACTCCATGGCTGGCCCTTGGTTTCCTCTTTTCTTTTTCCTTATCTTGTTCCTCCCCCTGTGTCTATATTTTTCCTACTATTTATTCTCTCTGCCCTCCAGCCTGCTACTGGGTGTTCAGTTCTTTATTACACCAATCAGATGTGTTAGGCCAGCAAAGTAACACAGCTTCACAGAGTTAAACAAATGCAACATAAAAGAATGCAGCATATCTTTGAATCATTTAACCAGTATTCCACAGCATAAACAAATGTAACACATCTTAAACTAATATTCCACATTTTTCTCTTAAAATATTTTTAAAAATTAACAATATATTTTAATAATGTTCTTTCTTCTCCTTCAACTCCCCCCAGATCTTACCTACCTCTCTACCCACCCAAATCATTTTATTTCTCTTTCTGTCTTTCAAAAAAGAAGTCAAATCGAATAAGCAAACAAAAAATAGACAAAAGTACAGAAACAAAAAAATGAACACACACACACACACACACACACACACACGCACACACACACACACACACACGGTGATCATTTTGTTCTGGCAAATTACTCCTGGGAATGGAGCCTAACCCGTAGCATGGATGATATACCCAGTCTGTTCCACAGGAGAAAATTGATTTTTCTCTTTCCCAGTAGGTATCAATTTTAAACAGCTTCTTGTTTAAGGGTGGGACTTTTAAACAAAATATGACAGAGAAATATGATAATAGTGTATTATTGAAATCCTCAGTCTAATTTCCCCTACAGTGGAGTTAGAATTCTTATTTCTCCTGAAATACTTAGAAATGATTTAATCTCTATTAACACACAAAGAAACTATAAAATAATATAAATATTAGGTATCATTTATAATGTGCACAAATCAAGTGAGAATAATGAGAATAATAAATAATGAGAGAAAAATGCAGATTGCACATAAAAGATGTGCAAAAATGGAAATATCCTACCTGTGCCTAAAGAAAATGACTGTTATAACTTCCATAATAAATTTTGTTTAGAGTATCCACTATTTTGTTTTTCAATTACTATAAGTTGCTATATATATAGAAATTGAATATATATATATACCCACCATATTAAGTTTACCTTTTAAGAATATGATACTAGTCATAGTAAAATAACTCATTGTCCCTTATAATTAGAGCTATGAAAACCTGATTTGCAAACAGAATTAATCTATTTCTATTGATGAACTAGGAAAGGATCACTTACTAGATTCTGGATCAGAGTTGCCATCCCCTTCAGTGCGATTGTTTGGTGCGGCATGATCAAAGTACTCTTCCTGAGGATAGCCAAGAGGCAGGGCATGGGATGTGCTGGGAAGGCTGCCTGCATCATGGTCTCCCAATCCACCATCACTGATGCTTTCCTGAGAGCCTTCTGGTAGGTGAAATGTGACACGTCGCTGGGACTGAAAGGAACAAAGAAAATTACAGGGTTTCAGCAATATTCTGAATAATTGCTTAATGCATCCAATTTATAAAATGTATTATTTCAGCTATCTTGTAAAGCCACATAAAATTATCTTGCACTGTGAACAATTTCAGGCTTTGGTGAACAGGCAGATCTGTTGTCAAACCAGTTTCACCTGGCAGCAGTGTTGCCTCTATTATATTTCTATACAGAGCACATTGAAAGACAGAATGAGCAGGGCTATCTTCTAATCAAGAAACTTGTAGGTTTTGTGCTATTTGAGCACAACAGAAATTTTTGACCATCATTTTAATATAGAGTCACTTAGCAGTATTTGGCAATAATCTACTTTTTGAATTACAAGAATGAATAACTATAACTCAACTTCTTTGCTTTTCTGTGAGATTCTGGTGAACTGAAACAGTAGTGACTTTATTCAATAATATATACTTTAAAATTAAAACTTTTACTTTTTAAAATAAATTTATTGGTCAGGTTTTTGTTAGTATTCATTTAACTTTATTCTATTCTATGAATGAAAAATAGCCACATACTATGTATAATTGCTAAGGACAATTATATAGACAAGCTATAAGAATTGTTGTAAGCAGAATATACAATGTCTAAATTAGTTAAAACAGAAGAAATGGGGCCTAAAACTTTGAATGTAAGAAGTCTATGAATTCTAGGAATAGAAATATGCTGACCAGATGCAGCACCATTTTAGTTCTCAGTAGTACTATTTTACAGAGTAACTAGTGTACAAAGATAGCCTCCCGAATGGATCTCACTTTCCGGTTTTTACAACATTCATCTGGACCCAGTAACTCTGAACTGGGGCAGTATAATCAAACCTCCAATTCCTGCTTTGTTCTCTTGGACTACTCATGATTTTCACTTCTCTTGTTTGGGATTCCTAATAAAACAATGTGGTATTCTTCAAAGTTCAGAGGGTTATAATAGTTTACAGAAAGTATAGATGCTGAATGCTTGAAATTTAAAAGCACTAAATAAGCCTTTATTTATTTATTTATTTATTTATTTATTTTTTAATTTATTCTTTTCTCATATAATACATCCTGACCAAACTTTTCTCTCCCTCCTCTTCTCCCAGTCCCTCCTCCCACTTCTCCTTCCTTCCTGTTCTTCTGTTTCTCTGAGGGTATGTGCCTACTCTTATTGTAACTTGTTAATCCTTGATGTTCTTCAAAAAAAAAAAAAAAAAAAAAAAAAAAAAAACATTCTCAGCTTGTCGAATGTGTTAAGAAATTCCTTGAAAACAGAAGGTAGAAACTGGCTAGAAAATTTTAAATAGAAGACCCCTCAAATAAAAGTACACAGTGTCTTCTTGGCTAAAAGCTAAAAATGTTCTTGAGCATCTTAGTAGCAAATGTTGTTAAAATTGTTTGGGGGGGTCTGATCTCTTCTCTGGCTTCTAAATACTTTTAAGGTGACCTCTTCAGAGGGAGTAATATTTTGAGCAGAAAATCCTGGTCAGGAGAGTAGGATCTCTGGTCTAGCTAGAGACATAATGTTCCAATTGGGCTGCTTAAGGGACCTCCTCTAAGAAGGTGGGCTCAATTTAAGCCATGCAGAAACACAGGCAAACCAATTATTTCTTTAATGAGATACTTTACATTTCCTTCCCAAAAACCTAAACCCTAGAGCAGAAACTTCAATGGCCACAGGCTGTAGGGTAGCTACAATGGAGCTTCTAAGTCAGTTTGTTTTTCTAAATTCAGAAAAGTAAAACTCTTCCTTTCTAATCATATTTTCCTTAACTCTTTAGGATGTTCCCTAACATTTGGGGGTTCTTTATTCTTTCTGTGAAGCTGTCCTTTCTTTCAGGTGGCTGCTTTTCACCATGTAGCCACTTTAGCACTTAAAGTACAGGGAATTCTTTTTCTACTATTCCATTCTCCTCTTTCAGGCAGGTGCAGGGATTTTATACCTTGCCTGTCTGTAGTGATATATTGTACCCTAATAAATTTGCCTGAAGATCAGAGAAGCAAAGCAAGCCACAGCCACCACCTGTTATCTCACCAACTCTTTAATCTGAAAGAGCCTTTCTAGCTTAAAGGCCTCTAGCCAAACGGGCTTCCTCAGTATAAAAGCCTTTATTTCCTGTCTCCTCACACCTTATATACCTTTATCCACCCATCCATATCATTTCCTGTCTCAACTTTCCTAGTACTGAGATTAAAGGTGTGTTACTCCCAAGTATTGGGATTAAAGGTGTGTGTCACCACTACCTGGCTCTGTTTCTCTCCTAGACTGAGTCAATCTCATATAGTCCAGGGTTGCTTTGAACTCACAGAGGTCCAGAGAGATCTCTGCCTCCTGAGTGCTAGAATTAAAGGTGTGTGCTACCACTGCCTGGCTTCTATGTTTAATCTAGTGGCTTGTTCTGTTCTCTGGTGTTCAGGCAGATTTATTAGGATACACAGTATATCACCACACTTGTCTGGGGATTTTTCTTTTAAACTATAATAGAAATGTCCTTGAGCTTAAATGAAAAAAAATCTTAAGACAAATAATGGATAAAATGTACGCATATTTTTGTAATAAACCACAATCATCTTTTAGAATCCCAACTACAGCAATGTTGTGAAGTAGAATAGAATTCATTTTTGGTTAATGGTTTAATGGTAAAACTTTAGGCTTACTGAGACATAATCTTTGACCTTAATCTCATCTTCTCAAAGTTCATCCTATTGTATAAAAACAGCTTTAGAAAATATAGACATTAGTAAGTTTTCATTTGATTGCTTTAAACTGTTTAAATATATATAAAAATGTATCTGTCTAGAAAGACTATTTTTGTTCAAACTTTTAAAAACATTTTCCCTGCTGGTCATAGCTTGCAGAAAATCTGATGGAGGCTAATTTTGTTATTCCAACATAACAGCTTTAGATCATTTTCTCACTAAGAAACTAGAAGCATTGTGGTTTAAAGTTTAACTTTACTCACTTGCATATGTTAGTTATGATCACTAATATATTTTCAAGTAAATATAAATATGTATATTTGTCAGCCTTTTAAAAATTAAAAAAAAAAACTTGGAAAATAGGTTGAAAAGTATACAAAATATTACATCATAAAATTAATGTATCATTAGCTATTACAGAAAAGTCAAAATTAATATAATACTATGCTTTGGGATGGTCTGTGTGTCAAATTGCTCTGATTGGTCAATAAATAAAACACTGATTGGCCAGTGGCTAGGCAGGAAATATAGGCGGGACTAACAGAGAGAAGAAAAGAAAGAACAGGAAGGTGGAAGGAGTCACTGCCAGCCACTGCCATGACAAGCAGCATGTGAAGACGCCGGTAAGCCATGAGCCACATGGCAAGGTATATATTTATGGAAATGGATTAATTTAAGCTGTACAAACAGTTAGCAGGAAGTCTACCATGGCCATATAGTTTGTAAGCAATATAAGTCTCTGTGTTTACTTGGTTGGGTCTGAGCGGCTGTGGGACTGGTGGGTGACAGATTTTTCCTGACTGTGGGCAAAGCAGAAAAACTCTAGCTACAATGCTATATGCATGATCTAAATTACTACACATAAAATAAGCTAGATTAGAACAAAACTATAATTTATTTTCTTATGGTAAATAACTATTTATAAAAAATCTAAATTTATGCAAATACACAAGTATTTGTATATTCCAGATGTAGAATATTTTACTATGTATCAACATTTCAATATTATATTAAAGTTTAGTGCTGTGGATATTGCTCTGCATAAATAAAATGCTGATTGGCCAGTAGCCAGGCAGGAAGTATAGGTGGGACAAGCAGAGAAGAGAATTCTGGGGAGTGGAAGGCTGAGGCAGAGAGACACTGCCAGCCGTCGCCATGAAAAGAGAGATGTAAGGTACTGGTAAGCCACGAGCCACATGGCAAGGTATAGATTAATAGAAATGGGTTAATTTAAGATATAAGAACAGCTAGCTAGAAGCCTGCCACGACTATACAGTTTATAAGTAATATAAGTCTCTGTGTTTACTTGGTTGGGTCTGAGTGGCTGTGGGACTGGCAGGTGAGAGACATTTGTCCTGACTGTGGGCCAAGCAGGATAAGGAAAACTCTAGTTATAGTATAGTTTTATCATTTAAAATTTTATAGTGTTAAAACAGATAACAGAGCCAGGCAGTGGTGGTTCACACCTTTAATCCCAGCACTGGGAGGCAGAGCCAGGTGGATCTCTGTGAGTTCGAGGCCAGCTTAGGTTACCAAGTGAGTTCCAGGAAAGGCGCAAAGCTACACAGGGAAACCCTGTCTCCAAAAAACAACAACAAAAAAAAAAAAAAAAACAGATAACAGAAAATATTAACAAGGAACCAGTGCTGGCATAAATACATGGATTTTGGGCCGGGTGGTGGTGGTGGTGGTGGTGGTGGTGGTGGTGGTGGTGGTGGTGCACACCTTTAATCCCAGCACTCGGGAGGGAGAGGCAGGCAGAACTCTGTGAGTTCAAGGCCAGCCTGGTCTCCAAAGTGAGTTCCAGGAAAGGCGCAAAGCTACACAGAGAAACCCTGTCTCAAAAACACCAAAAAAAGAAAAAAAAAAAAAAACATGGATTTTGATAGCTTAACCTCCTGTGGTTAAAGAGTCAGTAATCTCTTCTTGAAGAACTAAAGTCCCCAGTTCCATATAACATTATGGAAAATGACAGAAATGGTAGCTATGTACATTTCTTTTCTTTTGGATGTAAAGACAGTGACACAGTGTGTATACTTGTTTATCTGCACTAAGAATACCAAGACAATTTTATAACAAAGATGTCCTGTTCTGTGTTAGTCACTTACTAAAAACCATTGCAAAGAAGTGCCCTAGAATGAATGTGTAGTAGGTTTGGACATATATCTTAACACTCAGTGAATTCTCAAAAGGATAGATGAGAGAGAATAAGTGAGTCTATAAGGGTCAACCTCAGGGAATAAAACTCACTCTTTTTGTTGACCATCCTAAATGTGCTTAAAAACACCAATACACCATTACTATTTTAGTTCTGAAAGTAGTTCTTCCACTTGAAACTTTTCTATATATGCATATATACTTGAAGACCCAATTATAGAACAGACACACTGACAAAAGATCTTGTTTATTCTCACTTTTATCAATTGTTAAAATGTCTTAACTATAGTTCATGATGAATTGTGTGATCAAAAGTTATAAAATAATCTAATGTTCAATTACATCTTGGGTGTTTGAGTTCTTTCTCAATTCTACTTTCAATGTTTATGATCTGATATACATTTTGTCTGTTTTTGTAATTCTTAGCAGTCCAAGAAATATCAAACACATGAATCTCTCTCTCTCTCTCTCTCTCTCTCTCTCTCTCTCTCTCTCTCTCTCTCTCTCTCTCTCTCTGTGTGTGTGTGTGTGTGTGTGTGTGTGTGTGTGTGTGTGTGACATTAATTTAAGCATCCATATGAGGCAAGTAGAGTGAATTGTATCCCCTGGAGCTTGAGATACAGACAGTTGTCATCTTCCCCATGTGGGTTCTGGGAACTGAACTCTGGTCTTCTGGAAAAGTAGCAAATACTCCTCCTATCTACTGAATTATTTTTAGGTAACTGGAGGGCCAGTTTCCAGCAACCATCAGGGTATGCAAAATTCCATGAAGGTGGCAAGGGCTTAGGAAAATTCTGAAGGCTAGACTTTTTTCTATCTGAAGGGAAAAATAAGGTAACATACAACACACTCTTTTTCTTATCAGGAATCCTCTCCTCTCAGTATGTATCTTTGTTTCAACACAGATATATTCCACATTGCCGACCTAAGGTACCTGATTGGTCTAATAAAGAGCTGAACAGCCAATAGCTAGGCAACAGATGGATAAGTGAGGCTGGCAGGCAGAGAGAATAAATAGGAGGAGAAATCTAGGTTTGAGAGGAATAACTAGAGGAGGAGGAATGAGGGACATGACTGGGGCAAGAAGACAGGCAGTCACCAGCCACTCAGACATGAGAAGTAGTGAAAGTTATACAGAAAGAAAAGGTAAAAGGCCCCAAGGCAAAAGAAAGATAGAGAAACAGGTTAATTTAAGTTAAAAGAGCTAGTCAGTATTGAGCTTAAGCTAGGCCAAGCATTCAAAATAATGTCTCCTTGTCATGGTTTGGGAGCTGGTTTGTGGCCCAAAAGGAAAAGGCTTGGTAAACCTTGCCCTCATTGCCGGCCACCTTCCACTACCTTGTGCATGATCATCATACTTGCAATCTGCAGGCTCATGCTCTGGTCTCTCAGCAGGGCAATCAACAAGAGCATCAGCAGTAGCAGCAGCAGCTGTGGCTCCATGCACTTGGTAGGGCCCATGGGTGGCAGTGATCTGGCAGGCGGCTATGGGTCGAGGTGGGCCTAATGCTGACCTGATCCTTCTGCGGGCCAGAGAACAGGCCCTACTTGGCAACAAAATGTTCCTCTGCTTGCTGTGGCCAGGTTCCCATTTCTATTGTCACATGCATCTATAGTTCTAGGTCTCTCTATTGCTCATGCCAGTCTGTTCTGCCATCTTTTTTTCCAAGCTCTACATTTTACTTTTCAAATGAATGAATCTTTAGTGTCTATTGTCATTTTTCTGCTCCTATCCATAGTATAGGAACATTCAAAATATCTATTTTTCTTGTCTACAACATGTAGAACTGTTAACTATTTCATGGAAATACCTATTTAATTATCGCAAAAGAGATAAGTAAGTTTTTCTTTTATGTACTGAAAATTTGTATAGTATGCACATTATATTAATATACAATATAATTACACAGTATATTAATATAATAATATAATTATATTAATCTATTCATCTAAAGCCATTCAAGAAAGCTGTTGTATACAATTTGAAGCAAATATTTTGATGGTAGTAATTATTTAGCAGATGTAAATAAATTTTGGATTTTTCCTGAAAAATGAGTGCACTTTATAATTTGTTATGTTTCTTAGTAATAGGGAGAAATCACAAGGGATGCCACTCCCTAAATATACATCCCTTGTTTGTAGTTCATATCAAACTTTCATAACATATTCATTTATAAATAATACTGGTGTTTTTTAACTGAATGATTCATAGGCAAAACACTACCATACCCCATAAAGCTTAAATTCCATACTACAGATAATAAGACTATCATTACATTTCCATAATATGATTCAACTGACATTTTGGAAAGGTTAATCTGGCAACAAAGAATCTACAAGTTACACGAGCATGTGATTCTCATTATGTAATGCTTGAGTACGATGTTCTGAGTAGCTCATTAGAATTACCTGTCAAAAGTTTCCAAACTTATCATACAATCTTACACTCCTCCTGACTCTAATTCTAATATAGCCTAGGACAGCCTTTCTCTAGATTCATTGTCATTACATATAACTCTTAGTTGAAAGGGTAGCCTTAAGAATGTGCATTGCTTTATAATGACTATCATGCAACAGGATAGTCATATCCTGTTGATTCATATATAAAACATTATGAATGCCCAACTACTAAGCATATTCTAAGCTCTTGAATTCCTAAATTCTACAATAAGAAAAAGACTTTTTATGGATTTCACGGATGTCTATATTTTCCCATGGGTAAATGTCTTGGCAAATTTAACTTTAATTCCATCCATTTGCCTGCAAATTTTATGATGTCATTGTTTTTTACAGCTGAGTAATACAAAATATCATCCTGAGTGCGGTAAGCCAGATTCAGAAAGAGAAGCATGGTATGTACTCACTCATTAGTGGATACTAGATGTAAAGCAAAGGATAACCAGACTACAACCCACAACTCCAGAGAAGCTAGCTAACAAGGAGGACACTAATAGAGATGCACAGATTGCCTTGGGAAGGGGAAACAGATGAGATCTCCATGAGTAAACTGAGAATGGGGAATAGGAAACAAAGGAGAGATGATAGGGGATGAGAACATGAGGGAATGGGATGGTTGAGCTGGGGGAAGGACAGAGTGGGAGAGCAATGAAAAAGATAGCTTGATGAGGGGAGACATTATGAAGTAAAGGAGAAACCTGGTGCTAGGAAAATTCCCAAGAATTCACGGGGATGACCACAAATTAGATACTAGCAATAGTGGAGAAGGTGCCCGAACTGGCCTACACTGGTAATCAGATTGGTGAATACCCTAACTCATCATAGAGCTTTCATCCAGTAACTGATGGAAGCAGATGCAGAGATCCACAGTCAAGAACCAGACCAAGCTCCGGGAGTCTAGTCAAAGAGAGAGAAGAGGGATTCTATGAGCAACTGTCTGTCCCAGAGTTTGCTTACTCCCCATGGGAGGCCTTACCCTTTTGGAGGAGGGGATAGGTGAGTGGGAGAGGCTGGGAGGAAGCAGGAGGAGGAATGAGAGGGGGGATCTGTGGTTGGTATGTAAAATGAATAAAAGTTTTTTTTTTTAAGTAAAAAATACAAGAAAAATTTAACTTTAATTACGCAACATATTAGAAAACAAATTGTGAAAATGAATTATTTTTAAACTCAACTCAAATCTTGTATCTCTATTATATGATCAACTCACTTGTCTTACTTAAAGATGTTAAGTGATCTAGGAAGCCTTTTTTATTTTATGCAAAGTCTATTCTATTGTGACTGTAATTTGTGGGCTGCTTTATTTTTCTTTTTAAATTATTTGGGTTTTTTTTTACATTGCCAAATTAAAGCTGACCCCTTTTTTCTCTTTTGTATTTCAGAAAACAATGGAATAATCACATATCTTATTACCTCTTTCACACAATAATGCTGAGTGTTTAATCATTCAAGCCTTTGCTTAGTTGTTTTCATGCATCTTTATATTTGTTACTATTATAACTTTCTATAGCAAGGCTGCCATTATGCTTAGATGTTCCAGAATAGGCAAGAGTTCTCTAAACTCTGACTATCCTATTAAACTTATAATGATATTTGAATGTGTACTTGTACATATGTGTGTGTGTGGTCAGAGTTAGACGTAATTATTTGACACAACCCAAGAGCATCATAGTTTGAGTAATGATTAATTTCAATTCAAACATAATGCAATAAATTTATTTATAAGAAGAAAGGATGAATTTTATTTTTTTCAAGAATGTTGACACATTAATAAATCTGAAATTACCAGAGTTGCATGAATTTTGAAAATGAAAGAAAATGAATATGTTTGCAAATAAAATTGATGCCTCACAAATAAATTAAAATTTCAAATGCTTTGTGATTAGCATGTCTCCAAAATGAGAGTAAGTAAATACTAACACTAATAGCAATTGTTGTCACAATGAACATCTTTATATATCAATCAAAAACTGCAAGAAAAATTTGTGTATGATACTGACTATAGCTATGTTTAGTGATTTACATTTAATGATTCAAATTACCAGATCACTTTTATTTACCAAAATCAATTATATCATAGTTTCAAATATATAAAACACTGTCATCTACAATAAAGTGTGTAGATAAGTTAATTGCCAAAAGAGTGTTCACCAACTTCATGCTAACAACCATACAATTCTTACTCTGATTTTATATTCAACTTGGAAAATCAAAGATTTCATTCTCCACCTTTTAGAAGCTAAAACATTGACAGAAGGAGAAATTTCCACAAATTATCCATAAATCTGCCTTCCATAGCTGCAAAGAATCAGCATGGTTTGGTTCTTCTATTCTATGACAAGTGTTCAAGAACTCTACAAGACTTTTGATTTGAAGCTAAAATGACTAATTTAAATTGACATGGCAGTTAGAATATTCACTTTTTAAATAACATTGCTATTTGCATGCATGATATTTGCATAATTAACATGAACAGGCAAAAAAAGCTTAAAGTTACTTATTGTTTGTGATAAAAATGGACTCCAACGATAGTGGGCTGATAGATCATATAGGATACCAATAATCATGCAATTTATGAGAATGATAGTTAGCGAGTTTTTTTTTAAAACTTGTTAAATAGTGTGAAATTTGTTTCTGTGAAAGAAGCTATATTTTGTTTTAAGTGGTGCTTCTGTTCTGCTGTCACTTCTTTATATTTGCAAAATAATTCACCCATTGCCATAGTTACACAACATGTCTGCTTAATTGATGAATTTTAAATAAACCAAATGTCATTCAAGCAACAGATGGTTTCTGATTTAAATTACATAGGTTGGAATAACATGCAGCATACAGTGAAAGAGGAGAAACCTGGAATTTTTGTCAATTATATAAACATTTGAATCAAAATATTCTCTGTTTAATGTCAGCAGATATCACAACAAAAATGTGATGAAGAACAAAAACTAGTTTAAAAATACTAATGATTAAACTATTTTCCTTTTTTAAAAGGAAAGTACACATTTGATAATGTTAGCTCTTTATTTAGTGCATTGAATTTATGAATATTGCTCATATGTTTTAGGATAACTAGTATGTTACAACTGCTATTTGTGAAAAATGTGTCACTTACTGAAAATTAAATGAGGTGAAAAGTTTACTGTTGCCTTTGACTTTTTCCTCATACTTAAGAAAAATTTGAAGTTCTATAAATCCTATAGATAGCCAATGACAGGATTAAAATAGTTGGATTACAAGAAAAATTAGTCATTCCTAAAAATAAATAAATAAAATTATTTACAAGTAATACTATTAAGAGCTAAGAACCATGTACTAACATTTGCTTTTGTTCTAATATTTTAATAATCAAGACTTCAGCTTCATTTTGCAACAGTTTGCAGCCGAAATCTAAAATTATTTACAGTTTTCATATAAAATTATGGCACAAAAGTATTAATTTATGTCTCTTATTTAAAACTGAATTTTCTATGTAGTAGTGACATTGAATATTTTTAGTTTACAAGTTTCATGGAAACACCTATCTTGAAATCTTTTGTTTGTTTAAGAAGCATGCTCCTTGAAAATTATCTATCCATGAACTTATTCAAATTTCATTGAACGATATGTAAAATAATTATATAACTTTGAGAAAATAATATAAGAAAATTGAAGGTGAAAGAATTGAGTCTAAGGAGACAAATTAGTCACAAGAGAAGAGATAAAACTAATTAAAAACAATTGGTCTTTCTACAATTTATTTTTGTAAATTAGTTTGAAAGTGCAGTTCATTTTGTAGGAGATATTCACCAGAATATAAATTATGGAATGATATGTTTCAATATGAAACATTTAAAATAGGTTTTCAGGCATAAAAAGAGTGACAAACACAAAAATGGTATCTCGGATTACAGCGGATACATGTGAGCACATATCATATACATGTGCACTTGCAAGTTTTTCAAAACTTAAATAAATATTTATTATTTGGTACAAATATTAATATTTCTATCTAAATATTATCTTTAAGAAATGAGACATATTACATACCATATAAGCAAACTAAAATTTCAAATTGAGATTTTTCTCCTAATTAGATATTGCTAGCAAATGTCATATTAATGTAATACTTTAAAATAAATATATGCAGAGAGTAAGAAACCTTTGAACATTTAGCTATAACTAGGATATCTCTGTAAAATCCCTCTGCCATGGCTCAGGGAATGCTATGGAAGAGGAGTCAGAAATATTGTAAGATCCAGAGGGGATGGAAGACACCAAGAAATAAGGCCCTCTAAATCAATATGAGCACAGCTCATATGAACTCACAAAGACTGAAGCAGCAAGCACAGGGCCTGCACACGTCTGCACCAGGTCCTCTGCATATGTCATGGCTTCCAGTTAGTGTTTTTATGGGACTCCTGAGTATGTGAATTGGAAGGTCTCTGATTCTTGTGCCTTTTCTTGGGCTCTTTTACTTCTGTTTGTTTGTTTTGTCCAAATCTGATGTGTCAGATTTTGTTTTAACTTATTATATTTTGTTTTATTTTATTTTATTGTTATCCATTATAATTCTGTTTATTATCCAATGGGAGACATAAAGGGAGTGGGTCCACATGGGAGAGGATGTGCAGAATTATTGGGAGGAGTAGAAAGAAGGGAAACTGTGATCAGGATACATTATGGTCTCAAAGATTCTATTTTCAATAAAAGGAAGAAATATACATTTAAGTAAATCCTTAAAAATGGAAACTAATGGAGTAGTTTAAAAATAAGCAATCAAATAAATGTATAAGTTTATTTTGATATTGAATTGCCTCAAATATTTGAAGAAACATTCATTTCATAACCTCAGTTTTGAAAAGTTTTTGCAATGTCAATAATTTCTTCAGCAACCAACCGCCTATAATTTTATTCATCCATTTATTAATACAGTATCAACAAAAAACACTAAAATTCTTACATCAATAATTAAAAGGAAATTTCTGAAAATTAAGTCTCTGGAAAATACTATTAATTATATGATGTATTTAAACATACACAAATGAACACACATCACATTTTATACAGAATAATATTGATTTCCATTTCTTAGAAACATTCAACTGGATTTAAAAGTAATTTCTATTCTAAATGTAAATTATGGGAGGCCTACTCATTTCTGAAGGAAAATGAAAGAAGAGTGGATATGAAGGAGAAGGGAGATGGGGGAAAATTAAGAGGGGTGAAGGGAAGGAAACTGCAGTCTGGATGTATTGTATGAGAGAAGAAAAATAAGAAAGAAGGAAAATTACAACTCAAATGTTTAAAATCTTCCTTAAACATATTGTAGAGCAATATAATCTTGCATTCTTGATCTTTATTTTTAAATGTACTTGATGTAATTTATATATTTTAGAAAGTCATGTATGTGTTCTCTATTTGCATCATTTTCAAGCCTTACTCTCACCACTCTAACTTTTCACATGCCTCCTACTCTCTGTCAGATTTATGACTTCCTCTTTATTATTGTTACATTTACACACACACACACACACACACACACGGAGAGAGAAAGAGAGGTAATTTAGTGTTGGTCATATGTAATGCATCATGGGTGGCAATTTGGGATTAGATAATCTGTCAAGGTATTCATCCCTTGAGGTGAAAATACTATTGTTTCCTCTCTCTCAGTAGCAACTGACTGACTGGAGCACATCACATAGTAGTTCTTAGGGTTACAGTACCAGGAATTAATTCATTCCTATAGAGCAAATTTTAAGAAAAATTAAATATATGTTAATTACCATACATGCATCCATTTTCTTTAAAATTCCATTAATAAATGTTATAGAATATTATTTTAAGGTATGATACTTTTGTTTATGTTGCATTTACTTAACTCTGTGAACCTGTGTTAATTTGCCTGTCTAAAACACCTGCTGGTCTAACAAGGAACTGAACAGCCATTAGCAAGGCTTGAGAGAAAAGATAGTCAAAGCTGGCAGGCAAAGAGAATATATAGAGAATATAAAGTAAGCCACGGAGTAAGAGTAAGATTACAGATGTGAAAGCTGGCTAGTAATAAGCCCAGCTAAGGCCAGGCATTTATAATTAAGAATAAGCCTCCATGTGTGATTTATTTCGGAGCTGGGTGGCAGGCCTCCCAAAAGAGTTAAAAAATAAAGAACAATATAGACCTATAGAATATGGCATTTAAAATGTTTTGTTAACTTAGGGATTTTCATGAAAATGAGACACATCTGTTCCTGGTAGCATCAATTTACTTCAGAGATTATGGGAATTGAATAAACTCCTTATGGAGTTTGCTTTCATTGTGGCAAGTTTAGACACTAAGCAAAGAAACTGCTCTTGCCTTTGACTGCTGACAATGTGCTGTGCAGACTGGACATGCAGAACACACAGGAGAAATACTGTTGAACTCTGCCAAAACAAGGCAGGACAGTCATTCCAAATCCCTGCTTCACAGAAGAATCTGCCAGATAGTCTGCAGGACACATGGGAAAGTGACTGCTGAACTTTGCCAAAACAAGACAGGACAGTCTAAATTTCCTGCTTCATTGGAAAGTGTGCCAGATACTATGTATGGGTCTCTAGGCTGAAGATGGATGCCCCAACATTGCAGAGGAACTTTGGGTGATCATACAGGCAGCCAAAAGTCTCTGTTGTTAGATAATATTACATACTTCTGGGTCTTTAATGGAGTTGAAGACTAAATAGTTATATTTGCAGTTTTCCTTAGATATGATAGAAATTAAATTTGGTTTAAAATTTTGGATTCACTAAGATAGGACAGATAATGCATTATTTTCTCTGAATATGCTAACTACAGAATATTATGAATGTAATCCTTACTTGATAATTGTTATTTTAAATAATCTTACTATGTGTAAGTTAAAACCCTTTCATTTTTATTATACAAAAAGGGGGAAATTTTGTAGAATATTATTTTAAGATGTGTTACTTTTGTTTAAGTTGCATTTATTTAACTATGAAATTGTGTTACTTTGCCTGTCTAAAACATTTGCCGATCTAATAAAGAACTGAACAGCCAACAGCAAGGCAGGAGAAAAGCTAGGTGGGACTGGCAAGGAGAAAGAATATATAGAGGGACAAATCTGGGAATGGAGGAGAAAGAGGTAGCCAGAGAAGGAGGAGGACTCCAGGGGCCAGGCACCCAGCCACACAGCATGCCACAGAGTAAGATTAAGATTTACAGATGTGAAAGCTGTCTAGAAATAAACCAAGCTAAGGCCACGCATTCATAGTTAAGAATAAGCCTCCATGTGTGATTTATTTGGAAGCTGGGAAGCACACCTGCCAAAAAAAGTAAAACAACAAACAACAATAAATAAATGTACAATTTAGAATTTCAAAACACTACACAGTCATGTGGGCACACATACATCTTATTTTTTAAACTGTTTAATTTAGTATTCCAATATCTATAAAAAAGAATTTATGTTAATTTCCAGAGGTATTTTATTCCAAGGATGTTATAACAGAATGACTATCATGAATATACTAGAAAAACAATTGCAAGTTTATTTAGATGAATCAAAGTAAAGGAACATAGTTCATTTGGCATATATGGATACTGTTTTAAACAAAAATTTAGCTGATTCAATAAAGCATGGCATTCTGAAAATGAGTCTTGGCTTAAAATATATAGATATATTTGTGAAGGTATAAGATAATTATCTTTCTGATGACTGTCAATATGAAGTTAGAAAAATGAAAATGGTTGATGTCTATTAACCTCTCTAGAGAAGAGCTTATTTCATTGTTTCTGGCAGAGATCTTGTTTCATAAGCATCACTTTAAGTGTCCTCCTCTGGTCCTTTTCTTCCTTGAAATCTAATGCCATAAAAGAATTCAGAGCACATCATTCCTAAATATGCTACTTTGGCATAGAATGATTTTGAGCTAAAGCCACTTGAAAAACAGCAGGTGCAAGATCACTCTGACCTTGCTTCTATTTCTTGAAAGAAACAAATGAAATTCCTATGTAAAAGATGCCCTCTCTATGATGGAAGGATAGTAACATTCTTATCATCAAGGACAGACTGAAGGATATCTGGATAAAGAAGAATACTTCAACTAATCCTTTTCTCTCTACATATATCACACAATTAACAGGCTTAGCCTATATCCCCTTCTCCTGTCATATGTTCACAATTTGTTACTCTTTTTCTAATCACACAGGTAAATAGACAGACAGACAGACAAATTGATGTAAAGATAGGTTCAATGCTATCTTTGGATCTTCAGTTCATTATAGGCGAAGATGCCCTTGGAATATAGTATACAACTAGTATTAAATAAATGTAGATGGCTTTCTCTTGCTAGACCAAATAGCAAATCTAGCTGAAAGGTCCTGAATGGAAATATATTTTTATAGGCATTGAAACAATTTTCAAATATATTTGGAACACGCATTATCAATGCATGAATATAGAATTACTTTTAAATATAAAAAATCCATTTGATTGATTTATACTGTATAAAATCTCAGTCTAGAATATTTAGTCACTGAAAATCTTAAAAATTGATAATGCCAATATCTCAGTGCTGCTCATAACCACCTTTCTACTTTTCAACCATTTAGCTGAAAAATATTGTTAGTAATATAGTTTTTAGTGATTTATCAATAGCATTTGCTATAATTAGTGGCTCTGAAACACATACAATAAAATAACTGGAAAGATAATTGCTTAATGCTTGGAAATCATTTATATACCATTTATAATATATAGCATAAATCGTTGAACTTAATATGATCAGCCCAAGCTTAAAGAGTCATATATCCCAAGAGTTTCACCAAATTTCTTCAAAAACAACTCTGTACATCGATTCAAATCTCTCATTATTTTACTTTCCTTTTTAAGTAGCTCTGCTGAAAGCTATAACTTCATGATAAGCAAACAATGTAAACTTTAGGAGGACCAGAGAATAAATCCATACTTAATGTCTGTTACCTAAACAAGAAATGGTAAGCATGACAACAGCAATATACCATGCTTACTTAAGACCAGTTTTTCCTACAGATCCACAGGGTATGAATGTCAACAAAGCTAATAACAGGTGACATTTAAAATTAAACCATAGAACCTTCATCCAGTAACTGATAGAAACAGATGCAGAGATCCACAGCTAAGCACTGGGCAGGGCTCCAGGGGTTCAGTTGATGAAAGGGAGGAGGGATTTTATAAACAAAGGGGTCAAGATCATGATGGGGAAAACCACAGAAACAGCTGACCCAAGCTAGTGGGAGCTCACTGACTCCAGACTGACAGCTGGGGAACCTGCATGGTACTGAACTAGCCCTCTGAATGTGATAGTTGTGTGGCTTGGGCAGTTTGTGTGGCCACTGTCAGTGGGACCAGGATTTATCCTTACTGCATGAACTGGCTTTTTGGAGCCCATTCCCTATGGAGGGACACCTTGCTCACCCTCAATAATTATGCTTCTTTGTGCAAATGGAATTATATTACACCAAAAAACATTTTTCTAAATTGTACTGGGCTTAAATACATTGGAAATAAGCCACTTGTTATTACACTCTCTGAAGTCTGATCCAGATTGAAGAAGGCAATTTGCATAGGGTTTTCATTCTTATCTCTTTGTGGGATTTACTCCCCTGTATGACACCTGCAGGGACCCCCTCAAACGAAATTTGCTGTGAGATTGTGTCTCCTAGAGCTGTCATAAAACCTACATCCAAGAAGGCTTATCAACATGGATACCTGAAAAAGACCAGGAAAACCACAAAACCAAAGGACACACTAACTTAGGCCAAAACCATAGACAAAGAACTATAGTTGACTAGCTAAGCTTAAGAGCAGGAAGATCCTCAACTCAGAAGGTTATCTGGAAATTGGTGGTCAGACCTGAGATCATGTATATGGCAAAGAGCATTATGCAGACTTGGGAGATCAAATTTATATGTTTAGGTATATGTTTTGGTGACCTCAAGCCTGTTCATATAATGGCCTCACTGACTCAGTGATTTAAGAGAAATAAATGAATTTTAAAAGGAGGACATGAATATGGGAGGGAGATGTGATTCAGGGTTCTGGGGAGAAAGAAAGTATATGATGGGTATGATCAAGATGTGTCCTATTTATGTATGAAAATTTCAAAATTAAAAACTTTAAAATATATAGTTAATGTATATGCCTATGTATGTGTTTATATATTCACACATATATATTACTAGGTATTAACAATGATAACACATAAAAGATGGAATATGATATTTAACAAATTTATAGATATTCTAGATACTCTTGGAACATAAATTTAAAAAGTAAACATTTTGTCAAAAAACACATTGATCACCTCCTTGGAAGTATGCTTAATTTAAAATGACAATCACATTTGTTATCAAATGTGTTTTAAATTTTACTTTAAAGTATACCCATAACATTCCTAATATATGAAAACACTAAAATAGAAAGCAAGAGATACTGCAGGTTCGTAAATCTTTAAATGATTTCATTTGCGCTGCAGTTGTTTGATAAAAAATGCATTTTCCTAATTAATATACAAATCAAAAAAATTCAAAAATTCTTTAAGCATAAATACTATGAGAGCCTCACATAATCCAACATAACTTTTGTTCTGACATAGGATCTCACTGTATATCCCAGGGCTGCCAAAAATTTATTATCCTCCTCTATATTCTGCTTTTCAGTGTTGGGCTTAAAGGTGTACAACAGTACATCCAGATTAACTTTCTTTTCATCAAAAAATGTTAATACAAAAATATATTATGTGTCTATGGCTTTGGAGTGTTAGATTCCCCAACTTATCATTTCCTATGTAATCACAATATATCAGCATAAAATAAATGTGCTGGTGGATATAAATTACCACTTTTCTTTCAATGTCAAATGATATTACTTGGAAATGAAGGAATAAATCTAACTTACTTTTGTTTGTGAAGTATATAGGGATGGAATTATGGCAATAATTAAATATGTATATATATATATATATATATATATATATATATATATGAAAGAGTTAAATTGGAAAACATGTACTTAATATTTGAAATATAATTGGAAAATGATTTTGACCATCAGAAAAGCTAAAAATTGGCTCTCATCATTTAGATTCAATGTTGTGGAACTTTTCTGATTCTACTTGATTTATAAGGGATTCATTGTGTTAATGTCAACAGAAATAATCTTGATTTTATACAAAGTTAGGGCCAGGATACTTTTGCTTTCCATTTTCATCTAATATGCCTATTCTGATTATGCATTTTACTCTTAGGGTATAGTCAGATGTTTTCCTGTGTCCTGCCCAGTCCACAGCCTCTCAGACCCAAGTAAACACACAGAGGCTTATATTAATTAAAACTTCTCAGCCATTAGCTCAGGCTCACTACTGACTAGCTCTTACACTTAAACCCAGCCCATTTCTGTTAATCTATATGTCTCCATGTTTTCCATGGCTTTACCTGTATGCCATTACATGCTGCTCCCTGGATGACAGGCTGCCATCTCCTGACTCAGCCTTCCTCTTCCCAGAATTCTCCTTGTCTGCTTATCCCACCTATATTTTTTGTTTGGCTACTGGCCAATCAGCATTTTATTAAACCAGTGTACAAAAGCATTACCCACAACATTTTCCCTTTTCTGTTTAATTAGAAAGGAAGCTTTTAACTTTAACATAGTAAAATTACATATGACAAATCAGTTATCAAGCAAGAATTATAGTCATAATCTTTAGTCTATTTTTAAATGGCAAAAATTAAAGAAAATAATCTATCTTATATCTGTGAATCGAAGGTTTCATATTTACCTTATCTCCTATCAAAACCAAAGAAAACCATAATTATAACTATCCAAGCCTTCAACTACATCAAAGACCTCAGAAGGATACAATATTCTCTAAGTAAAGAGGAAGAGCCTTGTAAGCAACTTCCAAAAATCTAGAATGACAGAGACAGCTGCCTGCCTAGACAGTCATCTAAAGTTCCTCTGCAAAGTTTGGGCATCCATATTCATCCCATAAGCCAAGAGTCCCTCAGTTACTTTTCTCTGTGTTCTATAGAATGTGTGGCAGTTTCTTTTGTAAAGCAGGAACCTGAAGGACCATTTTGCCTTGCAAAGTTCAGTGGTTACCATCCTATGGGTCTTGCATATCAGCTGATACAACATTTTGTCAAGCAGTTCAGGCAAGAATAGTTTCTTACCCAAATGGCTATTTTTTCCAAGAAGAAGATAAACTCCATATGGAGTATCTTTGATGGCCATCTTTCTCTTTGAAGTAAATTGATGCTTCCATGAACAGACATGTCTCACTGTCCAGAAAGTCTAAGTTTTTAAAACATTTTAAATGCCATATTCTGTAGGTCTTTGAAGTGTTTGAAGATTGCCTACCTAATTTAATTTTTATCTATGTATACCTAGAAAACTTAACATGACTATAAGTTTGACTATCATAGAAGACTATTAATCTGTATTTCTTAATTATCCATTACAATTTAAATGACCTGCACATATATATTACCTTAAACAAGAGTAGAAATATACATAAACTAAAATCTATGCAAATATAAAACATTTTAAACAAGGTGCTCTTTAAAAGTAGGTTCAACAATCTACCCTTTTTATCCTATCATATCTACATCCTATATTTCCATATCATATTCCCCCTTTCTTTTTTTTTTAGAAAGATATTGACTATGACCAATAAAATGGGCCTTTGGGCCATTTGGATATCCTTTTGTAAGTCTCCAAAATTTGTAAGTACCTGCAGGCATGTGAATTTGATTTGCATAGACAACATGGGCTGTTCCCATGGGACTGGCAAGAGGCTGGCATCTTTTTGGTTTTGGTTTTGTCTCCAGGATCCAGGAGAGCTATTTTGTTTGCCTTTCTGTTGGAATGCCCTACCTACATGAATATGTGACTGTATGAGAAATGTGGCCACATGTATGCATGTTTTATGCCTAGGCTTGTATATGTGTTATGACTCCTAATGGAAGTTGTGCATGGATGGCCTTTGTGGCAGGATGGCTATCATAAGGGATGGAGGGTCACTTTGGTTGAGCTCGGACAGACTAAAAATGTTCCTGCCCCATTGCCACCTTTTTCTCCTTTTTCTCTGTCTCGCAGCAGGCCTCACCAGACATCAGCTCATTGTTATGATGCAGTGCAGCATGAGCAGCAGCTGTAAGGACTTGGCATGGCCTGGATGTGCAGCAGGTTTGAGGCCAACCTCTGTGCAGGGAGACTCAGGGTAGAGGCTTTATAGTATAGCACAAGCAGGAGCCAGCTGGGGGCCTCAAGGAGCTCAGAAAGTACCTGAGCTGGGCAGGGGCTGGTGGGGAACTGCCCATCCAGGGTCACAGTCAAGAAAGGTCCAAGGGCCCAGCCTCTCTCATGTACTTGAGAATCTGGGATTAATAACAATCTTTTATCTTCATGCTGTGAGAGGACCTCTTTTGTTTTCCATGCTGATGGGTAGGGCTCCTAAGACTTGCCCTGGGGCTATAACCTGATCAAGGTTTGGCTCCAAGAGCAGAATGGAATGTTACTGTGTATGGTTGCTAAGCTACCATGACTATGTAATAAGGGTAACCAATAATTTCTTGTCTGTGATACAGTGTTGATGCAAATTTAAAGTTATTCTTGTAATGGTAAATGCATGTATTTCTGTTCTTGTTTACAATATTGTAGCTTTATAGTATATTCTAGACTACTGAGGGAAATCACAAGAAAGACTTTGGTAAGAGATTCTATGTTTAAGAAAGAAAAGCAGAATTTGTCTGGAGTAAATATCTGAGGGATTAAAAAAATATACTGAGGGTACATGGAAGATTATAGAAAGTCAGAGGAGATATGATATGAACTATGTTCACCATGGTTTCTTATACCTACAAATACTGAATTTAAAAGTTAATTTTCATTGGTTTTCATTTTAAAAATAGCTGATGATTCTGCAAGCTGCTTTTGTTAAAAATAGAGATACTTATATATGTATATACATGGACATATATTTATGTGTATATATATATATATATATGACTTTGATATAGCTATATGTAAATGTAAGCTAGCTATACCTGTATGTATACATATGTAACTTGGATCTAACTGTGCATATGAGTGCAAATAATTATTGTTTAGAAAAACACGCTTTAAACAGCAACCACGTGGCTTTCCTCCATCTTGGCTGGTGACCTCATGGGCAGCCACATGGCTGGAAACCATCTTTTACTAAGGTTATAAAGATCTATTCAGGTTAACAAAAGCTAATTTAGAGATTTACACCTAAGTACTTATGTCTTTACCAAGTGTTCAACAGCAAGCTCCTAGAGAATTTAAATAAATGGCTACATATGTTTAATAAATAAGATATTTGACAAACAATAAAGCTGTACCTCAATGCTTTTATACACAGGAACATACCTTGCTCTGGCAGCTAAACTTTGTGATTTAAGATTTACTCATGTAATAAGATAATGGCTTTAAAGACATGAAGGGACCATAGGGAACAGCTGAGGTTTGCAGGACTAGAGTTCCAAAGAGAGTACAGTTGCATGATGGACCTTAGTAGCTTTGGAAATGCCAGTGCCAGGTGATGATCACCAGAAGCACCAGTCATAATGAAATGGAGCAGGCAGGCTATGTATATGCTGCCAAGGGTAGGGCCAAAGAAATAATCTAAGCCTCTAAGTAATAGAACCAAAAGGATTATGAATGAATTCCAAATATTGCACTTTAGGATTGTTTGCACTATGGAGCTTGGTTTTACTTTATACAGATTATGGTGATGCCATGTTTTCTCCCTCTTTTTTTTTTCTTTCTTTTTTTTTTTTTTTGGTTTTTTTCGAGACAGGGTTTCTCTGTGTAGCTTTGCGCCTTTCCTGAGACTCACTTGGTAGCCCAGGCTGGCCTCGAACTCACAGAGATCTGCCTGGCTCTGCCTCCCGAGTGCTGGGATTAAAGGCATGCGCCACCACTGCCTGGCATTTTCTCCCTCTTAAAATTAAAAAAAAAAAAAGGTATTTTATTTTTGATATTGTAGAAAGACATTTGAGAAGTCTTAATCTTTTTAAGAACAGTTTTTAAAATATTTAATTTTATAAGGCTATGGGACATTTTCAGTCTACAAAATGCAATATATTGTTAATATTTGGACTTAAAATAAAAGGCTAAAATTAGGGTCACAGTCATAAGCTCCAAATACTAACGAGAAAATGAGATGTTAATTTCTTGTGATGTAACAAGATAATGACCTAAGCAGTCTTACAAAGGCTTTGAAACAGCTTCTAACTCCATGAGTCTTGACCCTTTGGGAGTTGAAAACCCTTTTTACAGGGGTAGCCTAGGAACACCTGTATGTTAGATGTTGCATTGAGATTGAACAATGGCAAAACTGCAGTTATAAAATAGCATTGAGAAAGCTGGGAACCAGTGAGGCTTAAGGATGTTGTCTAGCCTCCTTGTATTTGCTGTTTATTAAATTTAAGCTATTTGGACAAACTGATTCATATATGCTGTGGGATGGTCTGTATGTCAAATTACTCTGGTTGGTCAATAAATAAAACACTGATTGGTTAGTGGCTAGGCAGGAAGTAGAGGCAGGACTAACAGAGAGGAGAAAAGAAAGAACAGGAAGGCAGAAAGAGACACTGCAGCCACCGCCAGGACAAGCAGCATGTGAAGACGCTGGTAAGCCACCAGCCACGTGGCAAGGTATAGATTTATAGAAATGGGTTAATTTAAGATAAAAGAACAGTTAGCAAGAAGCCTGCCACGGCCATACAGTTTATAAGTGATATAAGCGTCTGAGTGATTATTCTATAAGTGGATTGTGGGACTGCGGGGCTTGGGGAACCTGGAGAGAAGCCTTCCAGCAACACATATATATGTTTTATATTGATATTTTGTCTTGTTTTCTTTTCTGAACCTGTATTTGATGCTAGAAGAGCTTCAATTTAAAGTCATTGTTTTTTAAGGCTACTTATTATAGACTGTTAGAGAACATAAGTAGTCATTCATAAATAATCAATATCTAAGAATAAAAATAGTCAAGTTTTTTAATTGTAGTCAGGGAAAGTACTGATGTAATATTACAGAGATAAGCTTTACTCAGTCCCTTCCATACACTTTTAGGGTTGAGCTTAAAACAAGTAACTAGAAACAAAGTTTGTCTATTAAGATATATCTGGACAGACCCACAATTCAGAGATCTTCAGAATATGGCATTTAAATGTTGATCTAAAAGCTTATTATAACAGACAAACTTCCAGATCCTAGCAGTGACCCAAGGTCTCCAAAGAAGATCACATAAGGGGCACCACAATGTCTCCACCTAGATTAGGCAATGCTGACCACAGGGTAAGATGCCCCAACACAATGCCTGCCACCAAGACCTGGCCCAAACTGTGGACAAGTAACAGAACACTGGAATTGACTGCACCCTTTTGCCTGGACAAAGTAAGATCAGTCTTCTGTGTCCCTATTCCACCAGAAAAACAAAACAAAACAAAACAAAAAACCTCTGCCTTATGGGCCTGATGGCAGAAGATGCTGTTCTGACTGGTGCCTCCAATGCTATGGAGACCTGGGTATGAACTTGTCCCTGTCATTTATAGAATTGAAAGCTGCTTTGTGATATTGTATTCCCCCAATATTGTGCATGCTAATAAACTTATCTGGGGTCAGAAACAGAGCAGCCACAATATTAAACATAAAGGATAGGCAGTGGCACTCATGCCTTTAATCCTAGCATTCCAGAGACAGAAATCCCTCTGGATCTCTGTGAGTTCAAGGCCACATTGGAAACAAGCAGGCATGATGACACATGCCTTTAATCACAGAAAGCAAGCCTTTAATCCCAGGGAGTGGTGGTAGAAAGCAGAAAGGTATATAAGTCGTGAGGATCAGAAACTAGAAGCATTTGGCTGGTGAAGCATTTGGCTGGTTAAGCATTTGACTGGTTAAGTTTTCAGGCTTCTAGCAGCACAGTTCAGCTGAGAGCCATTCAGATATAAGGACACAGAGGCTTCCAGTCTGAGGAAACAATACCAGCTGAGAAGTTGGCCAGGTGAGGTTAGCTGTGGCTTGTTCTGTCTCCCTGATCATCCAGCATTTCACCCCAAATACTGGCCCTGGGTTTGATTTTATTAATAAGACTCTCTAAGATTCCTGCTACACTGCTTGGTATAGATGTAATTTGTCCTTCTCAGATCTCTGATAGTACTGACAGTTAGGCTGGCTATAACTTTGTCAGCTTAGCAGCACCAGACAAACAAATCTATATAGCCAGCTTGTTAGCTCATTTTTACGAGAATGTTCTAAGATATAAAAATTTAAATAAATCTTAAAGTCTTAAATATGGGTCTAAGAAAGGTCTGAGGATATGAAAGCTTATAAGCTTTGAGGATGTCAGAAAATATTTTAGATTATGAGAAATGTTTCAGATTTCTCTCTAATTCTATTATATAACAGTTCAGAGCTTAACATTTAATAGAGTTCTGATAAGCTAGTAGAGCAATGACTACTTACTGTTCAGTCACAAGCTCAACCTTTTAGATTTATTTTAGTTGTCACATATAAACTTAAAAATGCTTCTCATCAGGCCCAAAATCTCTGTCCAATTTATACCTGGCTCTCTGGACAGAAGGAAAATACATATGCTTTTAACCCAAATCTGTAGTTCTTGTTCCGACTCAAAAGTATGAGTCCACTGTTTTATAGATACCCTTCACCTGCTTTGTCTATCTATGGATTTCAGTACAGATTGGTGATACTAATGTATCTAAAACTTTTATGTCATTTTATAAGATAATTTATATAGGCCTCAGAGGATTAAAAGAGTTAGAATTCCAGATAGGTACAGCTTAAATTTTCCCCACTTGTTGATCCCTAAGGATGATATTTTTCTCTCTCCTGATCTTGGGACTCCTGTTCTTTCCAGTTACTAAGAGGGTAGGCCTAAGGGTTCCAAATAAGTTCATAAATTTTAACTTCTCTTCCTAGTTTAGTTTGTCTCAACAGATTTCCACTTGGCTGGCAGACACCTCCAAGCTTCAGTTGCTGACTATACTGCTGCTCTGGAGAACTATGAGCTCCACACTTGCTGAAAGTTTATGTGGACCAGCCTAGCTAATATGATTGTTCCCTGTCTCTATAGGATCAGATAGCCACATGCTTCTGACAGATGCTCCATTGCCCAGCCTTTGATCAGCCTCAGACATTTTTGGGCCCTGACAATGGTACCCCAATGCCAGCTCAAAGCAGTTCCAGAAGATAATATATTATCCCATGTTCCCTGTTCAGAAAAGGTTGAAATCCTGGGTCAAAAGGAAACTCCCTGACATAGAGGCAAGAAGGCCAACTATAATGCTCATTGACATATCAGAAAAATAGGTTCAGAGTTGTCAAATAGAAAAAATTAATAAATAAAGTTATTCTGCAATAAGATAAGACACTTACCTGGCCTTCTTTGTGTAGAACCAAAGAGGTACTATATAAGATTATAATCTGGTTGTACTCGAAGATCAGAACTATAGGGCCTAAAGAATGGCAGTAGATACAGATGTTGCTGCCCTTAAAAAAATCTTTTAGCTAATGGTTCTTAGGACAGGTAGGACTTATGATTGAGTCCTGTCATTGGTTCTTGTGAAGGGGGGGATGTGGAGGGCCCCTAAACAGCTTGTCCACATAGCTGCCATGACAGGCTTAGGGGGCCTAGACACAGTTTCTGTGACAGGCTTACTGGCAGACAACAACCAGATCCAGGGAAAGCCTTAAGCTGATACTACCCAGGGATCTACCCAGGGATGGGGAAGTACCTTACATCCCAAACATTCCAATCATTAGATAAGGTAGCCAGATGTCCCTGAGTCTAGCGCATGCCTGTTTTTGTTTTACAGATACCCCTAAACAATTGTCAGCCATTCAGGGTTCTCAACCCTGAAAATGGCCTAACCCCAACCTCTGCTATGATAAAAATCTCTGCCCCACCTGAGCTCAGGGCTCTCTGTTCTCACTGCTGCGTTGGACAGACGGAGAGATCAAGCTCAGAGCTTGAAGATAATAAAGGCTCTTTGCTTTTACATGCAGGATTCAGTCTCTGTAGTGGTCTTTTGGAGGTACCCTCAATCTGGGCATAACAATAAGGTATTATTATTAGCTAATTTCAGTATACTACCAATTAATACAAAAATAGATGCAGTAATTATAAGAATAAACAATAAGTTGGAAACATACTGGGAGTTAAGTTTAATGCTATACAAAACATTAAGAAATTTTACAATAATGGAAATATATTGTGAATTGTGAGAATATCTATTTATTGACACTTAAAACAAGCATTTTTTTAATTTAATTTTATTTTATTTTACAATACCATTCAGTTCTACATAACAGCCACAGATTCCCTTGTTCTCCCCCTTACTTCCGCCCTCCCCTTCCCCCAGCCCACCCGCCATTCCCACCTCCTCCAGGGCAAAGCCTTATCATTATACCTATAATATTTGATTGAATAGTTAATAATATATCTGAATTTTGAAAAAAAAAACTATAAGTATCTCGCTGTCAAGAATAGTTTAAAATGTATAGATTTCAACATGGTGTTGACATATACTCAAGAATAATGAGAGTTTTCAAAATAGATGAATGTTAGTGCATTTATAATAGAAATCAAAAAAAAGTTCAAGGAAAACTTTGAGAACACTAATTAAAAATACCTTGCTTGGATTTGATTCTAACTAGCAGTGATTGTACTGTTAATACCCTATCATCCCAAGAGAATATGTTTGCACTCTAGATGTCAACATTACTTTCTGTGACAGATGTTTGTATTATTATGAGGTATAAGGTTTTTATCTAGTTTCATAGTCTTCTATTTGGCTTTCTTACCCTTAAGGAGTCTGTAATTCACTGGCAATTTTAATGTTTGTAATTTCATTTTTAATAAGAGGTACAACCAAATAATTGCTGGCCAGAAGATTAATATGCCTGCCAAATAGTTTAAGGGTGACTGAAAATTAGTGAAGTGGTGTCCAAAGAAAATCAATGTCAAAGTGTCCCATAACCAACGAGGGGCTGAAATAACTATTTGAGATTTTATGTTCAAATAAATGAATGACATTAAATTTAAAGTAACACAATGGACCAATGTGTTTTTCATTAATTTTAATTTCTTTTAGTTTTACCAGATACAGTAAAAAAACGAAGAAGTAAATGACATTTCCTTTAGTGTGGATAAAGTCTATTAATACCTTAATCACTAGATATAGTACAGTACGTGACAACTGTATGGTGTGTGTTGGGGTTAAGAGTGTTATTGTTCCACTGAAGGATATTGCTGCCCTCAGTGTGAGGAGCTGCAACTTGGATATCAAAGTCACTGACATTTTCCCCCTAGTACAAATGATGAGTTTGACTGTTTGCTCTTGGGAATCAGGAGTTGCATACCAGTTCCAGCCTATTTATCTAGCTGTATTATACCTGTGGACATAGAGTACACATTTATCACCATGCTTCCTTCTCTGCACTTGGAGTGCATGGCCTTCCATAATTCCAGAAAGCTGAGTGAGCATGTGAGGTATTGTACTCAAGAAGAAACGAGTAATGGTGGACCCCATGCTGCAGAAAAAGAGGGGGAGGAAGAGGATATCATTCACCTACAATCAGGTTGCCTCTGACAATGGTCAAAGTGTTCTCAGAGTCTGATGACCCCAGACATCCATTTAATGTCACAAGCATCCAGAAAGCACTGTGCATCTGATACAGCAGAGAGCAAATACTTTGGTTTGTATATTTCACAGGCTTCTGCAAATTACATTTTAGCAATTGGTCATACCATGTCTGCTTCTAAAATTATGTGCTGAATGGAAAGGCCATTGGAGGCACCTTGGAGTTCTAGAATCTAGCATTTGAGAGGATGGTAGATTTTAGAATCATGTTTGACATAAGCAAAAACTTCACAGGCTTATTGCTATATGAATGGCAATTATGCTGATTCACAGAGGGACATACTCTCTTTTGACATCAGCTGACCCTAGAAAATTCAATCTTATGAAAGTTTGCTGTGTGTTGCTTCTCAAAATATATACATAATGAAGATAATACAAATGAAATCACAAAATGAAATGGCAGACAGAGACCCAAAAGGATATCTCTTGTCACCAAATGAAGCTTTCTTCCAGTAACAGCAAGACTTTATATCAAATTGAGTTTTTGGCCAAAGGGGTCTCATGGGAACTCATAAACAACCAGGACTCTTGCCAAGGGGGTAAGTTTCTCTCCACAAACTGATGGCAAGGTGTTGTTGCTGAATAAAACACCTCATTTAGCATGGAGAAGTCAAGCTGATGCCTTACACAGAATCTTCACTACATGTTCCAGAGTTTTTGGAACTGTGTAGGCTACCAAAGGAGAAACATAAACACCAGCCCAGCTACAGAATCTTTGATCTACAGTGGTGTCCTGTCTGCAAGATATGCTAGTGCAATATCCAAAAACTTGTGGGGATAGCCAACTAATCTGGTTTGAGTTAAAGCCCATTCCATGAGATGGAACCCATTCTCAGCTCTGCTTGGATGAGCAAGAACCTGAGACTATATAGCACAGGGACATAGGGGAAAGTTCTGCTAACAGAACATAGCAATGAAATGACTCCTAATAATATTTTCAATACCTATAAGTCAGTGCCTTGCTCAATAATCATCATAGAAGCTTCTTTCTGCAGCAGATGCCACATTTTTCCAACTCAGCTTCAGAAAAGGGATGGTAGCAGGCCCTTTTTTGTGTAGAACCATTTGATATATTGTGCTTATTTCTATAGTCCACCTGATGTCCTGAATAGCACAACAAAATCAAATAAGTAGGTTGTGGCTGAGATAATCACCCCCCTCCTTTTCTTGACCCTGTGTTTTTGTTTGTGTTTGCAGCACAGAGCAACACACAAGTTACTGGAAAATCCTGGTCTTCATTTTTGATCATGGGTTTCATTCAGCATTGTGACATGGCAGATAAAATGTTTTAGCTTTTAGTTTTGTCTTTTGTGGGAGCCTTCTAAGCACTCATTTTCACCCTGAATTACCAGAAAGCTCAATGATAAAATCTGTTTTCACTTGTCTGTCTGATATGTGAGCTGATTTCTTTACAAAGGAACATTTCTCCCCTTTCCAGGAGATTCCAGTTAGAGGCGGAGTCTGGGACACTTGAGTGGCACATCCAGAATCCCCTAGAAACCTTCACAAGATGATTGCTTTTGTCTACAATATATAGCAATATTCAGGACACTTTACAATCACCCAAAGTTGTTGACTGGGCATTTTTATTTAAAGTATATTTGTAAAAGGATTGTAGAGAAGAACCTCACAAAGTGTTTCTGTGTTATTTTAAATGTTTGCCAATTCTGAAAGACCAGAGATGAGCAGTTCTTAATCATATTTGACTACAATGCCTTGGTGAACGCTATTGTGGGACTTCTGGCACTTTCACTGTTGGATGGACCCCCAAACCCTCTGATTTTTCCTGAGAAAGATAAAATTGCTTGTATTTAAGGAAGCTTTTAAAAATATTATTACATGAATAGTTATAAAAAAAACTGGGGCAAGGATCTTTTGTTTCTGAAGTTTTTTAAAGTGGATGTTCAATTTTCTTGCTGAAGTGACGTTCGCCTGAGGCAAGATGGAAAGGGCTGCAGAGCTTTGTGGATTCGGAGTCAGAGCCTCTGGACCTGCAGAACAAAGAACTCTGTGCTCTCTATGACTTCAAATCTTAGCACTAGGCAGAAATCAAGGACTTTTGATCCAAGCCTGTGTGGTTAGGGGTTATTTTCAATTTTTTTTCTCTTTTGAACTTCAAAACATTTGACTTTTAAAATGTTAAGTGGTATTTTGTGTAATTTCTCACTCCTGAAAGTGTGTGATACTTATCTGCAATGGTTTCTTCACATTTTGTGCCTCTCTCAGATGGGTAGAACTCTGGGGTTACATTGCAATATCTTATGGGGAAATCACATTTATAAGTGAGGCTGAAGTTAGGCAGGGCTGTGCTTCATTTAAGCATTCTATATATCAACCACACAGACATACTTTAGATGTTCCAAATTTGGTGATAAGAGCTACTAATAGCATAAATCTAAATTGGATGGAAGCAAAACTGATCACTTGTGGGCCATAAATTTTTATTTTGTGTTAGAAAGTGCACCTTTTTAGTGCAGGAATGCAACCATGTGCCCTATTATTTTCAGACAAAAGTGTCCCATGTCATTCTTGAATGAAGTTTGTTCAAAGAATGTGAAAAGCATAACTATTCTCAGGCATCTCCATGTCGAAATATGAAATATGGCTATTTTGTGATATCTATCTCTCCCAAAGCCACTGTAAACCCCATGGCCTCTCTTCCATTCCCTCAGCTTAGCACCATCTTTCTTGCTAAGGGCACAGGTTGCAAAACCCCAGCAGGCACACCTGTGGTATGCATCTCACCACTCATCTCAGAGGGTAAGAAGAGGTCTTGGCTGTAGAAACCTTTCTCAATAAGGAAGCCTGTGTGCCTGACATCATTTATTAAAGCTGTCACTCACTGAAACTGAAGAATCTTTCTTCTGTTTTCTACTCCCAACAATAGTCCTTCTCAATTAGAACAAGGTTGTGCCATGACTCACTGTGGTAGCGCCAGGAGCTGAACTGAAACATTCTTCTTAGTTCATAGTTCATCATTGCATACCAGCATGCACAGTTCAGAAGGTCATACTCGAAGACCTTACTGCCAGCTTGTTCTGGCTATCTGCCTTCATACAGCTCTTAATTATTGTGATAAATGGACCCCAGTCCCAGTGTCCTTCTCAGGTTTCCCAGAAAGACCAGTTCTCTGTAACTGTGCTGCCAGACACCATAATTAGGAAGGGGACATAATTCCATTTAATTTTGTATTTATTTACAAAAATCCCTGGGGTGCTGTAGCAAAATGGGTACAATAAATAATCTGAACTATATAAAGAAATATAATATATAAATTTTCCATGTTTCTTGAAAGCTAAGGAGCATTTGAGTGATGTTTTAAGTATTTTTGTAAGCAAGCTATTGTAAAACATTTGAACTCTATAGTCCTAGAGAAACTAAAGCAGTATGAGTTAACACTAGAAGTAAATACACCCTTAAGATTTAATTATAATTTTATAAAACATAATACATTTTTAAGATGTACACATTGAACCACTTTGTGGTTTTTGATCTTTGCATATTGCTTGCTAAATAACAAGTATTTTTTTGTTGTCATTTGAATGTCAACTGAATTAAATGTTATTTTCCTTTAGAAGCACTCATTTCCAAGGTGTGGTGATATAATGTGTACTCTAATAAACTTGCCTGAGGATCAGAGGACAGAGGCAGCCACTAGATTAGACATAGAAGTCAGGCAGTGGTGGCAGACACCTGTAATCCCAGCACTTGAGATCTCATACCATGGCTTGGGAAACACACACACCTTTAATCCCAGGAAGTAATGTGGCAGGGAAGAGAAAGGTATATAAGGCATGAAGGAAAAGGAACTTACTCTCTTTAGGCTGAGGATTTTGTAGAGGTAAGAACTAATTAGTGGCTGGCTGTCCTGCTTCTCTGACCTTTCAGCTTTCACCCTGTATCTGGCTCTGAGTTTTTTATTGAAAAGACCGTCTAAGATTCGAACAACACCAAGGGTCTCCTCTCTCAGTGCACAGTGAAGAGAAACCATGTAACCCTTCATTTATTCACATTTTAAAAAATACTCTAAGGCATCCAACCTTGATATGAGGGTTTGTGCCTAGTCTTATTATATCTTGTTATGCAATGTTCAGCTGATATACCTAGGGTGCCTTCTCTTTTCTGAAGGGAAATGGAGCAAAGTGGATGTAAGGGAGAGGAGAGTTTGGGAGTGCTGGGAGGAGTGCAGGGAGGCGAAGCTGAGGTCTTCTTTATGAGAGAAGAATAAATAGAAATAAAAAATACTCTATGGGATATAAGTCTGGTGGTCCTTTTCTCTGAGAGGGTCTACACTTACCTGTATCTCCTAACATGATCACTGAAATTGGAGGTGAGATAGTACACAAATCATGGGAACTTGCTTGTAAAGGGATCTTGAAGAATCACCAAAGACAGATTAACAGCACATGGTAATTTCTGGAAATTGAGGACAGAATGGTAGGGACTGCCATTTTCTCCTGAGGGGCTGTTAGATTCCCAAGCTCAGCCTGCAAAGCTATGAATGTTTGCAGTTTTTCTGATTATTTGTAAAGACACCAGTGTCCCACGAGGATGTCTAGAATGTAGATGTGGTGTTGTTACACTTTTGTTTAATTCGAATGTTCATCTGAGTACTTGTCTTCATTTTGTTTCAAAAAATGCCTTATCAAAGAAAATTTTGCATGTCTTTAAGAAATATTTTTGTACACTGTGGTAGAGGGGAAATAACACTCTAAAATCACAAGAATGGATGATTTCTTGTGTGTGGTATAAAGGAATATTTTTTTATGTATTTGTCTGAAAGGCAAGAATATAATAAGTAGGGAAAAGACCCTTAAAATTGGGAGGTCTATCATTGTTTTCTATCAAATGGAAGTGACAAAAATTGATATATCACAAAAAATGATAATGTGTTCTCTACAAATCATTTATTATTTTTCTTTATGTTGTCCACTGGTACATACTTTGGAGAACTTCTGGAATGAGATTCCAAAATTAATAGCTATTAATCCTTTAATGTTCTATACAGAGCAAGGTTTAATTTCTATTTTTTCATTATTGCTATGGATGGTTGATTTATAAGTAAAACACTGATTGGCCAGTAGCCAGTCAGGAAGTATAGGCGGGACTAACAGATAGGAGAATTGAGAGAACAGGAAGGCAGAGAGGAGGAGAAGCTAGCCTGCCATACAGGGAGATCATGTAAAGGCAACAGGTAAAGCCACGGAACACATGGCAATATATAGATGAACAGATATGGGTTAAGTATAAGAGTAAGAGCTAAATAATGGCAGGCTTGAGCTAATGGCTGAGCAGTTTAAATAATATAAGCTCCTGCATGTTTATTTTATAAGTGGGCTATGGAACTGCTGGGGTTGTTGGGACCCGGAAAAAAGAAACAACAAAACTCTAACTACACATTATCATTGATTGCACTAGTATGTGAGAAAGAGGCTTACTCAGAGGGGTATCAGTGGCTATGAATCCTACTGTATCAGAATGCCTTTAAATAATATGTAAATACAATTCCTTCTATCATAAAGATAATTTAAACCCTATTTGACCATAGTGAGATTATGATTACATGATTCATGGTAACGCTATGGTGAGAGTCTGATTATCTTTTTTTTTATATGCTCCCAAGCAATAAAATCCTTTTATTTAGGAACTCTTAAGCCATCAATCCACAACTTACACTACTATTCCCTTACAAAACTCACTAGTATAGTTATAGCACATAAAGTATCTTCTGACATACAGTTATTTACACATTATACACATTATTTATCTACATGGGGTAGAGTTTTTTGCTTATTTAATTCACTTTAATATTATCAAAGCCTACAACAATATCAAGGACAGCACAGGTTAAAGTTTATAGCTATTTAAATTAAAACAAATTAGTGATTTTCAAGGGCTGATACAGTTTTCAAAAGAGCATAATAATTTCTGAACTGAACTGACTAACATTCCTGAAGAATATAATTATTTCAATGAACTTTTTAACTTTAAATATTAAATAATTAAAGTATAACTCTCTTTTCCATCTTAAGTCTGTTCCTGAATGAACATATAGACAGAGAGGAAAACGGACAACTGCAAATATATTCTTCCTGTAGCTCAAAATAAAAGTTATGGGTACTCTAAAATGTTAATTTTAAATGAAGGATGTATGGCAGGAATAACTTTGTAAATATTAATATATATTGATTTCTAATAACCAGAAAGTATAGTGATATTAGAATAAACTCAATAGGAGGAAATTTATTTCTGATACTATAAAACCTGCGGATGATGGGGTCATGGAACCTAGAAGAATCTGCTACTGCCACATTTTTAAACCAGTATATTTCCAAACTGCATTCAAATTATTTACCCTTATATTCACAGATAAGTATAGCTCTTACCCCTCATCAAAGAAGTTTCATTTTGCAGCAGACAGAGAATTTACAGAAAGCCATAACTGAGGAAACTATAGAGAACAACTGACTGTAGGATGCCCACGCTTGACTGGTACTTCTCTTATGCAACCCTTATGTATAAAGGTTGTGGAAATATTGTCAGAGTCTTAGGACCAGGAATTCTGCTATGAGATGGTGTCTTCTATAAATGAGAGGGAAGCTGTACCTGTGGTGTCACAAAGATATGGTCATCTAATTGTGGGAGGCTACGAGGAAACACTATTTTCTGGAAAAAAGTAGGGCAGCACACATGAACTCATAGCTTTTTGGACAATATGAACAAAAGTTGTGCAAGCCCAAGCCAGTCAAAATTTCAGAATGAATAGTCATGGAGATATTGGCAACTACTATCTGCCAGAATTGGAAGAGACAGTTTTCTCTAAGAATGTCAGTTGCATAGACAATCTGGGAGGTATGGGAAAGGGAAGCCAGTGAACAGAATATATTATATGAAGAATATACTTTTAACAAAACAAAAGAATTAAAGCAAACCACAACAACAAATAAAAAACAAAAAAAAAAAAAAAAAACAAAGAATGTATCTTGAAGTAAGTCAAGGGGAAAAATTGCACATCAAAGAACATTTGGGCTGCATAAAATGTTCTTGAAAAATTAAAATTATAGAAAACTTCAAAAATGTAGTTTTGCCTGACATTATCAAAGCCATTCTCCAGCCCTACATAATTGGGAGTGAGACAAACAATTCAAATTTCTTCCTTATAGAGGAAGAAACATAGGAAGAACTTCTTTGCAACACTCTATACAGCATGATAACTCCATGGAAGCCTGTTTTGTTGTCCTACCTAAGTGAGAATATGTATACCTGCTCAAAATAAAATTATTTTGATTATAGGAAAGTTCACTGAATTGACAAACATCATTTCAAGTAAAACAAGTGAGAGCAACAAAGACAATTATTTCTTGTTTTCTCTCCTATGTGGAATCCTCAGTGGGGTAGTATAAAACATGAAAATCAAAGAGGGATTATTTTTGAGGAGCATTAGTTGTAAGATACAGTTGGAATAAGGAAGAAAATGGTGGTATGTGATCAAAACACATTTTGCACATGTATGGAAATGTCATTAATATTACTTTGTCCAATTGATATATGCTGACATATTTTTAAAAAAATTATAATTCCAATGGAGATTTTCAGGTTATAAGAAGTTAAAGCTTTAATAAGTAACTACAGCAGATATAAAATGATTTTCAAAGTAGTTTGTGGGAGAAATAAAATTAATAACCTTAAAAATATAAATGTAAGCTGGGATTTAAATGTTTAGTGTTTATTCAAATGGAAACCGTAAATGTGATCAAATGGACACATTAAGATGTGAAAAAGTAGAAATTAAAATAAAGTATAATTGTGCACAGTGGTTCATGCCTGTATTTCCTGGACTTGGTAGTCAGATTTTGTCAGTAGTTTGCGAACATGGCAAGTCTTTTCTACATACACAGGTACAGACCAAGGTGAGCTACATTATGAATTCCTGCCTCAAACAGGCAAAATCTGAAATCCAAGGACTGAAAAAAATGGTATGTTTTTTCTCCAAGATCACAAAAATACAATGAAAAGAGATGCCAATGTATATAGAAGTATAGATGAGAGGTAAAAGCAGGAAAGATAGAAAGCATTGAAAGAAAGAAAGGAAGGAAGGACAAAGAAAGAAGAAGGCTAAATATAAATATAAATCTACCTAAATAAATATTCATTGATATACTGTGTCATGAAGTCCAAGAGGCATAAGATCAGAATTAAATTTGAAAAGAATGAAATTCCTGTATCATTTTTAAACTGATGGTTAGTAAATATTTTAAATATATATAACATAATACATTATATGTTTTTGAAACAAGCTAAAGATGCACTTTTCTTGGTATTAAAATACTGACAATATAAAGGAAGAAATGAATTCTTGTAGTAGAGGTACACACAAAATTTTGAATTTTCTATCTCCAGTTCGTTTCTCAGATGTGGGTGTAATAACTTCCCATATTATAATTATTTACCTGACTTAATGACATCAAAATTTAGATAATCTGAATCCTGAGAAATGGATATTTCACTTCACATGAAGTATTTCAGTTGCAACAATTCATATGCAAATTCAAAATACATTGAGCATTAAAATATTCCAGTGTTTCAGAAGATACAGAAATGGAAATGATGATATCACACTAAAATAATTTTTTCAGTGTAAGGGAAAAGTAACATCATAAAAGCAAGAGATAAAGCTATATGTCACTTTGACAAAGTGACAAAAAGTACTGTACAAGCACTTCTAAAAAAAGGAAACAATTCTAGCTGCTAGAGTGTGGAACTGTGTTATATTTTAAGTTTTATAAAAAGACAAGGTTTTTTCATATTCACATAATTTGTAAAAAAAAAAAAAAAGATTTCCTAAAAAGTGAAAAGCTAAGATGAAAGGAATTAATTTATGTTTAGAGACAGTTTTGTTTGTTCTTGTAGGCAACTCATTAAAAAAGACATTATTACTGGCTTGGTGCAACTCATTGAGAAGGAGAACATGACTATTTTTTGTATCAATGTAGTGATTTTGTGTACTTTTTTGGTAGTCATTTATAAAGTTTAGAGAATGACAAACTAGTTCTTTCTGTGACAGAACATCCAGTGTATTGCATTATATTAACAGTAGAACAATTATCCTAGCATGATGCTCTTACAATTTTGTTTGCTTATTCTACTAAGAACTACTTACCATGCACATAGCCAAAAACATAATGGCGTAAAGAGATTTCACATGCTTTTAGTCACTGAATTATACATACTGTAGTGAATTGCTTGCTCTGCTTATCTTAAACACCACAGCCAATCAAATACATTGTGTTGTAAAGTGAATCAGATACTGAAGATACTGGGTTTATGTGCTGAAGTTTTTCATAGATGCTTGACTTTTGTTTAAACTTCAAATTTTACTAGTTTTTATTTATTATACTTGATAAGAATAAGAACCTTACATTTCATGTTGTACCATGGGATACGATTATCCATTATGGTTACTGAGAATCTAGATATTTTAAAGCAATATAGTAACTCAAAGACATTTAATTAGAGTTAGCTCTCAGAGTGCTTTTTGTCTTTACTTCTGATCAATAACATTAAACAATGAAAAGCAAAATACTAGTGATGGTCACAAGTAATCAAGCCTTTTGAATACAGCCTGTAGTGGAGGTAACTCACATACACAAAACACATATTTATTGTCCTCCTTTTCCAAATTAATCAAGTGAATATATATACACATATGCACACACACACACACACACACACACACACACACACACACACACACACACATGGCCATTGGCATAAAAGGAAACTTCTAAGATAAGATAAAAAAAATGAAATGACAGAATGACAGTCCCGGGCATGAGGCATCACAAGTGAACCATGTGTTACATTAGATTGCAAGAGAATTGTATAATATAGCTGCTGCCTTACTGTTACAGATTTTTCTCACATATCAAATTACCACACTGAGAAGACTTGAAGTCTGTGATAATTTATGAAACTATAAATATTTCTGCTTTATTAATATAGTATAGACAAATGTATTAACTTGGTTATATGAGTAATAGCAGACCTCCTGTGAGCATATCTGTAAAACAATAAAGAACCTGTAATCTCACATTCTTCATACAACGGAAAAATATAAGGAAAAACTAACAAAGAGGAAGTATTAGTCTGTTTACCTAAGACCATATATTTGTCTCTGCTTTTTTATTGTTTCTCAATAATTCCATACATGTATGGAGTGAAATATCATTCTCTTTCTTTATCTGTCCACAGCTTCTTTTCCTAACTTAATTTTTCCTCATCTTCTCCTCTTTATTCTTCTTTGATAACCTGCTGAGTTCAATTAGCGTTGCCCACATGTGCATGATGTGGGTCCATCCACCAGAGCATGGGTAACTGAGGCCCAGAAAGACAAACATCACTGTTTTCTCTTATATATGTGTCCTAGTATCAAATCATCTTCCTGTATCTTTAAGTTGTTGCCCAAATGGAAGGCAGGCAACTAGAAATGAACCACTTGTGGGAAGATAAACTGCAGGAAAAAGCAGATTATACATAAAATGGGATAAATAGTTAAATTAATGGAATATATATATTTATACATATATATATTAATGGAATATCATATATTCCATATATATATATATATAATTACATATATATATTACATATGCCCAGGCATCTGAGAACTGTTCATTCTTCTTTAAAAATTTCATTATTAGTTACATACCACATTGTTAGAGACAGGAACATCTCAATGTTATTAATGGTTCCTTTTTATAAAGCAATATATATTCGAGTTGCTTTACTGGGAAAAGAAGGCAAGTCTGTGAAAGTAAGTGAATTCTTCCTGTATCATGAATCAGGGGGAAAATATTACAATTGCTTTGCTGTCCAAATTATCTCCTAGGGTTCCCTCAAGGGAATAAAAGTTGAAACATTTACCAGAAGCACTTGCGTAGAAGGAACTCCTGGAGGTCTAAATTAAAAGAGATAACAGAAGCTATTCTTTCATTCTATACATGTACTGTTTGGTCAAATGAAATATACAGCAATGGAAACAGCAGCACTTGGATGCACTGACAGCAACACTTTAAATGTTTATGTTTTTATTTTTAATTCACAGAGATTACTTGGAAATTTGTGAGATAGTTCATATTTACATGGTCAAAAGATAAGATAGCACATTTCTTTTGTGTGGTGATCATTTACAAATATATAAAAACAATTACAACATGAGTCCGTGCCCATCTCTGCATCCTTTCAAATCTATGCTTAGAGTATATCACATGATTATGATCATGAGTAATCAAAAAGAGAAGAGGATTCAAGATCCTGGAGGACACATATGCATGGTCTAATATATACAGGGGAAATATTGGAGAAAGGTAGATATCAACTGATAACAACTATCAGAAGAGACATGTAATGGTTGAAAATCTCTAGTCCAATAGCAAACTAAAATAGAAACCACTCTACAATGGAAGGCTCCATATCTAAGAATATTTGAGAAGCATAAATAGACCTTGATAGGTTTTTAAAAAAATAAAAACATTAATTTTGAAAAGAGTTCAGTTTTAAATTGTGTCTTTCAGGCACAGCAAAGAGTTTTATTTATTTGTCTTATTTTAAATTTATTTATTAAATTTGTTCAGATGCTTTTATAGAGGTATATATTGCACTATAACTTTCTTACCTTCCCCCAAGACAACTATCAGCACATTCTTCCCTATGAGTATTCCATTATTTTTTGACTGAGGAATCTGGATGCAGACATCCACAGCTTGGCCCCTGGTGGAGCACTGGGAGTCTAATTAGTGAGAAAGAGGAGGGTCTATATGAGCGAGAATTGTTGAAACCAAGGTTGGATAAAGCAAAGGACAAATAACCAAATGAATGGAAACACTTTTTTTTGAAAACCAATAACCCTACATGTTATCAGATGCCAAGGGGGAGATTCTGAGAATATTTATTCCTTTCAGACAGTAAAACTAATAAAATTTACTAATTAATTATAGGCTAGCATAGTGAAGATTGCTTATTTCAGTTGTGCTGCTATTGTTCACATCTTTGTGGTTCTCATTCAGGTTGGTTGTTAGTGTTCTCATAAGACAAAAGCTTGAAAACATAGTTATTTTATTGAGTATGCTCACATTTGTCAGAGTTTTTATAACTCTACCCTGTTGAACTCCTTTTATAGTTAAAAAAGGATTATTGGTGTCTTAATAATATCAAACATTTTATTTTGTCCTTGAGCCTATGGGTCTACATCAACACTATTTTTAGTAAAATTTAAAATACATAGTTAATAATGAGAAGAGTTTAATGAAGTAAAAAGTATCCCGGATTGTAAATTGGAGATCTAAATTCTGGTTTTAGATCTAATTCAACATTCACTTTGCAGAAGTTTTTCATTTAACAAATCAGAGGTTTGAATACATAATTTCTTTTTATATTCCTTTCCCTGTTTAAACTCTAGGGCTTCTTTAAGAATATCTGAAGTCTAGCCACAGGCCTCAATTAATTTACAGTGCAAGATCAACAGATGGTATACAAAGTATGCTATATTTTCTATGAAGAAAAATTATCAGGACAATGCAGAAAATTCTCTCAGATGTAGGTCACCTGTATATAACTTATGCTTTCAATTGATGGTTCATACATCTAATGTGATTTAGTTATATTCTTCAATTTTTCACTACTTTAAAAAAACAGATTTCTATTTGAATGTATGATCAAAATTCTTTATAGTTTGTAGGATGCTTTGTAAGGATGGTTTTAGAAGTAAAATAATGGGTTTAAGGATCCAAAACTGTAGCATGAATCTTACAAGGTCTTATTAGTAAAATCAAACCTGAGGCCAGTTATTGGGGTGAATGCTAGAAGATCAGAGAAGCAGAACAAGCCACAGCTACCTCATCTTGCCAGTTTCTCAGCTGATCCTGTTTCCTCAGACTGGAAGCTTCTGAGTCCTCATTCAGAATGAATCTCAGCTGAACTGTGCTGCTCAGAAGCCTGAAAGCTTAACCAGCCAAATGCTTAACCAGCCAAATGCTTCTAGTTTCTGGTCCTCACGCCTTATATATCTTTCTACTTTCTGCCTCACTCCCTGGGATTAAAGGCTCACTTTCTGGGATTAAAAGGTGTGAGTCACCATGCCTGGCTGTTTCCAGTGTGGCCTTCAACTCACACAGATCCAGACGGATTTCTGCCTCCAGAAGGTCAGGATTAAAGGTGTGTGCTACCACTGCCTATCCTCTATGTTTAATATTGTGGCTGTTCACTTCTCTAACCCCAGATAAGTGTATTAGCATGCACAATATTTTGGGGGAACACAATACCACCACACAAAACAAATCAGGATGAAAGCACCTCTCCTACTCTTACCACCATGAGAACTCAACTTTAGGCAGTTGAGTCTGAGTAATTGGAAAATCATGGGGGAAATCTCCCATGAATGTACTTGAAGAACAGATTTCACTTCTAGAGAATAACTTGAATTTTAGAGATAGAGACAGGGAATGAAAGTGACTATTAAATACACCACATAGCTTTAAGTGACACAAAATAGCTTCAAAAAGAAGCTGAACATTGTTAGTTTACAAACAGTTAAAATCAGGTCGTTCTTTTCTTTTTTTTTTCCTGTTCTTAGCCATTCTTGGACCAATAATTTAGAAGGCAAAGAAATTCATTTTTGTTAGGCAACATACAAAAACCCTTTTTAGGATTGAAATTCCGTTGAAAGACTAGTTCAAAGGAAGTGAATCTTGTGAAATAGAGGTAATTTTAGTGTTTTGAAACAGATGCATGTGATTGGGGATTATTGTCTCTCAGGAATGGAGAGCATAGGACCTGTGATCATAGTAAGTAAACATCGCACTGAACAGAGGTTACTCAGAAGTTTGAGATCAACTCACAAGTTCTTTCATTCACTGTGAATTGCAAAGCAGCCTATAGAAGTTCAAAGTTCCCACAAATGAAATGGAAAAGCTATGGAATATGCTAGTTTTCACTGTTAGACAACAAACATTTCATGACAAAAGATACAGATAATAGACTATATTGTTAAAATGGATATGTTTTGAAATACAATAACATACAAGTAAACTTAAAAATAGAATGAATGGTCACAGTCCTGCAATGCTTACACACATGCTAATAAGATCTAATGTTTCATTCATATTCAAATTATACATGTAGGATGGTAATAATATAGATAATATATTTTTCATCTACATTTATGAGAGCCACAGCAAATGTCTTTGGACATAATACAAATTATTTGAAGTTAATTTTCAACATCCATTGTCTTATTAACTTAATCATCAATTAAAACAGATCATTGTTCATTCACTAATGTTTCTTACATTTACTTTTTGTTAAAAACTATTCTATAAAGTGAAGATATATCAGTATATATATTTTTAAAAAATCCTCAAAATGCATTTCCTGTTCTGATAAAAATCAATTACAGCCACAAAAGACAACATTGAAATGTTTTATAATTCTTCACATTTATATTTATATTAGTGTCTAAAATAGAATTGCAATGAGAAGACTGAGAAGGGCATTCAGAATCTTAATGAAATTTTAAATGAGTGCTAATGATATTCATTGAAAACATGCCATTGTCAAATGAAAACGGCTATGAAAAAGTCTCAAACACAGTTGCTTCAAACACATATTTACTATATTATGTTTTGCAGGTTATAATCCTAATGTGTGTATCAATAGCCTAAAATAAAACATGGCACCCAAGCTTCATTTCTTTTTGTAAGCTCTATTGAAAACCCAAATGCCATCAACTCTTCCTTCTTGACTCTCTTTTGTCTTGTGTCATCTGTCCCAATCCTCATATGCAGTAACATTATTTTTATTATTATAAACACCCTTTCATCTGACTGTTGATCAAAGAATTTATATACTTTAAGGGATTCCTACATTCACTATTTTATATTTTTAATGTTTTTCTTCTTACAAATGCATATTAAAATGTGTTTGTCATTACAAGATCACAGATAAGTAAGCATTTAAGAGAGATGCTTAGACCATGAAGTTTGAGTTCTTTTGAAGGCATCAGTAACATTACATAAATTAGTTAGCCTCTCTTAATTCATCTATTTGCTCTCTCAACCTCTGTCACTGTCTTTCTCCTTTTTTCTGTTGCCTTTCCAATTTCTTTTAATGCATAAATTGCAAAAATGTTCTAATCAAATTATAGTACTTCCATTCTCCAGAAACAAGACAATAAATTTACATTTGTTTTAATTACCCACTCAATAGTATTCTTTTATTATTTTATAGCAGCACAAAATAGACTAAGACACCAGATAACTCAAAATGATTTCAAATTACAAGGTCTATAATCTTAATATCTGCTAAATCTTTATTTTTATGTAAAATGGCATATTTACTGTCTTTTTACATTAGAACTCAGATTATTTGGAGGTCAATTATTTTCAGCATGTTGGGTATAGCTATACACTTATCTTGTGGAAAAATATTCTTGCAAGAAGAAATATAATAAACAAATTCATGATGGTTGTACTTACATTCATAAAATATTAAGCAAGCTAAGGTAGTTAGACAAGAGGGAGATCAAGAACTACAAATAAAATACTAGATCAAAGAAAGAATGTAAAGCTGAATGAACAAATAGTTAAGCATCCTAAGGACATGAGTGATACATCTGCTTTCTCTGAGAGGGACAAGTGGCATGTGGTAGATAGTAGAAGAATGCTGTGATGCAACTTTGACTTTTAAAGGCTCACTATGACAGTTTATTATAATACATATTATTGCTGAGATCATATTGTAAGACGTCATAATTTTCGTTGAATAGAACATTATTTTACAAAAGTTAAACCTTATTATAAATGTATTAAAAAAACAGGAATTAGCTAGTTTTTTCTTCTACAAATGTTTATAGTTTATATATCTCAAATAAATCACTGTGATAATTTATAATTGTTATTCTATACCTAACTGAAGAGTTGGTTGATGTGTATATTGTGACTTGCTTCTTCTAATGACATGTGTTAATAACAGTTTCACCAGTGAGGTAAATAACAGAGCCTGATGGTGCTGAACGAATTCCCCATTCTATAGTTGTCCATTATTGTTTTGATGAGTTTGACTTTTAAAGATTCATGAATTACCCCTATCTACTTAGGATGAGAAGACAAGCATAAGTGACTAAACCTAAATAATTTTATGTGGTTCTAGAGATGGAACCCATGCTCTCATTTTCGCAAAACAAGCATTTTGTCAAAGAAGCTGTCTTCCCACCTGCACTCCAGTGTAAATTTTGTTCTCTTATGTTGATGTATAATGTTCCCTGTTTCATGCAGTATCTATTATCTACAAACTAAAATAATGTTTACGTTATAATGATAAATACCAAAATTTCACAGTTTGGACAGTATAATAAGTTGTTATTAACATATGAAATATTCAAATGTTTATGTGAAATCAACTGTGTTTCTGATCAAACATAGCATGTAACTTGTTGGAAGGAAGACTATTTGAAAAAATAACATTCTATGAGTTTCTAAGAGAGGATATAGATGTCTTCCTGTATCATCTAGGAGTGAAGGCACCTGGAGGCAATGAAAATATGTTTTGAAATAGTTTAGAGTGAGTATAGTCAGCTGCTTAATTTTACTGACACCCTGTTTAAGGAATTCATCACAATCACCAGCTTCCCATATTCTGTTATTATTTCAAGTGCTTTTTTATTTTCTCTAGTCTGCTTTCTTCCTTACCTTCCATTATAATTTTCAGCGTACTAGATAGAATTCAAAAATAATTTATATGTAAAAATATTCCTTATTAAATATTAATATTATGTTTGATATCAAACATTTCATTAAAGCAAACTATATGCTTTTATAATGGCTTCTAATTTTCTGCAGTTTCTTAAATGACTTAATTGGTTAACTGTATATGAATAAGATATTTATATTATAATTGAACAATTTGGCATTTATTCACCAATAATACCTAAGTATATGACTAAGCTTGGAATACATGGCTACATCCTCATTTGAAAATAGTTTAAAACTGTCTTAATAAGTTACCATGAAATATTAGCCAATATACATTTCATATCAAAGGTAATTATAACACATGAATAACTAGAAAAGACCACTGTAACACAAAAGTCACATGACTAGACAATTCAATTTTTTTGTTTTTGTTTTTTTTTTTGTTTTGTTTTGTTTTTTCGAGACAGGGTTTCTCTGTGTAGCTTTGCGCCTTTCCTGGTGCTGGGATTAAAGGCGTGCGCCACCACCGCCCGGCTAATTGGTTTCTTAGTAGTGATTTCCTGTTAATTAAATATAGCATGGAAATTGAATATCTGCAAATACTTAGGTTCTAGCCTGAGAGTTGTGGTGAATCTTTTAAAGGAGGGAACAAATGTAGGGACTATGTCATTGGTGCTTTTCCTTAAGAAGGGTTTATGAGGTATTGGATTAGTATTTCTCTTTCTCTCTGGTATCATGAGATGAGCTGCTTGCTCCAGTTATGTAATTGCTGCCAAACCATACTACTTGAGTACAGATTCAAAACTATCCCAGCAGGTCCTAGACTGAAACATTCCTAATTGGAAAACAAAATTTCCATTGTTATCTTTACAAGCTGATTAGGATGTATTTGTTAGAGTAATATAAAGCTAAGTAATACATGAAATCTAGTTCTTACCCATAAAATAATTGCAACACATTTTCTAGGTGAAAAATCATGCTTTAGATAATCCTTTAAATTTAAATACCTGTAGAAATTTGCATATTGAAACTATGTTCTAGTAATAAAGTATGCTTATTCCTATAGTGTTGTTGCTATCAGGAAGGTGGACTAAGATGAAATTGTATTAGAATACACTAAAATTACTGAATAACAAATTGAAAAATGTAGAATATTTCTATTTGTAATATATTTTTTTTTAGAGATTTAATATACACAAGCATTTACTGTAGAATGTTGGTAGGTCTTTTTCACTTAAATATAATTTTGTCTTACTGGTGTTAATGCATTTTTAAATGACACTGATATAAAATTCAGATTCCTGTATCTTTCCTGGAGGCTTTTATTATAGTACAAGGGTTTTGGGAAGAGATAACAACTTACAATGCATAGAAGATCCATTTGGTAAGTGAATGACTGTTATTACAGAGTTTAAAGGATTATAAACCTTGAGATGTAAAATGAGGCACAGATGCTTTGTTCCAGCAAATAACCTATGAATCCCTGTCTGAGTTGTTCACTGACATAAACCAGACCTTTCCATTTTACAGGACATTATGACTGTATGATAAGAATCTGATGACCTTTCCTTTTCCTCTTCCTTCCTAACACAATAAAAATGGTCTCCATCAAAATGTCATGGAAAGTATAAGATGTAATCTTGTATCTGTCATATGAGTTGATAGATTCATTACCAATATACTATCAGCAATCTTTATTGAATTGTACTTGATTTTTGCTGATTAAATAAGTGAAAGACTGAAATGTATCATTTTCTTTTGAAAAACAATTCTATGTGTTTTCTTCTTAGGTTTATCATTTCAGGTTCCTTTTGATATAGTAGTTGCTTACCCATTAAAAACCACGATTTTAAACAGAAAAAAAAAGTCTACTAACCTTTTGTTATTTTTCTGATATATGTTAAGGAGTGAGTGCTTAGTTAATCAATATTATGTTTGTTATGTTCACATATCCAAGAAAAGTAATGAAAGTATTTTTTTTGGGATGAGATAAAGAAGTCAAAAGGACAGATACAAATGTCAGAAATTACTTGTTTTGTTTTGTTTTTATATATGACAAACAAAGTAAAGAAATATCTACACTAAATGTCCTGTTCATTTAGTGCTAGTCTCTTTTGGAAATGGTCTCTTTTTTTATATCCATAACACGTGTAAAGAGAGATGGTGCTCTGAATTTCAAAATACATGTATAGCTCAAATCAACATTACTTGCCTCCATATGCCGTGGAAAAATCCTCTGTACACTGTATCAATATATGTTGCTATGATTGATTTAATAAACAAGCTGACTGACCAATAACTGAACAGGATAAAGTTAGGCCAAAGTGAGAATGATGTGATGAGGAAGGGTGGAGTTAGAAGAGATATTAGTCAGCCACTGAGGAGGCATGGCATGTAAAAAATGAGGTAACAAGCCATGAGCCATGTGGTAAAGCATAGATAAGAAATATGTTAATTTAAGCATAAGAGTTAGGTAGTAACAAGTCTGAGCTATTGTCCGAGCATTTATAATTTATATGAAGCCTCTGAGTGATTATTTGAGAGCAGCTTCTGGACAGGAAAACTCTGCCTACATTCATCATGATTGTTAGCATTTAGGCACCTGTACTGGCCTGCTCTAAGGGTCCTGACAGGATATACCTCAATTGCAGCCACTAAGAGTACCTCCTGTGCATATTCACTATGGGTCTTATACACCTTCCATCTCTCCTTCGCTCTCATCCCCAGGGACCAGTCTCTGCCCCATTTTCTGCCCCTTCTCTTCCCTCCCTTCAATAAACCTCCTACATGGGCCTTCTTGTATGGTGTGACTCCTTCTTGCCATTTTTAAAATACAACATTGGTTCCTAGTCAGGGGATCAAACCCAAGTCTCCTGCATGACAGGTGGGGATATTTATCACTATACTAAAAGGGAGCTAATGTTCTAAGTAAGTGAGGCTTATGCTACCAGATTCTATTTTTTCCCATTTTTCAAAGCAGGAAGGTCTCCCACAAATTGACAAATTCAGCTGTGATGATTGATTTTGGTTGTCAGCCAATCAGAGGTATGTCAGTCTGCCTGTTTGTCCTAGTGTCTGCTACACACCCTGGCTCAGCAGATGAATCAGCTGGCCCAAGCTGGCTCCGTCAGATTTGCTGGGCAAATCAATCTGGTTTCCCGGCAGTCTGAAACATGTGGGAACCGTGGATCCTGGTCCATCCACAACAGCCATACTTTCCCACCTAACCAATCGCTGGGTCTCTCCATTCAATACCAACAATTGGCAAGGCCCCTTCTTTTGGCTATTTCCCATGAATAAGGCTTCCTTGGACTACCTACTGCCTCAGCCCTTGCTCTTTGCTTGGCTGAACATTGAGTACCATCACACAAGAATAGGGACCAAGGAATAAGAGCCCAAGAGAGACTTTGAGAAAAGCCAGAAGGCAAGGAGAGGACTGTGCTTAAGAAATAAAGCCTCACATCTAGGGGAATGGTCAGAGGCAGATGGCCCCACCAGAGAACCCAATTATTTGTATTGAATGGAAGGCAAATCTGTACCTCAGCTGCAGCCACTAAGAGCAACCCCTGTGCGAATTCACTATGTTTCCTTATAAAAGGCAAGCCTTGTACACCTCCCATCTCTCTCTCTTTCTCTTCCTTTGCTCTCATCCCCAGGGACCAGTTTCTGCCCCCTTTTCTGCCCCTTTTCTCCCCTCCACTCAATAAACTTACCTACATGGGCCCTCTGGTATGGTTTGACTCCTTCCGCCATTTTAAAAATACAAAAATGGTTCCCATCAAATAAAAAATGTGGATAGCTAATTATTTTGGAAAATATTACAGATTAGCAAGAAAGTGCAAGAAATAGGAAAATGTCAATATTTTATCAGAATAGAGAAATGAAATAACGATAATCACCATAATTTTGTTTCATTAGATTGAATTTTTATCAAGATAAATACAGTCAGATTTGTAGTTTTCATCAACTCCAGCAGTGATTATAGAAGGATAGCAAACCATACACTTCAAACTTACTTTTAATACCTAAGATTCTGTACATCAAATAACATGAACCAACCACTTCTAGCAAAATAATTGTTAACAATATAAATTAGTAATTCAATCTTATTAGGTGTTTTTTATTTTTAATCATTTTCAGTGTTTGGGTGTTTCTATATGTCCATTCTATTTAAATACTGATATGTTGTTTGATATTAGAAGTGTTTTTCTTAGTAAGTGAACAAAATTTTCCCTAAGAGAAAACAAAAGGTGAATGGGCCAACCTTAAATATAAATTCATAAATCAAATGTGCATTAGCTTTCAGATTAATCCAAAATCTGGTAAAGGGCCTATTGCATTTCTGTACAATAAATATCTTCAAATATGTATAATTTCCTAAATTTGGTCTTTTATTACATTTGTGGATAATTATATTTTATCTCCAGTTTCAAATTACTCAATTAAAACAAAAAAGTATACTGCTGGTCATTAATAGTCTCATATGTAATCTGCTGTCTCACTATGAATTATGCTAATGAATTTGAAATTAACCCTTGATTTTTTCATACTGCAGAAGGTAATTAATTTACTTTATTTAATAACAACAAAGAAATTAATGCAATATTTTACTTATGTATGTTACTTGATTGACTATGAACTTTTTTCTAATTGCTTCCTGGTTATGTGTTTGTGCATATGTGTGTGTGTGTGTGTGTGTGTGTGTGTGTGTGTGTGTGTGTGTGTTTGTGTGTGTGTGTGTGTATGTGTGTGTAACAATGATAATCAAAGGAAAAGAGACCATCAATTTGAGAGAGAGAGAGGGAAAGGGACATGGAAGAGGTTGAAGGAAAGGGCAAAAAGAAGTTTGAGGTAGGAAAGGGAAGGGGGAAAATGATGTTATTATGCTTAAATATAAAATGTATTCAATAATAAAGGATGAATGCAGGTGCCTGTATGGGTGGATGTCAACTCCAAGAAGTCATAAAGTTTTTAAATGAAAATTCTAGCACCAGTAGTAGGTTACTTCACTATGTTCCTGAATTCTCCCAAACAATAGAAGGTCACCAGTACTAGGAGAAATGACCTTACTCCTGACAATATGATATTTTTTGGTTGCCAGACATAGGGAAATTAAGCTGTAAATGACCTGGAAGCTTCTTCCTTGAATTCTTCATTCGGATTTCTGAGATCTGCTCATCAACAGTTTCACTGAGCTATGGACACTGTGCTATACTAGCAACTTGCGAGGTAAGATGTTCCCAATGTGGCAACAGTTACATGACAATTATGCAGTGCAAACTTTTTTATAACTGGACTTGGGGCCCACTATACAAGAAGAAATTCATGTCTGATATTGTAATCCTTATAGAAACACTTGGTTTGGGATGCCATTGGCCCTAATGGGTAGCGGGGAATTTGCTGTTATGCTATTTTTTACTGTGGAATGTCATTCTGTATGCTGTGCCTGTGTGTTGTTCTGATTGGTTGATAAATAAAATGCTGATTGGCCAGTAGCCAGGCAGGAAGTATAGGCAGGATAAACAGACAAGGAGAATTCTGGGAAAAGGACGGCTGAGTCAGGAGACACCAACCAGAAACAGAGGAAGCAAGATATCAAGGCAGAACTGAGAAAAAATACCAAGCCACGTGGCTAAACGTACATAAGAATTATGAGTTAATTTAATTATAAGGGCTAGTCTGTAAAAAGCCTGAGCTAATGGCCAAACAGTTATAAATAATATTAAGCCTCTGTGTGATTATTTTATAAAAGGGTGCAGGACTGCAAGTGAGAGATTTGTCCTGACTGTGGCCCAGGTGACATTTGGCATATCAACACGGGGCTCTCGAATTTCCATAAGGCCTAAAAGAATTTAAAAAGGGCTTCTAAACACACAATAATGGAGCCAAAAATATCTTTCTACTTTATGTCTCATGTGGGTCGAGATATAGGGATGCCAAGGTACAGAGACACTGAGGCATGCATACTTGAGCTATAGTATGGTTGATTCACAGCATATGGGCTTCAGTACGGCATGGCAAATTCCTGCCAGTGTACACAGAGACATCTCCAAGCCATGCAGTATGGTACATGGTGGATATAGCTTTTGATAGTACAAAAAAGAAGAAGAAGAAGAAGAAGAAGAAGAAGAAGAAGAAGAAGAAGAAGAAGAAGAAGAAGAAGAAGAAGAAGAAAAAGAAGAAAAAGAAGGGAAAAGAAAAGAAGAAAGAAAGAAAGAGAGAGAGAGAAAGAAAGGAAGGAAGGAAGGAAGGAAGGAAGGAAGGAAGGAAGGAAGGAAGGAAGGAAGGAAGGAAGGAAGAAAGAAAGAAAAGGTTTTTGGGCTACACACTGCTGAATGGAAGCATATATCCACTGCTTCACAGAGTCAGTGATGAGCATGGTTCCCCCAGAGCTGGCAGCAAACATAATTCCACCATGTTGGAAAGCTGAGATGGCCAGAGCCAGCAGCCAAAGCTGCCGTTTCAGTCCTAGTATTGCTGCAGTTTAAAGCAATAGATTCACAGTAAGACAGATTCAGATGGGCTAAACCCTAAACAGTTTACAGTGTGTGTAAAAGTGTAAGTAGGCTTGGAAGAAAGAGTCAAAGGAATATAGACAGATATATAAAGAAATAGAAAGTTTAAAACATTAAAGTCTTTAAAGAGAAAGTAAAAGTAATATTTAAAAAAATAAGCCACAAGAAGATGGAAATCACACAGAGAGTCTGGATTATATTGTCTTCCGGACTTTCAACTGGAGAGAGACATTTGATTGTAAAGACTGCTCAATTAAACCAATATGTATATTTAAAAGTATCTTGACTTCAAAATTTGGATCTAAGGATATGTTGCTTTGGAAAGAAGGCTCTGCTTTTGATTTCACAGGAAGCAAGAGACTACGGATTTGTTCCAGGTTAAGATGGATTAGATTTGATCAAGCCAAACCTCCTGAACTTTAACAGATGATATCTATCAACAAAAGTTATAGCCAGTTTTTCCTGGACTTGACCATTATCTTAAATTTTCTCAGGATCCCCATAAGACTACCAACACCCACAATCAGCAGGAATTAGCTTAGAAAACTATGCCCACAGTCCCAAAATCTGGACTATGGATATTTGTCTTTTTTTAGGTCGTTGGTTTCAAATTGTTATTGACCATAGTAAATCTTTCTAAATTAAGAAAAGGGGATTTGATATAGAAATATAGGATACAGTTATGATAGGATAAAAGGGCAGATTATTGAATCTACTTTTAAAGAGCAACAAGTTGCTTAAAATATTTTATGGTGTTATGGATTTTAGTTTCTTGATACAAATTTAAAGTTAATTTTGTTATACTGTATGTATATTTCTACTCTTGTTTAAGGTAATATGTTTATGCAGCTCATTTGAAACTATAATGCATAATTAAGAAGTGCAGATTAATAATTAGTCTCCTATGATAGTTATAGTCATGTTAGCTAAGTTTTCTAGGTATATATAGTTGTATTTCAATTAGTTAGATAATCTTCACACACTTCAAAAACTGACAGAATATGCCATTTAAATGTTTTAAAAACTTAGACTTTCTGAACAATGAAACATGTCTGCTCCTGGCAGCACCAATTTACTTCAAAGAGGAAGATGATCATCAAAGGCACTCCATTTGCTGTTTATCTTCTTCTTGGCAAATTTAGCCATTTGGGCAAGAAACTATTCTTGCCTGGACTGCTTAATTATATGTTGTATCAACTGAACATGAAGGACCCATAGAAATATGACTACTGAATTTTCCAAAACAAGGGAAAATGGTTCTTCAGGTTCCTGTTTTGCAGGGAAGATTGCCAAATATTTTACAAGACAGGGATAAGCAACTAAAAAAACCTCTAGGAATATTGGCTGAAGATGGATGCTCCAATGTTACAGAAGAACTTTGGGTGATTGTCCAGGCAGCCTGCTATCTCTGTCATTCTAGAATTTTGGAACTTTCTTACAAGGTACTTCCTGTTTACTTAGGTGGCATTATATCCTTCTGTGGTCTTTGATGTAGTTGAAGACTAGATAGTTATAATTATGGTTTTCTTTGGTTATGATAAGAGATAAGGTCGATATGAAACTTATACTCACAAATGTAGGATAGATAGAATATTTTCTTTAATTTTGTCAAATACAAATAGACGAGATATTGTAACTGTAATTCTTTCTTAATAACTGTTCTATTATATGTAATTTTACTTTGTTAAAGTTAAAACCTTCCTTTTTGATTAGACAGAAATGTGGAAGTGATGTGGAATGTCATTCTGTATGCTGTGAATGTGAGTTGTTCTAATGGTTGATGGCCAGTAGCTGATTGACCAGTAGCCAAGAATTATAGGCAGGAAAAGCAGACAAGTATAATTCTGGGAAAAAGAAGGCTGAGTCAGGAGTTGCCAGTCAGACACAGAGGAAGCAAGATATCAAGGCAGAACTAAGACAATGTAACAAGACACATGCCTGAACATAGATAAGAATTATGGGTTAATTTAAGATGTAAGAGCTAGCTAGCCAGAAGCCTGAGCCATTAGGCCATATAGTTTAAAAATAATACAATTCTCTGAGTGATTATTTTAAAAATGGCTGTGGGACTGTAGAGCTGCAAGAACTGGGCAAGACCAGAGAAAACTTCCAGTTACAATTTTTTCTTTGGCTAAATTGGTATATTTCACATGTTAAACTGTATCCCATATATTTAAGCATATGATCATGGACTGATGTTCTCAACTCATTTCATAGATTATATGACAAATATTCTATGACTCATAGTAGCTTCTTTTTACAGTGTGCTGCAGAGACTTGTAACTGGGCAAAATATTGAGAACTTAAGGAAGATTAAGTGAGGTAGGCATGTAAGAGTTGGAGAAAAGGGGTGGAGTGTGATGGATACTCTTTTCCAAGTATGATATGGACACTGTACTTTTGAACTCCCAAGAGCTGTGACTGTAAGAACTTCCCATGATTGAGCTCATCTACCTTCTGCATGGAATGACAATGAAGCACACAGTGCATCCCTGAGAATGTCCAGGCAATTAGCAGTTGGTAGGGAGCAGGAGCTCATAAAATTCTGTTAGTGAAAACCAATAAAAAGTTAATAGTTGCTGGGAGGAGAGAAATTTTCTGCAGTAGCACAGCCACTGATGCATTGCCCAGGTATCTACAAATAATTTTTAGTCATGTTCTTATAAGTTGATCCTAATTAAACATACTGGTTCATAGGAAAAAAAGAAATGAAAGGCTATGGTTAAGTAGTTGATAAAAGAAAAGGTAATGGCAGGAGTGGGAGGGACACTTGAGAGGGTAATGGATGGGTGAATATTACAAGAATACCTTGTATGTTTGTACGAAAATGTCTTGTTGAGACTTATTGTTATATATAACTAATATATGTTAATAAAAGCAAAATAAAAAGAACCATTCTATTATGTACCACTTAGTACATTATAGTTTAAATTGATCAAATTCACCATTCACACAATGAGTAAGTAATCGCTTCACATCTGCATCTTTCTTTCGAAGAATCTACTTTTACCTTGATGTAACATCACACATTTTGAATCTGCTATCCCTTGTAGAATAAAGCCAGAAGAACGGAATATGGGGACTTAAACTCAAATGAGTTTTGTGTAAATTGTCTCCAATCTTGCTATAAGAGGATCAGTTGCAAAGAGATAATTATGCCAAAAATTTTATCCAGGTATTTTGTATTACATAATGACAAACTTCTATGAACTTAAAAGAATGCTGAGGAAGTCTGAAGATCAATAACTGTTCAGTGTACCATTTCTATTATAGCATACACGGAAAATTTCAGTGAGTTCACAGACGTTTTCAAAAACACCCCAAAATACAGGAAAGGCATTACTGAATTGAGTAGAAAAGTTTTCATAGTTCATCAAAATTTAGTGTTTTGTATTTACAAGGTAAAGATAATATGAATAATAAATTAGAAAGTAAAATATTTTGAATATATTTTCACATATATATGATGAACATTTTATATATTTACTTTCAAAATCAGGAAATAACTTTGGTTTATGTGGTAAATGTTAATTATGTCAGCATAAAAAATATGTTTAGGAAGTATCCAAAATGAAATTTTATTGCAACCTTGAAGATACTTTTGTTCAGGTAATTTTGTTCATGCATGTTCACAATACATTTACTTAAAAAATACCTTTCTTACATCTTAGAAATAATGTCTTGATAAATTAACATGTTTTTCTAAAAATAATTGCATCACATTGTACTTTACATTTAAATGGAAGAATCAATATTACTTTAATATAATAACCACAAACAAAAACTCTGAACTAGTCACTGAAGTACATCTTTTGTGGTAGGCATTGCTTACTACTATTGAAAATACAACTCCCTAACTACTTTCTAAGTTTTGATACTGTTACCACTACTGGACCCACAATAAATGAGGATTCTAGTCTTATTTTCATTCTGCTGACTAGATAAAGGGAGATTAATTAAAGCACAAAGTAAATACTTAAGAGAAATTGGGCATAATAATGAACGCTGTAATTTTTTATAAACATGCCCTCCAAACCCTTATCTATTTGCACAGACACAAACACATTTATAAATATTTATAAAATACTGTGGAGAAATAATGACCTTATTATCATAAAATCTCAGCTTTACCAAAATGTACATTTAAAGAAACTTTGCTACACAACATTTCTAGTAGATGCTTTCTGTTACTCATTGTAAGTGTGATTTTCACACAGTTTGGAAAACTCAAGAGTGTTGGCCTGCTCCATTAACAGATGGAGTGTTATTGATCTGATAGTTGCATATTAGAGGGAGCTCATTTTCACTCTTAAGATTTGTTATCATATTGTTGCTTCTAGTTCAACAATGGATTGGAAAACATGTCTATGCAGGCAAAGCCAGTTCAAGATGAATACATTTCAATTTTGTACAAATGCCTTGATTTTCACACAACTTGCTAGAATCAAAGCCTGCAGCATATTGCTTTTAGATTCTTGATTATAGATGCAAGTATGATTTAAACATAAGAAGCTACTTACAAGTGAAGCAAATAGGAAAGTAATCGCTCATGTTGCATTAAGAGTCAATCAAGGTCTATAATTATGGTTTTGGGTAATCATTTGGAATTGAAAGCAGTTATTTCTATGCTTTGGGGCTATGAAAAAATTGATTTTACATATAATCGAGGTGGTTACAATCAACCAATGCTGAGTAAATAAATTCTTGCCTTCAAACTGGAAAAGAGTTTTCGAAACTCATGAATAGATTGAGTGCATTATATTTTTCTCCATACCTGAAATTCATTGACCCTAGACTTGAATGATCCTTAATCCTTAGTGATAGCATAAACTAATTGGAAGCATGTGTTAGTTTCAGACCCTTGTACAAAATGAAGCCTTCTAAGAAAGTGCAATTGCAAAAGCAGAAAGTCAAAATAGAATCCAACTCAATTTTTAAGATGTATAATAATTTCCCTTATTTTTCTGTAATTAAATACATGAATACATATGCTTCACATATTATGTTCTACATTCTAAAATAAGAGAACATTTATAATTGCTAAATTATTATAAAAAGACTGAATGGATCAGCAAATAGTTAAAAACACTAGAGACTGTCATTTGCAACTAAATATGCACATACTTGGTGCTGACTGGCTGCAGCTTCCCTCAGATGTCCTATCTGCAGCATCCCAACTTTTCTCAAGAAGTATCTCAAAAGAGTACTTTCAATATCTCTGCTTATGATGCAGCACATGTCCTTAGAGCAGGAAACGCAATTCAATTTGAATAGTGAAAATTATTTTCAAAGCAATCTTTTGGAAATTGATTGTTTCATAAAAACAGTTGTTCAGAACAGAATACTTTCTCAAGCCAGTAGGAATGATTTAATCATGTCATGATTCACATGCTGACACTGATTGTCAGCTGTGTAACACAAGTCACAACAAAAGCAAAACCAAAATTTCCTCTCAGGCAAGATGTTTTAAGATTAAAATACACACTTCAAGTATTTCATATGCATTTTCTTGAACATTTAACCTTTGCAGCTGTGATTTTTTGTCAGGTACTGATGTCATTGTGATCACATTAGAAACAGACAAGCACTGCATGTCATAGAGGTTTTACATCATTTACTTGTTTTCAATAATTCATAGTGATGACCCCCATTGAACTTTCATGGTCTCAGGAAGAGTGCAAGTATTGAATGCATAGCTCATGATTTTTTTCATGTCTATGATGCAAAGATTTTTTTAACACCACTAATCTCACTCTATCTTATATCAGGAATTACGAAGATAGCATTTTATTAGCTTATGTTGCTGAGAGCCCAGACAAACATCCAGATAAACTGTTTTCTACTTGATCTATTCTAACTTCCTAGGCTTGTTCTCAACATGCAGGTCTATTAAAATACCAAGAACTGGGGCCCAATCCTGAAATTTTTGTTTCTGTAAGTCTGTAGGAGTGTGTGAGAAACTACACCTCCAACCATTTCCCAGATGCTACTTCTGATGTTCTGGGAACAGCAGTTTGAAGCCATTATTTGCTAATTCAATTAATTGTCTATAAATAAATGGAGTATTTTGGGAAAGTTTATAATAAAGGCTAATTGTAGCATTTAGCTCAAAAATTTCATAGGATATTTTGCACATTAAAACTAGAAATTGTCATTGATTGTTATTCCTGATTGTACTCAACATGAGTGGTGACAGTGGTAAATTAAGAAATTTTTACAAAAATAAACACTCATGGAGTGTTATGTTTTATGCACAATTTGACATTGATATTCCTTCCACCTAAAGGCACATGTATTCATGTACACATTTATTTCTCATCTCTCCTCTATACCCCCATATATTCCCACATACACACAGGGTTTACAAAAATGAGAAATATGTATAAAAACAACTGTTTTTAAAAGTGAAACTGCCTAGTGATACCAAAAATAATTTTATCAAAAGTAATGGAATAATCAGAAAATATGAGTTCTTATTTTTCTTGTATATAATACTCATTCTAATATCATTTCCTTCAAAGAATTTAAGTAGCCCTGTTTCTTTCTTTTTTTTTTTTTTTTGGTTTTTTCGAGACAGGGTTTCTCTGTGTAGCTTTGCGCCTTTCCTGGAGCTCACTTGGTAGCCCAGTGCGCCACCAACGCCCGGCTAAGTAGCCCTGTTTCTTAGAGAGTACTTATTCTTAAAGGGCAATAATTTCACAGTAACTATATTGGACACTCTTTTAATAACCTATTATTACAAGTTTAAAATAAGAATATAATTTTTTTCTTATACCATGTATTATAATTATGTTCCTGAACACTTTTTTTCCTTCTATTTTATTTTACAATACCATTCAGTTCTACATATCAGCCATGGATTCCCTTGTTCTCCCCCCTCCTGCCCCCCTCCCCTTTCCCCCAGCCCACCCTCATTCCCACCTCCAACATGGCAAAGCTTCCTCCAAGGACTGAGATCAACCTGGTAGACTCAGTCCAGGCAGGTCCAGTCCCCTCCTCCCAGACTGAGCCAAGTGTCCCTGCATAAGTCCCAGGTTTCAAACAGCCAACTCATGCAATGAGCACAGGACCCAGTACCACTGCCTAGATGCCTCCCAAACAGATCAAGCCAATCAACTGTCTCACCTATTCAGAGGGTCTGATCCAGTTGGGGACCCCACAGCCTTTGGTTCATAGTTCATGTGTTTCCATTCGTTTGGCTCTTTGTCCCTGTGCTTTATCCAACCTTGGTTTCAACAACTCTCACTCATATAAACCCTCCTCTTTCTCGCTAATTGGAATCCCGGAGCTCCACCCAGGAGTCTAATAATTTAATGCCAATTATTCACATATCACCAAAGTAATCAAGGCAAAATAAGAAAAGAAATGGACAATAATTTCTTGACCATAATTTAAATTATAGTTGTAGCAAAAGAAATCAGTATAGAGATTCTAAACCCAACATAGTTTAAAGGATAAGTATGCTGTCCAAAAATGAGGGGTAAGAAATTATTCATGGGGAATTTCATTAAGGGGTTGAATTTAGATTGATTTTAAAAGAGAGACAAAAATGATTATAAAGAAGAATATTGGAATAAAATATCTGGTAATCTAATCTCTCTGAAATTCTCAATTACACTTACAGCACATATTTTGGCACTTGAATATCTATTCTGTTGCATTAACTATTATTTTATTCTTTTATATACAGATTTGTCTCTCAATATATACTAAAAGGTTTTAAGCATAAGTACAATGCAATTAACACAAAAATAAGCACATTCTTGAAATTGATCAAAACAAGGAGGTTGGGGAGAAATAATAAAACAGTCTATGAGAGATATCATAACAGATTGAGGCTCTGAATGACTGAACAGAATTCAGATAGATTTTAATTAGGTTGCTTCTTCAGTACTGGGTTTTGAGACATCATTTCTCTTTCTTTCCTTTAACATGGCTAATATCCTTGATATATATTGAATAGAAATGGTAAGATAGCACATCTTGCTTTGTGTCTAATCTTAAAGGTGAAGCTATTATTCCTTTTTTTATTTAGTATGACATTAGTCTTTGGTTTAATGAATACATATTTTATCATCTTACAAGGCTTCTATTTATTGTCTTCTCAGAGTTCCTATAATAAATAAATGTCAGAGCTAGATATTTTATGCATTTATTGAGATGCCTATATTTTTTCCTTTTCTATTGATTAGTGTCATGAATTGCACCAGTTGATTTTTGAGTGTTCAGCAAATCCTGCCTTTATGGGATACATTCAACTTGTTCATGCCTTAGTTTAAATTGTAAAATTTGACTCACTAAATTTTTAATTTATTTTACACATTGACCACACTTTCCCCTCTTGCCTCTTCTTCTGTTCCTTCCCATTGCCTCCCATCTACCACCCTCCCTATCCACTCTTCCTCTAACTCTGTTCAAAAAGGGACAGGCCTCCCATGGGCATCAACAAAACATAATACATCAAGGTGAGGCAGGACCTAGCTCCTCCTACTGCATCAAGGCTGGGCAAGGAAACCCATCATGGGGAACAGGTTCCCAAAAGCCAGTTCAATCACTGGTCGTTAATATCCCTTAATATCAACGGACTTAATTCACCTATAAAAAGACATAGGCTTACAGAATGTATAGGAAAGCAGGACCCATCTTTCTGCTGCATACAAGAAACACATCTCAATTTCAAAGACAGACACTACCTAAGAATAAAAGGCTGGGAAAAGACTTTCCAATCAAATGGTCTTAAGAAATAAGCGGGTGTAGCCATCCTGACATCCAACAAAATAGACTTCAAACTAAAATCAATCAAAAGAGATCAAAAAGGGCATTTAATCCTCATCACAGGAAAGATCCACCAAGATGAAGTTTCAATTCTGAACATTTATGCCCCAAACACAAGGGCAACCACATATGTAAAAGAAACATTACTAAAGCTTAAACCACATATAAAACCCCACACATTAATAGTGGGGGATCTCAACACCCCACTTTCACCACTGGACAGATCTCCCAAATCGAAACTTAACAGAGAAATAAAGGACTTAACTGATGTCATGACTCAATTGGACCTAATAGATATCTACAGAACATTCCATCCTAACAAGAAAGAATATACCTTCTTCTCAGCACCCCATGGAACTTTCTCTAAAATCAACCACATACTTGGCCACAAAGCAAATCTCAACAGATACAAAACCACTGGAATAACCTCCTGGGTTCTATCAGACCACCATGGTTTAAAGTTAGATTTCAACAACAACAAAAACTACAGAAAACCTACAATCTCATGGAAACTGAATAATGCTCAACTGAATCACCAATGGGTTAAGGAAGAAATAAAGAAAGAAATTAAAGACTTCCTAGAGATCAACGAAAATGAAGACACCACATACCCAAACTTATGGGACACTATGAAAGCAGTGCTAGGAGGGAAATTCATAGCACTAAATGCCCACATAAAGAAGTTGGAGAAATCCCACACTAGTGACTTAACAGCACACCTGAAAGCTCTAGAACAAGAAGAAGCAAAGTCTCCCAGGAAGAATAGATGCCAGGAAATTATCAAAATAAGAGGTGAAATTAATTAAATAGAAACTAAGAGAATAATACAAAAAATTAGTGAAACAAAGAGTTGGTTCTTTGAGAAAATCAACAAGAACACATCAGAACAATTATCTACCATGATCAAGTAGGCTTCATCCCAGGGATGCAAGGGTGGTTCAACATACCAAAGTCCGTCAATGTAATACACCATATAAACAAACTCAAAGAAAAAAACCACATGATCATCTCACAAGATGCAGAAAAGGCATTTGACAAAATCCAACACCCCTTCATGATAAAAGTCTTGGAGCTATCAGGAATACAGGGAACATACTCAAACATAATAAAGGCAATTTACAGCAAGCCAACAGCCAACAAAAAATTAAATGGAGAGAAACTCAAAGCAATTCCACTAAAATCAGGAATGAGGCAAGGCTGTCCACTCTCCCCATACTTATTCAATATAGTACTTGAAGTTCTAGCCAGAGCAATAAGACAACATAAGAAGATTAAGGGGATACAAATTGGAAAGGAAGAAGTCAAGCTTTCCCTATTTGCAGATGACATGATAGTATACTTGAGTGACCCCAAAGATTCCACCCAGGAACTGATACAGCTTATAAACACCTTCAGCAACATAGCAGGATACAAGATCAACTCAAAAAAAAAAAAAATCAGTAGCCCTCCTCTATACAATGGACAAAGAAGCTGAGAAGGCAGTTAGAGATACATCACCCTTTACAATAGCCACAAATGACATAAAATACCTTGGGGTAACACTAACCAAGCAAGTGAAGGACCTATATGACAAGAACTTTAAGTCCCTGAAAAAAGAAATTGAAGAAGATCTCAGAAAATGGAAAGATCTCCCATGCTCATGGATAGGCAGGGTTAACATAGTAAAAATGGAAATCTTACCAAAAGCTATCTACAGATTCAATGCAATCCCCATCAAAACACCAACACAATTCTTCACAGACCTGGAAAGAATAATACTCAACTTCATATGGAAAAACAAAAAACCCAGGATAGTCAAAAGAATCCTGTACAATAAAACAACCTCTGGAGGCATCACAATCCCTGACTTCAAGCTCTACTATAGAGCTACAGTAATAAAAACAGCTTCGTGTTGGCATAAAACCCGACATGTGGACCAATGGAATCGAATTGAAGACCCTGACATTAACCCACACACCTATGGACATATAATCTTTGACAAAGAAGCCAAAAGTGTACAATGGAAAAAAGAAAGCATCTTCAACAAATGGTGCTGGCATAACTGGATATCAACGTGTAGAAGGCTGCAAATAGATCCATATCTGTCACCGTGCACAAAACTTAAGTCCAAGTGGATCAAGGACCTCAACATAAATCCAGCTACTCTGAACCTGCTAGAAAGAGAAAGTAGGAAGTAGTCTTGAACACATTGGCATAGGAGATCACTTCCTAAATATAACACCAGTAGCACAGACACTGAGACAAAAAATCAATCAATGGGACCTCTTGAAACTGAGAAGCTTTTGTAGAGCAAAGGATACGGTCAACAAGGCAAAGCCACAGCCTACAGAATTGGAAAAGATCTTCACCAACCCCACATCTGACAGAGGACTGATATCCAGAATATATAAGGAACTCAAGAAATTATACATCAAAACGACCAACAGTCCAACTGAGAAATGGGCTTTAGAACTAAACAGAGAATTCTCAACAGAGGAAACTCAAATGGCTGAAAGACATTTAAGGAATTGCTCAACATCCCTAATCATCAGGGGAATGCAAATCAAAACAACTCTGAGATACCACCTTATGCCTGTCAGAATGGCTAAGATCAAAAACACTGAAGATACTTTATGCTGGAGAGGATGTGGAACTAGGGGAACTCTCCTCCACTGCTGGTGGGAATGCAAGCTTGTACAACCACTTTGGAAATCAATATGGCGCCTACTTAGAAAATTGGGAATCAATCTCCCCCAAGATCCAGCTATACCACTCCTGGCCTTATACCCAAGAAATTCTCAATTATACTACAAGAGCACTTGCTCAGCTATGTTCATATCAGCATTGTTTGTAATAGACAAAACCTGGAAACCACCTAGATGCCCTTCAACTGAAGAATGGATAAATAAATAGTGGCACATATACACAATGGAATACTACTCAGCAGAGAAAAACAATGCCATCATGAGGTTTGCAGACAAATGAATGGATCTAGAAAAAAATCATCCTGAGTGAGGTATCCCAGACTCAGTAAGACAAATATGGTATGTACTCACTCATAGGAGGATACTAGATGTGGAACAAGGATGACTGGACTGCTACTCACATCACCAGTGAGGCTACCTGGAAAACGGGACCCCAAGAAAGACACGGAGAAATGGATGAGATCTACATGAACAGCCTGGACATGAGTGGGAACAATGAATTGCGAGGGTCGAGGGAAAGAGAGCAGGAGATCCTAGCTGGATCATGAAAAGAGAGGGAGAACAAGGAATAGGAGACCATGGTAAATGAAGACCACATGAGAAAAGGAAGAAACAAAGAGCTAAAGAGGCCCACAGAAATCCACAAAGATACCCCCACAAAAGACTGCTGGCAATGGTTGAGAGACATCCGGGACTGACCTACTCTGGTGATGGGATGGCCGAACACCCTAATAATTGTGCCAGAAACCCCATCCAAGGACTGAGGAATCTGGATGCAGACATCCACGGCTAGGCCCCTTGTGGAGCGCTGGGAGTCTAATTAGTGAGAAAGAGGAGGGTTTATATGAGCGAGAATTGTTGAAACCAAGGTTGGATAAAGCACAGGGACAAATAACCAAATGAATGGAAACACATGAACTATGAACCAAAGGCTGAGGGGCCCCCAACTGGATCAGGCCCTCTGAATAGGTGAGACAGTCGATTGGCTTCATCTGTTTGGGAGGCATGTAGGCAGTGGTACCAGGTCCTGGGCTTGTTGCATGAGTTAGCTGTTTGAAACCTGGGACTTATGCAGGGACACTTGGCTCAGTCTGGGAGGAGGGGACTGGACCTGCCTGGACTGAGTCTACAGGTCGATCCCAGTCCTCGGGGGAGACCTTGATCTGGAGGAGGTGGTAATGGAGGGTGGGCTGGGGGGAAGGTGAGGGGTGCAAGAAGGGAGATGACAAGGGAATCTGTGGCTATTATGTAGAACAGAATAGTATTGTAAAATAAAAAATAAAAAAAAAATATATAAAAAAGAATGTTTTTTCACTATTATATTTGCCAACACTGAGATGAAGGCTTAATATTTCTGAGAAGGTCCATAAATTCTCACTCTTTAAGTTTGACATATGTAATCTATATTAAACATGACTAAAATCACTTGCAGCTTATATATTTCTGGTTTCTGCATTGAGAAATAAGGAAAATGAAGCTCTTAAATGGTTTTCAATCAAGTCTTCTATCATTTTATTTCCATCATATCATTATTTATCAGAAAATATGAATTTATAGTAGTTAAATCATAATATAATTAATTCACAAAATGCACATACTACTAATTTTGGCAGATTTTTTTCCAAATACTCTAGAAATATGTATCCCATCCTTAATATTCCACCAGAAACTTTTCACTCCATAATCAAATGTCATTATTTTATTATCTAATAATGAATGTTATCAGGCTAGTGTAAACAGAATCCTCTTAATACAGCACGGTAACAGTTACACTAACAATTCCCAGCCAAGACGTGAAAGTAATGAATTCCTTGGCCTGCTTCTGAAGGGGTGAACACTTGTTAGTCCTTTATTTCACTGTAAGTGATGACGACTCTAAGGTTGTCACACTGCAAGGACTGCCACCACCTCCTCCTCAATCTGTTTGAAAATGTATGTTTCCCCTTTGCTTTTCAGCTGTTTTTGTCATTTATTCTTCTATCTCTAGCTAATCATGTGAAAAAAACTGCAATGAAAAGCGTTTTCAAGGTAGAACTGTCCCATTGAATCGTTTCTGATTTCCAAACTCATAGATTTTGAGAAACATAATACAGTAACTATTATTTTAAGTCAGTAAATTTTGGAGTCCCTTGTTATATATAAATAGCTGCAGTATTTATTTCTTTGACATACCGGGACGTGAAAGAAATTATTGGTCAGTAATAGAATGGTATTAAATTCTGTTAGCACAAGCTAACAACAGAGGTCAGTTATGGGAACATAGACAATTTGATAGGAAAATTAAGGCAGTTTTGAAGCATAGAGTGAGAATGAAATATAATGATTTTGATCAACATGTGGAGTACATAGGGACAAATTTCACATTAAGAGATGGACTGGGAGCAGAGACAAACACTGTCTGGCCAGTCGAGGAGTTATTAAACTAGACAGGATTGTGCTGACTGTGGAATTTGCCCTAAATGAAAGGCTACAATGGGCACAGTTACAATCTGTCTTCTGTACATCACAGAAACGAACACTTTATGAAAGTGACAAGTTTCTGTTTTTCTCTCAGTTAAATGAAACTATAATTTTAAACAAAACTTGCTACTTAAATTTGAGTGAATTATTTCTTAGTGTGTTTGTTAGAGCACTATTTTATTGATGTTAGAGTAAGTTTTTAGAGAGTGACTACCTAACATTTAACTTGGAACTACTATGAGAGGACACCCTTATAATTCAGAAAGCTATGATTTTAATCTCCATCACTACTAATTTTTTATTACCAGTTAGAGTTTATTGACTTTTAAAATTTATAAACAATGTGAAAAACTGAGATTTTTGCTATTTTGTTTCCTTTATGTTTACATTGTTTATGATTTGAGAGTATGTGATGAATAAGAAAATTCACTTATTCCTAGAATTCTTTATGATAAATGTCACTAGGTTTGGGAATGTATACAAGCTGATGTCAGAAGTTTTCATTTTTCTCTTTTTCAACTGGATATCATTTGTTTCAAATATTACAGCATGTTAATGACAGCATTCAACATGACAGTGATAAATGATATTATGTACTACATTGTTATCTTATCTATATTGGAATTTTAACTGTGCAATAAATTTTATATAAACATTGCTCAGGACAGTCTGTCTATGTTACCTGAAGGCATTTGAGGAAAAATAGAAGAATGTCACCAACTAAGTTATTTCAATAACTCCGCAGAATCCTGGGAAGCTCTGAAGCTATAAATGAAGGTAAATTTATCTGCTCTATGAAGTCAAATTGTTCATTCTATTGACACCACAGACAAGGACTGCCATGTTGATTAATAAGCTCTGTGGACACCACCAAATTAACTTGCTGCCTTCCAGCAACAGGTTTTCAGGTTTATATGAAAGGCTGTACATTCTGGGGTGGCCTCATGCAGGATCTGAACACTCTAGCAATGGCAGAGCAGGCATCAATAACTTCAGTGAATCTTGTCAAAACCTTTAACTGTGAGTAAAAATATCACACATCTACTCATCAAAGTAAGTTTAGAAGGGAACTTTTATGCCTCCATCATATGCAGGTCAGGAGATTTTGTCACTATGTAAATCCTACTTAACCCACCAACTTAGAAACATGCTGATTACGGTTTGCAAGATAACACTAATAAAGACATATAGAATGTGTGAGAATTTACGTCATGATCCAAAATTGGTTTCAGAACTGAATTTTATTTTTAGCTTACTTTATTTTAGATTCATAAAAAATTATGTTATTAAATCTATGAAAGATTTATATATAAAACTATCTTGTTTTACTTATATTCCTAAAGTGGAAAAAATTGAATACTTTAGTGAAATAAATTTACAACTTTTAAAATTTTGAATGTCTGCTAATCACAAGTGTAATAGTTGGAGTCATCTTGATTCCTAGATTCCTTTCTACATATGTACATGGTTATATTCACAGTAGACTTTAGTGTCTGAAATTTGCTTATGGTTTATATCACAAGAAGATAATCATAGAGAACTGTACTGAACATGGGATAGTCATGTATGAAACCAAGATAGATGGATTTGTAGATATTTTGCTGTGTTTTTCATCTTATAATAAGAACTGAATGAAAGACCCTTCACTAATTCCCTTCTTCACCTTGCATCTGTTTGAATACTAGCCTACTTAATTTAACAGCATGGGGAAGTGGTAGGTGAGCAGCCTTCTTGCTATTCAGATTAACTTATATATGTTATATATAATATATAAAATATGTTATGATGTAGAATAGCCTGCTTGCTATTCAGATTAACATAATAAATATTTCATCATATGCTTGAGTCTATATTTTAAAATTCACTTTATTTATATTTCAAACTAAAACTTGATTTTCTTTTGTCATATACATACAGATAGCATTACTTGAAATGAGTTTCATCGATGACATTGTTATTTAGTGTTTGCTTACTATGATGCAATTTTTGTTAATTGGTTGGCTTCTTGTTTAACTGAGCAGATAGCCTAGAGAGGATACTGCCATTACTAAGCAACTAAATGGAAAAATCTTTGCGTTCAAGATTTCAGTGTTTTCTGGTGTCTCCAGTACATGAAAATCTGGAACAGCGAAGAAGGCCACCTTGTTTAAGAAAACTAAAGGACAAAGTACCACTTAAAGTGATCTGAAACTTTCACTAAGAGTGTTAGTAATCACATACATCATCTTTTCTGAGTCACTGTCATCCTTTGATACCAAATTATTTGATATAGTCCCTTTTATTATTTAATCCTTAGAAAGACAATGCTCTTAGTTTGTTAAAAGTATGGACACTTACAGTATTGTGATAATGAATGAATTTCTATTGTTGCCTTGGAAAAATTCCTATATTGCTTTTACTTGTCTGGAGATTAATTTAGTATGACCAGTTTGCATAGTATATCACCTATGGTTGTATTAAAATAAATATAAATGTATTCAATTTATGATAAGTAAAATATAAGGATTCCATAGACACAAACTACATGTAGAGCTCCATGATCTCACCATTTGTTTTACATTGCAAAAAATTGTTTTAATCATCTATGAAATGATAGGACTGTTTTCTATGGTTATATTTCATTGTACAAATAAGGAACGAAAAGTTTAAGACATATATAGTGACTGTGCTCACTGTTAATATAATCAGTAGTGCTGCTTAAAGTTTCACCAAGCCAAACAAGTACAGACAATTCAGGTGGTTATTAAGTTATCTAAATACACCCACAAGATTCTTTGAGGTTGAACAATTCTTTTGTTTCCTTAATTGCTATATCCACATAGTTCCCAAAATTAGACTTTTTTATTTTATGTATATGAACATTTTGCAGTGTTTTATGTCTGTATACCACATGCATGCCTGGTGCCTGAAAATGCCAGATAAGGACACAGATCCCATGGAACTGGATGTGCAGTCAGTTGTGAAATATCTGGCAACAAAACTCTAGTCCTCTGTAAGAGTAGCTAGTTTTGTTAAATGTTGAGCCATTTCTCAAGACTCCATTGTTAGACTGTTTTAAGAGTATTTTCCTCTCTTTCATTTAGTTTCAAAATATGGGAATTGTTCATGATATATGGCCTAACATGGCTTTGAATGACTCTTCATTATCTTCTGACCACTTACTGGTCAGCAAAATTGATGTTAAAGTTACAATTTCAGAATCCTTTGTCTTCAATGTTAATGCTATGTTTTATATTAGAAAAACCAGCATTCCTATAATTGGAGATATAATAGAAGACTTCTGTGAAGTTTCAGTAATCTGATATTGAACCAATCCATTCCTAAACTTGTATTCTTTGAAATTATACTTGATAAAGTTTCTGACCAGTATTTTGACGGCAATGCCAATTACTCACCTCAGTTTAATGCAAGAAAAACCAGTTTATGCAATTGTGTACATCATTTTCTTATCTCATGTGCTACCTAGTTAGACTCTACTTCAAAAGAAATTTAAAGCTTGGCTATGGAATCACATAGTGAAAAAATTCTGTACAAAACAGCTTTCTACTGTTAATTGTACTTCTAGTATACTTGCACTTATATGAGTTTTTAATTTGTTAAGCAACTGTCAAAAATGTCAACATCAACCTCAGTTACAAAATATAACATTTTAAGGATTATGGCAAATTCTGAATTAAAGGATAAAACAAGCTGATTTTGAAATGCAACCAGGCAATCAAACATAAGGAAATATTTTAATCTAGATGGAATTTTAATAGATTGGTTACATTCAAACAGAATTGTATCCATGAAAATTGTGTTGCAAAGTGGACTGCTCTAATTTTCCTCCTTAAGGTTACATAACTTAGTGTACAAAAACTATACATTCAAAAATGAAAGAAGCAAAGAAAATCAAATGTGTAAGTAATTAAATATCTTACAGTTGCAGAGTTATTGTATTTTGTTACTAGTGTTATCATTTTTACTTTCACTAGAAGTAGTATTCATTAATAGCAATTTCTGTAAGACAAAATTTTACATGGATATTACTACAATTCATCCCAAAACTAATCTGAGGAGATGATTGCTATTATTTTTCCAATTTCCCACTGAGCAAATCAACTTTAGAGACTATATGTAAGTTGTTTAAAGTATCTAGTAAGTTATCTTCTAGTATTTATGATGGCAAATCTGTAAGCATGTCTATGTGGTGACATATTGTGTACCCTAATAAACTTGCCTGAGGATCAGAGGACAGAGACAGCCACTAGATTAAACATAGAGGCCAGACAGTGGTGGCACATATCCTTAATTCTATCACTCGGGAGGCAGAGATCTTTGTGGATCTCTATGAATTCAAGGCCACACTGGAAACAGAGCCAGGCAGTGGTGGTACACACCTTTAATCACAGTACTGGGAAGCACACATGCCTTTAATCCCTGGAAGTGACATTGCTGGGCCAAGAAAAATATATAAGGTATGAGGAAACAGAAACTCACATTCTTTAGGCCGAGGATTTCATAGAGTTAAGAACTAGTGTCTGGCTGTTCTGCTTCTCTGATCTTTCAGTTTTCACTCTGATTTCTGGCTCTGTTTATTATTATTATTATTATTATTATTATTATTATTATTATTATTATTATTAAAAGACCATCTAATAATTGAACATCTGGTACCCAATTGGAGCATGCATTCACGAAAATGTCACTTGCATGTGGCCTTATAGGGCCAGGCTCAGGCCAAAGCTGCACATGGCTGTAGTCTCCAAACCATGAGGGCCAGAGTCCCTAACTTTCTGGCAAAGTTTTGCTGTAGCCTCTCTACAGCAAACTCCATAATTTTTTTGAGAGGGCGGGTGCTCCAAAAACCAAAGGAGTTATCTGCTTTCTTGAATTTCCTTGTGCAGACATCTGGCTCATTGGCTGCTTCTCTCCTGGTGGGTTGTGGGCTTTCCCTGGATTCCCATGTTGGACTGCCACCACACTAGATAGTTGCCTTAAGACCTCCTTGGGCTTCAACTGTACTACACAGAAGCAGTCAGCCTCACATATGAATTGTCACTGTCAGCAGACTTGGTGAGACAATTGGGATTCTTAAAGGGAGAAATTAGTTAAAAGAGAAGTTTTCTCCACATAAAAAATGGGAAACACTTTTACAATGGAGGGAACTTGGTCTCTGTTTGATAATACAATTGACAGTCTAAAATGGAACAATTAAATGAGAGGATAATTACAATTAATGGGATTGATGTAATGTCAATAATAAATATTATTTGTTTGATCATTTCTGTTTTATTATTTAGAATGTTGGTTAATATGAGTGCCAAGATAAAAATTTCAGAAAAACTTGTTAAAACAGACCATAGAGAAATTTAGACACAGACAGAGGAATTTAAAGATGAACAAATCTCAGCATTGCATTACATGGTTACAAACAGCCTAAAGCTTACAAACAGTCAATCTTAATCTATCCAGTAACCGTATAGGAACTGCCAAATGTTCAAGGCTGTGTAAGCGTTAACTGGACTCCTATACAAATGTTAGATTTGAGGAGATTCAAAGAAGCTATAGTCTCATATGGTATGCATTCCCAATTTGTGAAGCAGATGTTAAACTTGTGGCCAACTTGTAATAGAATTATCACTCAACACTGGAGAGATTTGGTTAGAGTAGTTTTGAAGGCTGGTGCTCAAATACAATGGAAGACCTGGTGGAAAGATGAGTCTAAGACCTTTGAACAATGAAGTAGGTCTAGAGGTATGGAAATTTCTCAAGATCAACTTCTTGGAGAGGGAGATTATGCTAATGTAGAAAGGCAATCTTTATATGATGACCACACCCTAGCGTTATGCCAAGTGGCAGCCTTGAGTGCTTGAGACAGAATTGAAGAAGTAGAAGAGAAAATTGAATCATTTACAAAAGTTATACAAGGCCCAAAAGAAACCTTCACTGATTTTTTACTAAGTCTGTCTTCAGCAGTAAATAGTAAGATACCAAATTCAGAAGCTAGATAGGTATTAATTAAATCTCTGGCTTTTGAAAATGCTAATGCACAACATAAAAGGGTAATTAGGCCATTAAAGGCAATACCAGCACCCTTGGAGGAAAGGATCTGAGATACAATGAATATTTAATCTTGTGACCGTGGTGGTGCTTAGATAGGAGAGGTGATTTCCAGAGATTTGAAGAAAAATAGTAATGTCAAATGTTTCAATTGCAGTAAACAAAGTCACCTAAAAAGGGACTGTAAACAGGGAATACCTAGAAACAATGTATTTTTCAAGGAAGATTGGCAACAGAATGTCCCTCCCTTCTGAACCTGTTTCTTATACTGAATTATTGACAGAAGAAGATCCAGTGGAAGTATACAGTTTGGTTGCAGATTTTAACTCTGTTCTCAAAATACTGTAGAGAAATTTATTACTTGCTTTTGTAGCCACTCTATGTTTCCTACTGAGAAATAGATATAATATTCTATGGGGCAGGTGGATCTCTATGAATTTGACGCCAGCCTGGACTACAGAGTGAGTTCCCAGAAAGGCACAAAGCTACACAGAGAAATCCTGTCTTGAAAAAACAAAACAAAACAAGCAACAACAAAAAGTTCCATATTTTATGGGGATCGTAGAAATTATTTTAAATAAGGATCTTCAATTTTGTGACTTGGCCTTGATTTTTGAAATATCCTGTGGAAATGGAAGTATTGCTCAGGGGCAGAGCAAATGTTTACTGTATATGATGTCCTTAGAGTTCTCAGCATCGAGAGAGAGAGAGAGAGAGAGAGAGAGAGAGAGAGAGAGAGAGAGAGAGAGAGAGAGACTAACAGATACAGTTACAAGCTAAGGAAATCCACACTTGTCTGCACTGTATTTGTTTTATGAAACATAAATGTTTAAAACACTCTTTTACACAAGATTTTCTGCTTTTTCCCCTTTGGTTGCAATTGTTTCTGTTAGTATATATTTATCTCTTATTGAAACATGGGCGTTTTGATTTCAGTTTGGACACTGAAAACATGAAATGAGCTTTTCACTCTAGAAGGGTATGGAGAATAAATGTCTATGAAAGAAAAAAAAAATCAATGGAAGGAGGTTCTAATCAAACACACCCAAATAGTTTCATTAGAATGTGAAATATAAAACATTCACTTTCCTCAAAATTATTTTTATGGATCTGTAAATTAAAGAAACTGTCAACATATGGTCAAAAATAAACATTGACATCCCTATTTTCATTATGTTGTAGCTGTTTCATTCATAATGAAGCTAAAATTCCCAATGACATCTAAGTTTCAACATTAGTGAATTATTGAGTACATAATCATAAGCAATGTCTTTTCTATAAAAATTCTAAGTATTGGAAAAAATTATTTCATTATTTAAAAATCTAAACACAAAGGAAAAAACTGATCATAAAACTAATTTTAGAAAACAATCTTTTTTAACTGTTTAAGCAATTAAATTTTGCATTTACTGATTTATTTCAAGTGGTCCCTTAAACTTCTCTGTATCTTGAATGATTTTCTAATAAAATTATAGAGCAATGATTCATTCAATGTGTCAGCTGACAAAGTATCATACCAAGACATGTACTTACTTCTATGTTGTTACTTTAAAATAAGACACTGCAGGAATAGAGTTAAAGTTTCCTGAGATATACACTGGTGAATAATTTTTAATCAAAATTTCTTCAAAACTAAATGAATTAAAATTAGTTTAATTATTCTAGAAAAGTTCAAATGATGACTTCATTAGTTTATAAGTATGAGTATTTATAGGGATGAAATATTATGTGTGCATATGTGTGTGAGTGTGTGTGTGTGAAAGAAAGAGCAAGCACATATGGATATGTATTTGAAGAAAGAGACCAAGAAAGGGACAGAACTTTTCTGTCTCTATTAATATTTCCAGATATCTACCTTTATAAATTACCACATGTTCAAATTAAGGTTCAAATTTTTATTTAGCAACGGATTTGGAAATAGACCATTAAACTCTCTGAAATGTCTTTAGCTTACTATGTGAAGCATTACCACTTCTCTATGACAAAAATTATTAACTAATTCTATTAGAGTAAAATTAAAGTTCATACTTTTTTCTGTCTTCTACCTATTAAAAGATTTATTTCATCTACCCATGTTTCATTTGAGGTATGCCTCCTTCCTAACCTGCCCCACATTCCTGTACACTGTTCTAAGAGGATTCGAGTCAATTTCCAAATAAGATATGTACTCTTATATTTTTCCTATTACATTCTAATGATTTTCCCAGATTCATTCCTACAGTACTATATTTCTAGCTTTTGTTAGAATATGAGAAAAATTTTAAGTCCATTATGTTGTGGCCCATAATTTGTGTGTCTTCTTCCAACATTAAACTGGTTTTCTACAGAAAATACTGAAACCAGCCTGTTTAATATACAGGATGCACCATGGTTTCAGGTACAAAAGTATCCAGCAGACTGATTATTAGCATGTATAAGGTTCAACATATATTTTGATGTTTGGAGAGCAGTAATAGTTTGTTATATTATTTGTAGCGAAATTTATTTTATACTCCTCTGATGAATACATCAAATTAGAAATATAAAATGCATTCTAATTTTGTTGCTTGAATCTTTATTAATTGAGAACTTCTCTGAACCCTTCATTCAATTTTGATTAGGGACATAACTGTGCAAATGAAGAACAATACTGAATAAGAAAAAGAATCCATCATTTACTTTAAAGATATTACAGCTCATGCTAAATTCTCAGGGGACATCAAATTATTCTGATGACTCCACTTAGGAAACAAATTACATAGGTAGTGTATGAACTAAGCAAGCAACCTTCAAAAATAGCTATTAAGAGAAGAGTGGTTAAAATATCTAAGCCAACTCACTGGTCATTAAACTTTAACAAACAGATGCCAATTCTCAACGACACTTTGTCCTATTATAGGCCTAGCTTGAGTAAATGGCCCATGTTACATAATATTTTAGTGAGGCATGGAGTGTGTGGCTAATATCACTGTGCACTCATGTGCATCTATAAAATTTCAAACACTTGAAAGGTGTTTAGTGATTCAACTGGCTCTGGGCTCCCTGGGAGCTGTACATATTGATTGCACTCTTTCTGTGTCATTCATTTCCCAGGGACATGGATGAAGATTTTCAAAATTCATGCTTGTACTTGAAAAGAAAAGAAATGAAATGGAAACTCAAATCATAGCATATTATGAAGCATTCAAATTGAAACATACTGAAATACAGATATGTAGAGGGTTTTAAGGAAATATTAATTTACCGTGGTCGACAAACATTGCACTTTTAAATCTGCATAGAGAGGTAAACAGTCTTATTATGTACTGTTTATATAAGGAACATTATGGATTACCTTGGCATTTCAGATACTGCTGAAAATTTGTATAAATGACACATTGTTCTATGATATATTTTAATAACTATTCAATGAAAACTATTTGATGGCTATGAATTAACTCGATTTATAGAAAATTACACAATTACAATTAAAGAAAAATACATAGCATAGAGTCAAATATTAGGAATATAAAAGTTAAGTGGTATCCTGTCTTTAATATTTAATGTATGGTAACGAGAAGGGTGGTAGTTTGAGTATGCATGGCCCCCATAGGATCATATATTTGAATGCTTGGTCATTAGGGAGTGGCACTTGAAAAAAAATAGGAAGTAGGAACTTGTTGTAGTAGGTGTGGACTTGTTGGAGAGAGTGTGTCACTGAGGGTGAGCTTTGAGATTTTATTTATTTTTTCCTTTTATTTTATTTTACAATACCATTCAGTTCTACATATCAGCCACGGATTCCCTTGTTCTCCCCCCTCCTGCCCCCGTCCTCTTCTCCCCAGCCCACCCCCCATTCCCACCTCCTCCAGGGCAAAGCCTCCCCCAAGGACTGAGATTGACCTGGTAGCCTCAGTCCAGGCAGGTCCAGTCCCCTCTTCCCAGACTGAGCCAAGCGTCCCTGCATAAGCCCCAGGTTTCAAACAGCCAACTCATTGCAATGAGCACAGGACCTGGTCCCACTGCCTGGATGCCTCCCAATCAGATCAAGCCAACAGATCAACTGTCTCACCTATTCAGAGGGCCTGATCCAGTTGGGGGCCCCTCAGCCTTTGGTTCATAGTTCATGTGTTTCCATTTATTTGGCTCTTTGTCCCTGTGCTTTATCCAACCTTGGTTTCAACAATTCTCGCTCATATAAACCCTCCTCTTTCTCACTAATTGGACTCCCAGCGCTCCACAAGGGGCCTAGCCGTGGATGTCTGCATCCAGATTCCTCAGTCCTTGGATGGGGTTTCTGGCATAACTATTAGGGTGTTTGACCATCCCATCACCAGAGTAGGTCAGTCCCGGCTGTCTTTTGACCATTGCCAGCAGTCTTTTGTGGGGGCATCTTTGTGGATTTCTGTGGGCCTCTTTAGCTCTTTGTTTCTTCCTTTTCTCATGTGGTCATCATTTACCATGGACTCCTATACCTTGTTCTCCCTCTTTCCCTGCTTGCTACCGGAGGATTCAGTTGTAGAACTCTCAGCTAGTTCTCTAGCACCATGTTTGCCTTAGTTCCGTCATGCTCCCAGATATGATGATAATGAAGGAAACCTCCGAATTGGTTAGTGCCAATTTAATGCTTTCTTTCGCAAGAGTTTCTGTAGTCAGGGTGTCACTTCACAGCAACAGAACACTGGATGACACAGGAAGAATATACACTTTATTAGCAGAAAATGAATTGTTTTATTATGACATTTTCAAACAAAATTTGTTTTTGTCTTTTCTTTTTTCCTCCTCTCTACTCCTATATACCTGTTTTGCCTTAGTGCCCTTCCCCTACCAGTAGCCTCCTTACTTGCATTAAAAGACATAGGCTTTTTGCCCAGGTAGATTTTTTGTTTGTCACTTCCATCAGTCACTTAGTGTCTGTGTGACTTTGACCAAATTTTCTCATTCCTTCTAATATTATGTTTATTTGATCAGAAAACAGCTAACAATACCATCTTAAGGTCCACAGGACTCATGATTTTTTGCCACATAAGAGAAGAATAAAAAACATTAAAAGCTTTTGTGAAAAGTATTTTGTAAAACTGATACTGCAGAAGGTTCCTAAAAAATAATTCAATGGTATAAAACTTAATGGGGGGCTGGAGAGATGGCTCAGTGGTTAAGAGCACTGGCTGTTCTTACAGAGGTCCTGAGTTGAATTCCCAGCCACTACATGGTAGCTCCCAACCATCTTTGTTGAGAACTGGCGCCCTCTTCTGTCATGCAGGCAGAACACTGCATGCAAGATAAATAAATCTTTTAAAAAATGGGGATTAATAGAACAAGAAGGGTTAACATGAACTGAAGAATTAAAGGGTGGGATAGGGGATGGAATATGGAGTGGGATAAAAATAATTCTAAGAACCTTTGGAAAAAATCATATGGAAACTTACTATTGTAGAACCTTCATAACATATATTTAAATTGTTGTTACACTATAATGGAACAATAATACCCCCACTAGGTACAACAGGCTACCAAAATAAAAGCCCAGTGTCAGTAAAGGGTTTCATCTTTTGGAGATATTAGCCAGTGAGGTCCCTTTAAACTCCTAAAATTATAGGCTGTTGTCAATGTCCAAAACTTGATGATAAACCCTGCTTCTAAAGACACTACCTACTTTGATTACTTGAGAAAAAAAAAATAGAGAGATATTAGACAGGTATTGACATGGGGATTTCATCACTTCTTGTTAGCAGTCATAGAGTTTGAAGGTGTTATGCACACTATTATAGGAAAAACGTGGTCATCCATATTACTCAGTTAAGAACTTGGTAAGCTATAATAAGAACTAGCCTGTCAGTATATGTTCACTTCTGTGGTGGAGAAGAAACACTATGGTAGCAACCAACCACTTTGTTTGAGTTTACATCCCGTTTCACAAAATGAAAGCCACACATGAAACTGTTATCAGACCAATAACCTATGGCTATATAGGTCATAGGCCTAAGGGAATAACCTATATAGCCATAGGTTCTATTTATGCTAAATGGACATATTATTAAACCAATTCCTAATGACTAAGGGTCGAGGGAAAGAGATCCATTTCTGAACCCTCATCTGAGAATCTTCTTTTGTGGTTAATATGTTATTAACACAGAGATATATAACTTACTTAGGTTCAGAGAATATGACACTGAGGAATTCTCAGCCTTTAATAGAATATCAATTCTGGTTTCTTACATCCCAATGCTCAGGGACCACTCTGGAAAAGGTGGTGGAAAAAAATGTAAGAGCCAGAAAGTAGTGAATAACTACAAGGATGCAGTGATTTCTAGATAGAGGAAAGGCAATTGCTCCACAAACTGGAGTTGATGGATTAAGAAAAAGAAAGATGACATAAAGCTGGTTGGATAGTGGAATAGACCTGGAAGAAGTTATAGTAGGGAATAAATAACACTAAGCATGGTTAAAAGGCTACAGGGAATATAATTTTATGTTTATCCAAAAATCATTAATATATTTGCAAATATATGCATGTATATACATACATATAAATATATGCATACACACAAATATGTATGTATATATAGTTTTAATGAAATTGTGCCAGTTGGGATTATAATACCCCCCAAAGAGGCATAGACTATCTAACAAAGTCCCTAGTACCAGGCATGAGAAACGTCCTTTCTAGTTGTTAATCAGAAGAGTCCAAGCAATTCTCAAAGTAATACAGACTGCTACTTTTACCCTTAGTTGTTTGCCAAAATTTGAAGGTAAGTTTCTATTGCAAAAGACACAATGCATTTAGGACACAGGACTTGGAGGAATCAAAGGAACTGAAACAGAAGTCTCCTACTTGAGGATTAGCTTTTGTGGAACTGCAAAATTTTTTGAAAGCTGCCAAGGGAGAATAACAATAAATAGTCCTACCCAGTTGTGATTTCTACATACCAAGACAGTGGCAAGCAGAGCAAGATATCCTTTAAAATGCCACTGTTGCATCTTTATCTTGCTGGTAACAAAAGCTGTATAATTGGACTTAAGGCTCACTTCCTTGGAGGGAATTCATGCATGGTACTGTAAACCTAGCCAACAACTAGTATCTGGTTAGTCCATGGATCTCACAGGAGGACTTATTACTGTCATTTTCTCAAATAGTATAATCTGTAATTTAACTACATTCTAAATAGTTATTGTAATACCTGACAAGAGTAGTTTTCATGCAACAAGAAGTTTTTTTTTCCCCCAGCAGATAGAGATCATAGAAAGCCACAACTAATCAAAACAGAGACAATGATGGACCATGGGTTGCCAAGTCCCAAATGATAGATTTACAAATCAACCCTTACATCTAAGTTTCAGGAAATATTGGAAAGGAGGCAGAAAGATTTTAAGAGTCAGAGAACCAGGACATCCACTGTCAGATTGTGTCTTCTATATATGGCAACGATGCTTCACTCATTAAATATCAACAATAAGATTGCCTAAAGAAGACATGAACAATGACAACATCAGTTGTCATGCCAATGTGAACAAAGAAAAACTCAAAAGCCACCCTTCCATTGACAGATGAAGAGCTACAGATAATTAGTGACTGCTGAGAGAAGATAAGCCACCTAAAACTAGTGGTCACTCTTAAAAACCTATAAGATCAAACACATACACAGAGAGAGAGAGAAATAGAGGGGGAGGGGGAGGGGAGGGAGAGGAAGAGGAAGGAAGGGAGGGAAAGAGAGAGACAGAGAGGGAGGGAGGGAGGGAGGGAGAGAGGGAGAGAGAGAGAGAGAGAGAGAGAGAGAGAGAGAGAGAGAGAGAGAGAGAGAGAGAGAGAGAATGTAATTTAAAAAAATAAAGTTTTCCTACAGGATTACATTCATAGGCACTCTCATTGGAACTTTTAAGAGGACTGGGAAACAGTTAACATTATTTTAATTAAGCATTATTTTATTTTGATCTCAAAATTACTAGACTCATTCAACACAACAGTTTTATTTAACTACCATTTGAACAATGGTTAGTAAGAGTTTGAATATAAGGAGAAGTATGTCAGGATGAGAAGAATATTGGTAGGATAAGAAAAGATCAGAACACAAAGACAATGTTCATTTAATAAAATACTATGCTTTGAGAGCTAGAGAATACTTTTTAATCTTCATTTTTATCACCTGCAAAATCCAAACATATGAGTAAACTAGACAATGTCTAAAGAGCTCCCACTTAAACTTTTCATAACATATTATCATAAAGTTATATTTTTTCTCTAATTTACTCACTTTATTTTTCTTAAATTGAATTATATCAGTGTTAAATGAGCAGACGTGGGCATTATAAGTAGCATGTTTCTACCATTAGATAACGATTTTCTCATGAGGTTAATATACATTATTTAATACTAAAATATAGGTATTCTGCATTTTTCATTAGTAGATTCTAGTATAAAATGTTTAGATAATAATAATGTCAAGATTACTTTTATATCTCACTTCAAATATGTATAAGCTCATGGGTTGGGAATGTAGCTCAGTCATACACATCTTGTCCGGCATGAGAGGAGTACTGGTTTTGATCTCCAGAACCATTTTTACAAGTAGATTAGCCAAGTGTGGTGACTCACACCTATAATTCAAGAATATAAGAAGTTTATGTAGTACAATGCCTGTGAATTCAAGGTTGAGGTACAGTGATGGACTGTGTCTCAAAAATTTATAAATAGCTATATTTATATAGTTATATAGTGTTCAATAAATGAAAATTTTATTATTATGATCAACAGTAAATCAATAAGAACACATAAAAGAAATCTGTAGATAGATATCTGCTTGATATTATCAGTTTGATTTTCTGATTTAAAAATTTTATGGAGACATAAGTTAAAGAGAGGAATAAAACAGTATTTTCATTACTTAAGTTTTAATACTTGATTTTTTTCCTCAAACATTATTTCATAGAGAATTACCATTCTAATGGGAATTAAGATATCTCATAGTTTCAATATGAAAGAAATTTCTACTTAATCCTTAGTCATTCAAAACTCATTTTACATAGAAGTAAATATCTGATCTAATTTCTGAAGATACTTAACTGCTGCTTTTATTTGAGAAATGATTACAAAATACTAGTACCAAAGACTTTACAAAAGATCACTTAAATTTCAAGTACATAATTAATGTTAGTTGTAGTCTCATGGGAGGTGAAATCTGCATCTTTTACAATCAAATATACTATGCAAAATAGTCTTAAAATGAGAATAAGATTTATTCTTTATAACTTTGTTTAATGGCCCTTTTTAAACATCTGGTACTCTGAGAAATATTTAGACATGTGGATGCAGGTGTCAAACTGGTACAAATGTATTCACAATTTTAAATACACAATGAGACCCATACATAAGACATAGAATTACTAAGCTCAGTCTGTGATAGATAGTATTTTCTTGATTATGGAGACATATATATCATGTTCAAATTATTTTAGTATTTCTCTAGGGCACTACATAAAAGATTGTCAAAGATGGAGATATTAAAAAGTCACTCATTCCTGCAATTATGTAATAAAAAAATTGTTGTTTGCTGTACATTCTTCTTTCATACTTTTTTGGTTACTTTTTTTTCTGAAATGTTCTCTTTTTCCCTCTGTTCCTCCATATTATCTTCCTAATGAAGAGCTTAACTTTCTGAACTTCATTTTCCAAAATGTCTTTGCGATGATTGTCATTCAATCTTATTCCTTTGGAGCTCTAAGCCCCACAAATCCTTCTATAAGTTGCCTCAGTCAGGGTGTTTGATCACAGGAATAACAAAGTAACTAAGATACACATCTACATTACCAAAACCAAACAGTTATCTCTGAGATCATACGTATTTATATAACTTTATACAGGCTGAGAAGGTCATATTTATGTATTTAGAAATAGACATATTATATAAATAATGTATATAATATATATGAATATGCAATTTTATGACTCTCCATAACCTGTGGTAAACTTATATTCCAGTTTCTAGCTTATTAAAAATTTCTGCTCTCACGGGAGCAAGTAGTAGTAGTATCTTTCTGGTAAGTGTTAGCCATCTACTTGTACTTAAGGCTCATTCAGTAGTAGAGAAGTTAATACCTCATACTGTCAACTTAGAAAATACTCATGTCTAAGAAGACAAATTATCCTAGAAGAGAACCTGTTACTGCCACTTTACAAAATCAATATAATTCCTAATATCATTCTAAAAACTTATTTTTATACCAACAGATAAATATAGCTTTCACGTTTCAAAAAATAAGCTTCTTTTTGCAACAGAAGGAAAGCACTACAGGAACATACAACTGGTCAAAATACAGAGAAAAAGTGACAATGTGGTGCCATTCCCCTACTGATTAATCTAAAACAACCCTTACACCTAAGGCTCAGGGACCCTGGTAGAAGAGAAAATTGAAAGATTTTAAAAGCCAGAATAGCAGGATGGCTACTGTGCAATAGTGTCTTGTAGACAATTAAATCAGAGAATGTACAGGCAATGATTATGAATACAGACATATAAAAAAATCACATAACAAAATCCAAGCATTCTTCATAGGAAAAGTACTAAGTTGTGGAGAAACAGAAAGAAAAATTTCCTGAAATTATTAAAAGACATTTATGAAACCCACAGAGAATATAATTAGCAAAGGCTAGAGGCTTTCTTACTTAGACAGATTACACAATAATGATTTTTCCTTCTACCACTAATATTCAGTACAGCTGTAGCTTAGGCCATTTTATAAGTCACAAAAATAATAGTCAATGAATACATGTGTGAATAAATAAAATTCAGCCACATTAGAATGAAGTATGTATTATGTAATTGAACTCTGTGTGCAGAAAACATGAATGTATATAAAGAAAATATTAAGGAATCTATCAAAATTTGAAGTAAAACTATTAGACAAAGATGTATTGCGATAGATCAGAATGTAAGAATCAATTATAAACTCTAATTCATTTAATTTTATTCATGTTAGGCATAAAAACAAAATAATATATTTAAATTTTAGAATATGTTCTGTCATTTAAATTCTTTCCTACCCCCATGATCCCTTAATTCTCATGTTTACTTTCACATTTTTCTTCATCTTTTATTTACTTCATCCTGCACAAAATTGATATTACTGTCCATTCTAGTATCTTAGATATTTGTGGTTTGACTAAGTGCTTTCTTAAGCAATAATGAAACTACATTTATTTATTCTGATTACCAAATATAATTCCTGATGTCATTTTCAGTGTCTTATGCTTTAGCTTAGAAAGGCAGACCCAAAATAAATGAGGTTGAAATAGATAACATCAAAAGTCTGCACTTCTAGTTTCATTGCACAAAATTCATGATAATAATAGCATACTGCTCATGCAAGATGTCGCACATATGCTTCTCCAGAGTCCTGAATTTAACAATTAACAATCTATTTTTATGTAACTCCAAACAGTAGTTCTCTGAGATGTCCTTGTTTTACAAGTGATAACACTGAAGTACATTTTCATGAAAACTCACTGTTAGAAGTGCAGAACCATTTGGCATACATTATTTTTTGCAGTAACTTAAGGTATATAACTTTTATTCTCTACAGTACCTAAACTGTATATATATTCAATTGTTCATTACCAATGAATTCTGGAAATTCTAGAGGACCTGTACCTTTTGGTAATGGCCATACCCACTAAAACTGACTGGTTTAAAAGCCAATAACACTGCTAGAGTTGATACCAGGACAAAATTCTCCAATACTGTAAAATAACTTTTATCTTAGAATCAATTTTGATTTATAGAAATGGCGCTGGAGGTTATATAATAATTCTTCTATACTTTACATCCATTTTTCCTATTATTAACACCTTGTTACTACAGTTTGTATAAATAATTCTACAATCTACACATTTTTTCAATTATTTACACCTTACAGAAATTGTTAATCCCAAAGACGAAGGAGAAAGACCACTAACTGAAATTAATTAAAGCAAGCTTTTTCATTCATGTACATAGGCTGCATCCCTCTAGGTGAGGTTTGAGAGGTCAACTTTGGACTTGACAAGAATTTTTATCTCAGGAGTAGGGAGTTTACAAATGGGGAATTTTGCAGGCAAAATAGGTAGGGTTACAGAAGCAGAACAAAACCAGATGGTCATAACAGGTAGTCACAAAAAGGTAGTTAAAACAACCTTTTGAAACAAGGATATGACTGAAAGTATGTTCATTACAACTTTTTGAAACAAAGGCATGATTGTAAAGTGGTCATAGGATAATCCTAACAACAGGTGGTCATAGCAACAGTTGAGCATAATAGCCTTTTGAAACAAAGATATGCTTGCCATTAACTGGAATAAGCAGTACAGAACCATTTGTAGTGAAGGTTTCAGGTAGGGCATAGCCCAATCCTTGAGAAACAGATGTTTAATCCTAAACAGGAATGAGCCTGGGTTGATGTTACTATAAGATGACTTTAAAGTCTTAGCCGGAGGCAGGCTGGTTCATCAAAATGTGATATATTTTGTCATAATTAATAAACCAGCATGCGCCCATAATTAATTTTTATGTTGTTTCAATTTCCTTAATGTCTTTACCTTATCCAATATCCCATCAATAGTTACATATTATATTTAGATATCATTTTTCCCTTTTGAGGAGCCTATGCTTTCCTTGGCATTCATAGTTTTGTTAGTTTTTTTAACCAAAGGTTTTATAGAATATTCTTCATTTTAAAAGAAAAAACAGTGTATTTCAATTTAGATTTCATAACAGAAGGTAGAAAAATCAATTCTGTATGCTAGCTTAGTCTTTGAGACTGTTACACTGTTAGTCTTTATTCTTAATGAGACCAGATATGTGGTATAATTTTCAGTCTTCAATTATAGGCCTTTATAACACAATATTACCTGATGAGACACTTTAGATTACAAAGCAAGTAAAAACTTCATTCTTTTATGTCTTCTTTTATCATTTTTATTTGTCAGTGTCTTCTCATTACATTTTTGAATTTATATCATTTTTAATTGAAGTTCTCTGTCTTTTATGAAAGAATTGAAAAGCTATTCTATCAAAATATTTTAAGGCTAGCAAAACAAGAAATACATTAAAAGTATAAGATTCTGATCAAAATTCTTAACTTATTAGAGTTTACTTTTTTCTCTTGATATTTTAAGAAATCTTTGTTGAACCACAATGAAAATAATCATGTAACAAATATTTATTTCCATAATAATATTGTATTATATTCTTAGTCATAAATGTTTGTGTTGATATACTGTACCTACAGTGCCATCAAGTTACTGATAGATGACGTCATTCTGTATGCTGTGAAAATGTGTTGTTCTGATTGGTTGATAAATAAAGCTCTTTGGCCAATGGTGAGGCAGAATAAGGTTAGTCAGGACATTTTAACTGGAGAGATAGGAGAGAAGAAAGGAGAGCTGAGGAGACACTGCTAGCTACCGTCAGAGGAATCAAGAATTAAAGATACTGGTAAGCCACTAGCCACGTGGCAAAGTATAGATTTATAGAAATGGGTTAATTTAAGATATAAGAGCTAGCTAGCAAGAAGCCTGAGTCATTAGACCATATAGATCATAATTAATATAAACCTCTGTGTGTTCATTTGGGTCTGAGAGGCTGCAGGACCAGAGGGCTGTGGGAGTCAGTCGGGACCAGGAAAACTTCAGCTACATGTTCCAATTGCCTTTTCATTTAATACATGCCTTTTCATTTAATCAGATAATAACTTGCCAAAAAGGAACATCCCCAAAATTAGTCTTGGGGAAAGGTTTTTGTCTTTTAGGAGAATGAAGGTTAAGGAATCTGAAGAACACAAGACAAATGAGACAACTGAAGAAAAGAGACAAATCATCTATCCCAGGAAACAGAGTGAAACGGCGTATGGGTATATATTATCTAAAAATTTTTCTGTCTTCCTAAATGTTTATTTCTGCTTTTCTTTAAAGATTTAACACTATTGGTCTTCTAATAATCCCAGTTCAATTAAAATTTAAAGCTGACTTTGGAGTTGGAGAATGGCTCTCTCCTTCTTTAAACTCAAGCATGTTGTTAAAAGGAAAATGCAAACTCCCTGTATCATGCCAGAATAAAAGAGCCATCTTCTGCTATGGGACAGGACAAAAGCCAAATTAATTAAGGGATTATTCTATTACTAATCTCAACTCTTTGATTCTATTCTGATTCTTTAAACTTTTCTTAAAGTATGAATTTTATATCAAAATTTACAAGATTTATATATATATATATATATATATATATATATATATATATTAAACTTTCTTAAGATATGAATGGTCATATAGAGTACTAATTCTAGAAAAAAGGCTTCAATTAGCAGCATATAGATGTCTTTGTGTTCGAGTCTCTTACCAGTTTTCTGCAGGAAATCACGGCCAGGCCTAACATCAACTGAAGTCTCCAGGAAGAAGATGGGGCCCCACAACAACAACAATTCCACGTGGACAATAATAATATCATTAAGCTGACAATCATCATCTACAGATCAACTTTGAACTACAAGGTGCTCAGAGCAATTTTGAGATGACTAGCTGAGATGAGCCAGTCTCAAAGACAACTTGAATAAGGATTTGAGATAAACCCTGAACTTTGGCATTATACACAGACTGGATAATGAAGGATATAGTTACCTTTCCTAGAATTTGACAATTAACCTAAAATTTTTCTTTCAGGATAAAGATAACTTCGCCTATACCCAGCAGGGAACAATTTTAAGAATACGACGCCCACATTCCCAAAGAGGTGGTGTGGGGCGGGTGGTTTTTTGGTCCTTTTAATGGGTTTTGGGTCTGGGATAATTTTCATTGTTTAGGGGGGTTGGTTACAAGTTGTTGTCAAGGGTTAGGAAAAAGGCTAAGCAAGGTAGATTAGATTTAAGTTTTTTGTTTAAAAAAAGAGAGAAAGAAAGAAAGAAAGAAAGAAAGAAAGAAAGAAAGAAAGAAAGAAAGAAAAGAAAAAGACAATTACTAGTTTTAAATACTTTACATTGGATTGGATTGTTTTATATTGTATACAAATTTGAAATTGATATTGTTAGAAAATGCTATATGTATATTTCTTTTTTTTAAAGTTAAAAATCTTTATTTTTATTTAGACAAAAAGGGGGGAATGTAGTAGAACTTTTTTTATGATATATATTTTCTATTTTACAGTATCATTCAGTTCTACATATCAGCCATGGGTTCCCCTATTCTCCCTCCTCCCACGCCCTCCCCTTACCCCCAGCCCACCCTCCATTCCCACCTCCTCCAGGACAAGTCCTCCTCCGAGGACTGTGATCAACTTGGTAGACTCAGTCCAGGGAGGTCCAGTCCCTTCCTCCCAGACTAAGCCAAGTGTCCCTGCATAAGTTCCAGGTTTCAGACAGCCAACTCATGCAATGAGCACAGGACTTGGTCCCACTGCCTAGATGCCTCCCAAACTGATCAAGCCAATCAACTGTCTCACCTATTCAGAGGGCCTGATCCAGCTGGGAGCCCCTCAGCCTTTGGTTCATAGTTCATGTGTTTCCATTCATTTGGCTATTTTTTTCAATAATTGAGTAAAACTGAAATTTATTATATGCCACAGTCGTCCTAGGGACCTCCATGCTATATATATATAGCCTCTATGGTTCTATGGGTTGTGGTCTGATTGTTCTTTATTTTATATCTAGAATCCACCAATGAGTGAGTACATACCATAACTGTCTTTCTGGGTTTGGGTTACCTCACTCAGGATGAATTTTTTCTAGTTCCATCCATTTGCCTGCAAATTTCATGCTTTCATTGTTTTTCTCTGCTGAGTAGTACTCCATTGTGTATATGTACCACATTTTTTTCATCCATTCTTCCATTGATGGGCATCTAGGTTGCTATATGTATATTTCTAATTGTATTTATACCATTCATTTAACAATGTAATGCAATTTTCTGATCCTTGAATGTTATTATTACCAACTATTAGGATATAAAGAAATGAAAGTTAGTAGTTAGACATTACAATAGAACTTGTAATCATATTAGATATGTTTTAGAAATTGAGCAGAGATATTTTAGACAGGTCATCTTCAAACCCTTCAGAGATCTACAGAATATGGCATTTAAAATGTTTTAATAACTTAGAAATTTTTTTTGAGACATGTCAGCTCCTGGCAGTACCAATCTACTTCAGAGAAAATATGGGCATTGAAGAAACTGCATATGGAGTTAACTTTCATTGTGGCAAAAGTTAGCCACTGGACAACAAAGTATCCTCAAATCAATAGGACAAAATGGACAGACAGAACACGAAACAAAGGACTACTGATTCTTGCCAAAACAAGTGTGGTTATGGCTTTATCAAAAGGCATCTTCTGAAGCCAGGACAATATGGCACCATCCCTGAAGTGACCTTCGCAATCCGGAAAAGGTACGGTGCCCTTTTCTTCGAAGGCAGCTGAACAGGCAGTGGGCCGATGGCTTCTGTTGTGCAATGGAATAGCAGCTGAAAGCTCACCCCTCTCAATAGTAGACTGGCATTTAATAGAGGGATGTGGAGAAGAAGGGGATGCTGAGATGAAGCCATATATACACAGCCAAGAAGAATGGACAGCTGAATTAAAAAACCATCAACAATTTCCAGAATTTAAAATCCTGAATCATGACAGGACACTAGTGGAATTCAGGTGTTTCTGGTACATGGACTGCTCTCACCCAATGTGAGGTTGAACTGTTGACCTTCTGTACATCCTACTTCACAAATGAGTCTGTCAGATATGCTAAGCCTATAGGCTGAAGATGATGCCCCAACACTGCGGAGAAACCTCAGGTGACTGCCCAGGCAGCTGGCTGTTTCTGTCAACTCACAATTTTTTTGGAAGTTGCTTGCATGCACTTCCTGTTTTTATTTTTGTTAGCTAATATTATTTCCTTCTTGGGTCTCTGAGGGAGTTGAAGATTAGTTAGTTATAGTTGAAGGTTAGTTAGTTATAGTTGAAGATTAATTAGGATAGAAAGTGAATTAGATACATTTTGGACTTACCAAAATAGGATAGATAATGGAATTATTTTCTCTGATTTGTCACATACAAATGGACTAGACATTGTTTAGGTATTTTTTACTTGTATATATTGTATATAGTTATTGTACTTTTGTATATAGTTTTCTTATGCTAGTTATAACCTTTTGCTTTTTTTCTTTTTATTAAAACAGAAAAGGGGAAATATGGTGGTATTTTATTTGTACTGAAATGTGATTTTATTTGTATGTTAATAAATAAAGTTGCCTGGGGGTCAGTGCTATTAGAGTCATGGCAAGAGCATGGCGGTGGTGGCGCACGCCTTTAATCCCAGCACTTGGTAGAAGAGCTAGCTAGATCTCTGTGTGTTCAGGGATACAGCCAGCATTGGAGACACACACCTTTAAGACCTGGAGGGCTGTAATACAGGTAGTGATGAGGCAGTCATGTGTTTGGGTTTACAACCAATGAGAAGGCAGAACAGAAAGACTATGTAAAGACATACACACAGGAAGTAGGTCTCTTTCGGAGAGGTAGGAGCACCGCAGCAAGGGTAAGGTTTTAGCTCTGAGCTCTGACCTCTTGGCTTTCTCTTTTACATTGGTTCTGTGTTTCTTATTTAATAAGACGGTTGGTTACATCTACAATCTAACTTTGCTGACAATGCCAATTTTGACTTTTTAATATTTTTTCATTATGTGTTATATATCCATGATACTGTGTTACATAATGATAATATGTTATACATTGAGCAGATAAAAAAGGGGACATTAGGAAATCTGAGGTGAATATGTAATTATATTTTATGTTGAATAGTGATTCTCAGATGAATCAACAAATCTATCATGACATTTTCTCTATAGAAAATGATTATAAGTTTAGTACTATCTATTTTATTATTTTAATTATATCCTAAATAAAATTGTAGTAATATATTCAATATAAAAATGTTAAAAGTTCAATATGTTTTCTAGTTGATTTACAAGGAAAATATTTCATGCAACATTTAATTCACTAATTTGGCAACTTGTCAATAGTGTATAACTTTGTATGGCAAAACAAAATTACTAACTATTGTGCCTTGCATTGCTCATTTTGAATGTAAATATATCATATTTCTATGTATATCTACTGAAGAGAGAAAGAACAAAGCAATAAAATATTCCCATATCCTTACAATTAAATAAATGCTTGTATGTAAAATGATAAAAAGTTGCATTTTCCTTTATGATTCCAAAGTGATTCATCTGCTAAGTATTACTTAATATTACATTAAGCTTTACTATTAGTAACCTTGTAATATTTTATATAGTGAATAATTATTTAATATTTTTTTACTCACACACACATATATCCTTAAACTTCGATTAAAATTTGATTATTTTGTTACTGACATTTGTCATTTATCTTTCATTTTTTACATTTATTTATTTAGCATTATAGAGAGAATATCTGTTTATATCTGTGTCTACTAATGTACAATTATAGAGATCAGTGAAGAACTTATGAGAGATTAACTTATGAACCATGGAGTTTAATTAGATGTTCTTGCCCAAATTTTAGTGTGAGGGCAGCTTATCAATGACTACTATTAAAAAAAATGGGACCCTCTCCCACTAATTGATAGTATACCATCAGGACGGATGAGTTATCAAGACCTCTCCTATATTTATAATGAAATACTGATGAGCCCAATATTGTGCAGGTCTTATGCATATAAGCAGTTTCAATATGTTTGTTAGTACATGGTCTATGTCATGTCCAGAAGTATTTTCTTCACCTCACCCTATTCTCTGGTCCTGAATTTCTTTCTGCCATTTCTTCCTTTTTATTTCCTGTGCCTTACAATGAGTTATACAGCTGTCCCACTTATGGCCAACCCCTTCACCACTGCTTGTTTTCAGTACTTTGGCCAGATAGTGGTTTCCACAGTTACCTCTGCCCACTGCTGTAAGCTTCTTTGATGAAGTCTGGGCCCTGAATTATTTTAGGCATTTATATTTTATATGTGCATGAGTATGAGTGTGTGTGGGTTTTATATATGTTAATTCATTTTATCCCTATTTTATTTGATATTGAAGACTCTCCTTTATTGCAATTGTAGCTGCTAGAAGCACATAGGAAATTACAGCCTTGATTATTGTTAATATTTTAAGGACCTTGAAGGACCCAAATAATATATTGAGAACCGTATGGGGTGTATTTTATTTTTTCTACTCAGCTCAACATTTTATAAACACAGAAAGCTTTTCCTTCCCCAAAAACATTTAGTCATGAGATATAATGTGCATGTTATAAGGAAACATACAGTAATTCTTAATGGGAATTCAAATTTTAATTTTATTAATGCCTTAAAATTGTTTGTTAATTACTGCAGCAGGCACAGCAGAGGAAAGCATTGGCTGTAATTATAGTATTGGATAGTTTAACAAATTGAGTATTACATCCATGTACATTTAGCCAGCATTCTCTTTCCTATTTTTCAAAAGATACATTCATATGCCCCCAAACAGATGCATGCATGTACAGCACGATAACTGCCTTGACAAAAGGCACTCTGTTTTTCGGGATAGTTCTATTGTGTTCTTCAGTCACTAACTGTTATTGATTCATGAAACAAATATGACTCATTTTTGGTTTTATTAGTCAGGCTGTCTCTTGTTAATTACTCTTAGTTCAAATCACTTTGTATTTCATTAAGGTCAACAAATTGAAGAGACTGAATTATTCATGTTGGTCTCTCCAGTTCTCTTGGCTCTGCCACTTAGTTATTTAAACACCAATAAATAATAAAGCAACATTTTTCTTTATCCCTTATAACAAATAGTTGAAAATGTGTGTGTGTGTGTGTGTGTGTGTGTGTGTGTGTTTGTGTGTGTGTGTGTGTGTGTGTGTGTGTGTAGGCTGAGAGAATGGGATAGAATAATGCAGGATACCAGTGTTACCAGTGTAAGTTTGTACAGCAATAGTTAAGAAGATGTCATCTTTTTTAAATATCTCCTTTTTCCATATTTATTGTTCTTTTCTGGAAGGCATTGTTCTATTATGTGACATTTTCAAATGAAATCTGTTTTATACAAAACTTTATGAGATCTCCTGAATTATGTCAGCCAACAGAGACCCACAAGTAATCTGGTTTAGCAGACATTACATATACATATTGAAATTGAGCAGAGGTGTAAATCAGTTGCATAGCCCTTTCCTAGCATGTGTGAGGCCCTGGATTTCATCTTCAGGAACACGAAAAATAGAAAAAGAAAGAAATTTAAATTATTTCTCTGAGACAATTGCATAAGGAGAAGTGAAGTAGAATCATTCAAAGGAGAATGTGTAGGTAAAGCATTACAGTATCATGAAAACCATCAGTTACAGTCAGTTCTAATTCATAAATATACTGATATTTTCATAAAATATTACCTAAGTTTTATTTTTGAAATAAATTTGAGTTTTCTGTAGAAAATATGAGAAACATTCACCCATTGATTAAGATCAACTATTTTATCAATTCTAAAATATAATTATTTGTGTCTATAATATAGATAAAACACATTAAACACAATATTTGTTGTTTTATATTGCTAATATTAATCAAATGTAATTTTAACACACATATGTTTTATACTTCTCCATGTTTTCATAGAATTTTTAGAGCTACCTTCTAATAAGAGAAGTTGGGTTTATCAATTTTCTATCAGTAGAACAAATATATGGAATAATTAACATATAAGGACAACAAGTTTGATTGGTCTTCCAACTTTGAAGAGTTCCAGAAGATGATCACTCTCCCCTATTGCTCTTGGACCTGCAATGGGACAGCACAGTATACAAGTGGCATGTGAGACTGCTAAGGCATTTACTAAAAGGCCAGGTGAGGAAAAGAATAAGGAAGATATCAGATTCACACATGGCCTTTGAGGCATGGGACTAATTAATGGATTAAATACCTGCCAATTTGTTCTACTTAAATATTCTAGCACCTCCAAATGTCACCACTGCTAGAACAAAACCTTAACACATGGGTTTTGGGAAGAGAGAACATTAAAATTTAGACTGACAGTAAAGATATGCTTCACAGTGAGCCTTCTTTCTACTCTTGGATGAGTTTTAAAAGCAATCTCCATCTTCAGGCTGGGTAGATTTTTTTTTTTTGCTTTTTGCTTTTTTTAAGTGCTTATATTTTCTAAAATAATAATAAACTAATAAAAGCCCATGTAATTGTCTTACTCAGTTTCCCCATCAAAAGACAATGTTGTCTCCTTATCCCTCCCTGCCGAGGCATGTTTTTCCTGAAATTGCAGATAAAAAACTTGATAAATGATAATCAGTTCTAAAAGCAAATTTGTATTATAATTACTAAATACTACTTTTGTATATCTAAATCAGCAAATGCTTTTTCAAATGGACAAATGCTTAATAAGGAGCTATTCTAGTACAAATTTTAAAATAAATATACTCACATGAATACTTTCAAATATGTTTTAAAGTAGATATAACACTACACTTCTCTATATATTCCAAATATATAATAATTACTGAAACTTTGGAAATTATAGTCAACTAACAGATGTTATTCTAGAGTAGAGAAATTTAGCATTATCCTTGCTGTGTGTATGTAACTTTAAAATGGACTTGCTATGCCCCAGTAACTTGTTTTTTTTTTTTTTTTTTTTTTTTTTTTTGCCCGGATTTTACTTATTTATTTATTTACTTACTAACTTACTTATTTTCCTATCTTTCTATTTATTTACTTGAAAAAGTCTTTTTTCTCAGAACCAAACAGGCTTGTCTAACAGCAAATACATAAAGTTACTTTTCTGATGATTAGATGATCAATTTATAACAGACTCTGAGTTTGACCTTGAAATGTAGGTGACAGGTTAAGGGAAGGAAGAGTAAGAGGATCATGGTGGAATCCAACAAACTGGGGAGCAGCTGATTCAATCCATGCTTTCTGACCCTTACAAAGAACAAATCTGTTGCAAGATATTATTCTAAGCTCCAAAATATATAATCTATCATCAACAAAATTAAATACATAGATTTTTTTAAAAAATTAGTATGTACTAATTATGGAAGAGTGAATTTCCTCGTGATATTTGAAATCATGGATTAGTCAGGGTTCTCTAAAGGGACAGAACTGATAAAATGACTGTACAATTAACAGGAAACCTATTAGATTATATACTGAAGATGTGGTTTGAGTAGCCCAACAATGGCTGTCTCACAGACAGAAGGCTGAGAATCCAGTAGTTGTTCAGTCCATGAGGCTGGATGTCTCTTCAGTCCAAATATGGCCTTGGAGTCTTGCAGGATTCCTGGAAAGCTGCTTGTCTTCAGTCTATATGGGAATCCTGATGAAGCTGGATTTAATATTGGCCAGAGCAACAAAATAGACAAAATTCCCAACATGAGTGAAGACAAGCCAGCAAAAACCAGAAGTTTCTTCCATGTACTTTTGTGTGGGTTCCATCAGAAGGTATGGCTCAGTCTTTTTTTTTTTTTTTCTTTTTCTTTTCTTTCTTTCTTTCTTTTTTTCTTTTTTTTTTTTTGGTTTTTCGAGACAGGGTTTCTCTGTGTAGCTTTGCGCCTTTCCTGGAGCTCACTTGGTAGCCCAGGCTGGCCTCGAACTCACAGAGATCCCCCTGCCTCTTCCTCCCGAGTGGTGGCACACGCCTTTAATCCCTCTTCCCTTTTGTTTGCACTTTTTTGTCTGATGGTTTATCTGTTCCCACGGCCTTCTTCAGCTTCGCGCCCACCTTGGCAGGGGCGGGCTTGGCCGACAGCCTCGCTGAGCGCTGCTTGGGCTCCGCCTTGGCCGGCCGCTCTGTCCTCGCTAACCTTCCTCTTGGGCATCCTGGTGGCGCTGGGTGGGAGGCACATGCGAGGCCGAACCCGTCACAGAGTTACACCGCCTCGGCTGCCACCACACGAACTGCAGCGACGTGCTGCGGGGGCGGTGGGAGAACCCTCAGAGAGTTTTTAAATGAGGGATGTCTTTTATCATTTCTAATTTATTATTTTCAAAAATAATTCTCAATATTATTCTCAAGTATTCAGAAGTTTACTCTCAAGATTTCTCCTTTGAGAGGATTGGCCTCTACCAAGGATGAGCCCTCTTATTGGTTCCGCAACTCAGAGTGTTACCCCTGAAACTATATATACACAAACAACAACTCAAGGCTCAGCAGATTACATGCAATTTGGCTTAGGTAAGGTTCAGAGCACATTTTTGGAAAAAATAGGAGAATATTCAGAGTGATCTGTTGAACCACATTCCAGAGAAATTACACTAGAAAGGACAATATTGGTGAGAGACTAGCAACCGTCAGAGCTGTTGCCCCATATTGGAGTTCTAGGTTCCAGATACTTGTGTCTGTAGAAAGAGTAGCCAGATAAAACTGCAAATGTGGTAATGAAATGCTTGTTTGAAACCTATGCAAGATGATGCAGCATAGAGCTCTTACTCCCGGACACAGACTCCTTGAGACTATATAAATCCATCATTTATTACACAGTCACAGTCAAATGCCACAGTTGGATGTCTAGGGAGTTCAGTGTCTTGTCTCCTGTTTTCAGCTCATTTGCATGTAAATGATGAACAGCTTGGCTCTATCCAGACAGCAGTCAGATTCAGTGTGAAAGTTCTTTCTTCTTAGTCATTTAGTCTTTTTGTTTTGGCATTTTATTCCATCCCCACTGGGTCCTCTTGCCACCATATTGTTTTTCTTGTTCTTCTTGTTCTTGTTCTTTTTGATCTTGTTCTTGTTCTTCTTGTTCTCGTTCTCGTTCTTCTTCTTCTCCTTCTCCTTCTCCTCCTCCTTCTTCTCCTCCTCCTTCTTCTTCTTGTTCTTCTTCTTCTTGTTCTTCTTCTTCGTGTTCTTCTTCTTGTTCTTCTTCTTCTTCGCTCATCTAAGTTTCCCCAGCCTGGTATTTATATCATTCACATTTAGTTGTATTTATTTATTTATTTTTGTTTGTTTGTTTGATTGATTGATTATCACTGTATAACACTTATTGTCCCTGAATTTGATCTGTACCCCACACTGCCCCTGAATTTACACAGATTTGTTCCCTGGTGCTGAGAATAAAGGTGTACACCACCATGACCAGCTTCATTACCACATTTTTCAGGCAAGCTCTGCTAATATTTGGTAAAAGAGGCTTAAGAGGGTATAGCTATGTTATATATAAGGCAAACAACTTTTGTTTCAAAAGGAGAAATTATCACCTTGCATTGTTAATAGTAAATTAATGGTATAAATAATATGTTACAAGTGATACCTGATTTTCGTTTATAAATTCCAATAAGGAAGTCTAACATTCATTTTATTTCTCTTCAGAATTACAGATTCACTCTAACTGTGAAATTCAGAAACTATCTACAAAGTTGTACGTGTTTGTCTAAGCAGTTTGAGCTACTATTGACGTGTTTGCAAAACTGAGATATTATTAGTGGGCACAGAACCTAGGCTAGTGATGGCATCACTTGATAAAGATTATCCATGGTCCCAAGAAGACATTCTGAAGTTACTGGAATGCATCAAGAAAAATATCCCCTCAGATGACTCCACATCATTCCAAAAAAACCCAGGAAGACCTAGACTGGGGCAAAGTGGCTTTTAAACATTTTTCAGGCAAAATGTGCAAACAAAAGTGGATGCAACTTTCTCATACTTTGAGGAAGTTCCGCACACTGTCAGAATTAGTGCTAGAAGCCAGTGAACATATGAAACAACAGACCAAAAGGAAGAAACACCCTGACTTCCCCAAAAGACCCCTGACTGCCTATCTGCGCTTCTACAAGGAGCAGCGGGCCAAGTACTCTCAGCGCTATCCTAAATACAACAACTCGCAGCTGGCCAAACTCCTGGCTGAGAAATACAATCAGCTGCCAGGGGAGATCAAGGAGAAATACATTCAGGACTTCCAGAAGGAGAAGCGGGACTTTGAGGAGAAAGTGACTAAATTCAAGAGAAGCCATCCTGACGTAGAGCATTATAAGTATAAGAAATCTGTGGTGCTCAGGAGCCAGGAAACCAAAGTCCCTAAGAAATCACAAAGAAATATGGAAAACGTGAAGTCTTCTCCAAAAACAGATCTTCCCAAAACATCTCCCTCCGTGATGAAATTTCAGGGAGAACCCAAGAAACCTCCTATGAATGGATACGAAAAATTTCACCAAGATATGTGGTCAAGTCTGGAGCTGTGCCATCTACCCTTGAGGGAGCGCCGGGTTGAGATTAGCAGAAGATGGCACCGAGTCCCGAAGAGCCAGAAAGAGCACTATAACAGCCAGGCCGAGGAGCTACAGAAACAATACCGGGTGGACATGGACCTCTGGCTCAAGGGATTGTCATCTGAGGAGTATGCCGCCTACAGAGAGGCGAAGGCCACCTATGGTAAGGGAAAGAACTTCGCCATGTCTGGACAGACAGATCAGCAGTCTGCTTCAGCAGAGGAGCAGCAAAAAAGGCCTGGGAAATGCAAGGGCTGCTGACTCCTGGAACAGATTCCTCGGAGACTATTGAGGGCGCTGATGGTGGCTCCCAAGTATCCAGGCAGAATATGATGGAAGATGGAAAAGAGGAAGACTCTAGCAGCTCCTCGGACAACTCTAGCAGCTCTGACGACGACTCCATCACCTCCGACGACGACTCCATCACCTCTGACGACGACTCTAGCAGCTCCTCAGACGACTCCAGCAGTACAGATGAAGATGAAGATGAAGATGAAGATGGCCAGGCGGTGGAGGCGCAATCCTCTGATCCCAGCACTCGGGCTGAAGAGGCAGGCGGATCTCAGAGTCTTTACATGCTGCTGGTCATGGCGGCGGCTGCAGTGTCTCTCCGCCTCAGCCTTCTGCTTCCCAGAATCGTAACTTGTTTATTAAGAAAGGGAAATTCCTAAAATTTTATCATGTTGTTGTCAATGACAGCAATTCATAGAACAGGCATCCTTTTCTAATATTTTTCCTCAATCTTGTATATTCCCCTCATTATGAAAATCATTATTCATTTTTATAATTAATTCTGTAGCTATACAAATTTAAAAATATTTTTTCACAATAAGGTTATATATTTTCTCATCATAAGAAATGAAAAAAAGAACTAAAATAGAGAACTAAAGTTTGAAATTATGCTTTTGAAAACCAGAAAGAAGATAAAGCAAGAGGTAAAAGATGGAAGAGAAGAAAGTAAGGAACCTTTGTATGGACTTTCATTGTTTTTTTTTATAAATTGTCCTCACTATAGACCCTTACACTACGAATGAGTAAATAAATAAATAAATAAATAAATAAATAAATAAATAAATAAAAAATCTCTCAATTTTATTTCAGTAAACCTTCTCACTACCCTATCTCCCCATCTATAGCACAAATCTAGAAAGTCATAAAAGCCTAGCAGAGACAGTTCTGTTAATACAGATTTGCTGTGGACAATATTTTAGGTAAGCAGAATTTAAAAAAAATTTCATCTAGAAGTGTTGACAGTTGCCTTCCTTGATTTCCACAGACATTTCATCAAAAAAATATTGTGGCAATTTAGAACTTCCAAAAGGCCACAGTTGAAAGTATATATTTTTTCACATGTCTAACTTGAGATTCAGGAGTAAAAAAACTACTTGTTAAATAATGTGAAATATCATTTCTCCATGAAATAATATTTCTGTTTTCACTGTCCATCTAGTCAGTATTTCACCACTCCCAATTTATGTCATCACTCTAGGACAACATTTTCATTGGACTTCTGTGGTTGTATATGTGGAAAAAAAAGAAGACATTTTGTGGTGATATTGTGTTCCCCAATATATTGTGCACCCTAATAAACTTATCTGAGGTCAGAGAACAGAACAGCCACTAGATATAGAGACCAGAAAATGGTGGCCCACATGCCTTTAATCCTAGCATTCTGAAGGAAGAGTACCATCTGGATCTCTGTGAGTTCAAAGCCACACTGGAAATAGCCAGGCATGGTGACACATGACTTTAATCCCAGAAAGTGATGGCAGGAAGCAGAAAGGTATGTTAGTTGTGAGGATCAGGAACCAGGACCTGGTTAACTTTTAGGCTTTTAGCAGCAGTTCACCTGAGATCCTTTTGGCTGAGGACTCAGAAGCTTTGAGTCTGAAGATTCATGGAAACAGGATTGGCTGAGAAGTTGGTGGAGGTGAGGATAGTTGTGGCTTGTTCTGTTTCTCTGATCCTTCAGCATTCACTCCAATAACCTGGTTCTGGGTTTGTTTTTATTAATAAGACCTTTTAAGATTCATGTTACAACATTTTCCACCTTTTTTCTGTTGCAGTGTGACTACAACATAGCATAGCTCTTTTCTTTTCATAGTGCAATGTTGTCTGTTCTCCCATTAGAACACAATAAATGGAAACAAAGAAAAAATAGCTATCAACAATTGTGGATAAAATTGTGTTTATGAATATTGGCCTCTAATTCTGTCAGTCACAAACCTCAATTAACCAAAACTCATTTTGTTAATGGAGAAAATATTGATAGTAACTTTGGATGTTTGAAATCATGTTTGCTGTGAATTTATTAACCTTAGTAATATACACTTCTCTGTTTTATAATGTATACATTTAAGAAAAGATCATAAAAATATGGCATTTTAAGGAAATCTTTTGAACAATAGCTCTCTTCTTAATTGTTGCTATATAAATAAAACAACTTTGCTACACAAAATTTGTACTTCTGAACTTAGGGTCAGTTTTAAACAATAGTAACAAAAATAAGACAAGTACAGATACATTTGGTTTTTTTTTCTAGTATTTTTTTAACCATTTTGAGGCATGTTTTCCCTATGCAACCTATGCTTGTTTTGAGTTTACTCTGTAACCAAGGTTTGGATTGAATTTATGAACTTCCCACATCAGTCTTACATTTTATATTTTACAGGTACATGTAATCACATCAGGATCATAGCTGTTCCTTTAAGTAACAGGATATGTTGTATATGAGACTCTTGGTCATTCTGTTTTCCAATCTCTAGCCTATGAGTAGAATTACCTGATGTGATATAATTGCACATTCAAAGAGCTGAAAATTGGGGAAGATAAAATTTTAAATTTGACTAACTTCTATAGAAATGTGGCATTGAAATTTGATGTCTTATGTTTACTTCTTTAATCTATTTACAATTTTACTCAGTCACATAGAAAAATAAATCAATATGTAGAAGACATTCTTCCCTGCTCTCAGCATTCCCTAGTTACCTGTAGTTTTTTGGTAGGGTGGGGACTCATTAACTTACACTATATAAAATATGTAAAAATCCAGTACATTGAAATAAGTGGATATAATGAAAGCTTATTTCATACTATAAGATATTTAGGAAGAAAATAAAATGTTATTAATAGTGTAAAGTATAAGATAGGCCTGGTGAATCACATCTAAAATGCCACTACTTGGGTTAGGCTGAAGCAGGATTACACTAACTTGAAAGCTATCCTAGGGTATAGTGAGCTCCAGGTTAACCTGGTTAACAGAGTAATTCAGTTTCACATATAAAATGAGTAAAATGCAAAATAAGGCAAATGATATTGTCACCAATGGCTTAATAATATATGTATATATGTGATATAAATATATATATATATGTGTGTGTGTGTGTGTGTGTGTGTGTGTGTGTGTTAACATATTGTGTACCCTAATAAACTTGCCTGAGGATCAAAGGACAGAGCTAATTACTAGATTAGACATAGAGGTCAGTCAGTGGTGGCAAATACACCTAATCAGAACACTTGAGATCTAGTGCCTTTGCTTGGGAAGCACATATACCTTTAATCCCAGGAAGTAACATGGCAGGGCAGAGAAAGGTATGTAAGGTGTGAGGAAAGAAGAACTCACTCTCTTTAGGCTGAGGATTTCATAGAGGGGAGACCTAGTGGCTGGCTGTTCTGCTTCTCTGATATTTCAGCTTTCACCCTGATTTCTGGCTCTGAGATTTTTATTAAAAGATCATTTAAGATTTGAATATTGAATATATATATATATATATATATATATATATATATATATATATTACAGTGGATTACAAATTCCCAAATAATAGATTGCTCTACTTCACATGTGTTTCTTTGCCATTGACTTGAGGAAATAAATATAGGTTAATTTATATTCATAAAGGCGTTCAGTGACGTTTTGACAAAGTTTTCACAATTTTCAATTGTCAGTGTCTCCATTATATTTCTCATGTAAGAAAAAAATTAAGTCAATTGATGAGAGTGCTTTGCCTATGTTCACAACAATTTTCTCAAATATTTCAAGTCATACATCTCCAACAGAGATATTTAAATCGTAGGTAGGCTTTTCCAGATTTGGAATTTTTTCTCTCATCTCTTTTGCTGTATGGTCACAAATTGATAAATCCTTAATAAAATCATCATAGCTACTTGTAATTATTTTTCACATATTTAAATTAAACAAAGGCAGTGAAAACATGGCAATGAAAAAAATGGAACAATTTTAGGATGGTATGGTCATGATATTGATTTCTATCTGTAGAGACCTCTAATATACAGTTAAGCAATTTGAGAAAACTGTTTTAAGCAAAAGCATGTAGAATATAAAGAAGATATTATTTGTTCTCCTTTGAGAGTTTAGGTGAGCAAAACATGCTAAAAAGGTAATAGAAAGTATTCCAGTAAGTTTTAATGACAAGTGCTTTGCTATTAAAGTATTAGCAAGTATGCCTCAAGGCAGTAGTATGCTTCTAACAGAAAAAAATATGAATGATGAAGAATTGTTAAAACCCAATCAAAGTAGAATACATAATTGAAATATGAAAATGTTGTATGGAGCTTTCTAATAACTTAAATAGTGTGTAAAAATATAATGACATATTTTATAACTTTTTTTCTATTTAAACACAATTCTTTTGAAATATATTTAGGTGAATGATCCAGATTTTAGTGTTCTCTAGATGAGATCAATATAGGCTTTTATTTTAACATATTTAATAATTGTGTCGAAAGCAGTCCCATCTACATTCAGTTCGAGGAGCAGATATTTCTGTTATTACCACAGATTTTAAAATTCACCTAATTTATCCATTATTGTTACAAATCTATCTGAATATCTCCTATGCTAATCATTTTACTTCAGAATTTTTTATTCTAATAGACAACATGGGAAATGTACCAGAAAATTACATGCAAGAATTGTGATGTAGTGAACAGCAAGGATTACAATGTAGTGAGACATATCTATTGATACCAATAAAGTATAGCAGAAATATTTTGACTCATTTTTAAAACCCTCAAGCAATTACCAAATATCCTACCCATTAGAAACTTTTTCTTTAATAAGTTTAATTGCATTACTCTCTATCAGGACTGGTAATTCATTATTCATATTATTAATATTAATTTTTAATTTTGTTTTCTATTCAAGATGATTTGCATTCTCATACTGAAAATGGGGTTTCTTGTTTTGCAGTAGTCACTGAAATTTTAGAGCTAATATGAAATATACTTAAATCAATTTAACTCAGCCAATTTCACACAGATATTACAGCATTGTGTTGTTATAATTTATATATATTTCAGAACTATACAACATACACTTTTCAGCAATCACCTTTGTTACAAAGTATGAAACAAATCTCAAAGGCAGATGTTTGAATGGTAAAGATGTACAGTATTACAATCATCACTCTTTACTATGGAAAATGCTGAAGGTCAGTATTTGAGATTTGATCTAATATGCATCTTGTTTCCAGGAAAATAAGGAAGACAATCAGTCATGTTGTAATGAGATACAACTTAGGAAGCATTGTGCAGTTCAATGAGAAAAAAATGACTCTTAAATCAATGTTTAAAGTATATTTGGATAACAAGAGTTCTAACTTATAAATAATAAAACAAGCTGTTAAGGGGTAGCTAATAACTGCCACAGGCCCAAAGGAATCAAGTATAATTGGAAAACAGATACCATTTGAACAAAGTTAAAATGCATTGTTATGTATGATTCACATAGCCAAGCAGGAGACCAAAATATAGATGATTTAATACAGAGAACAAACAAACAAACATTAGATAATTTATGGAAACCCATACCAATGAACGATTAAGCCCAAATGAATCATAAGTAAGTGTAGCCCAGTTTTTTTCAAGAGGTAATCTCTAGATGGTTAGGTACAAATAGTTTAGCTAATTATAGCAAATTGAAATTTGGATGTTAAATATATTTATTTTACTTGACCATGACTCTCCTTAAGGTCAAAAAGTCTATCTCAGTCCTTCAGATACTTTCATCAGTTAACATTTAGTCTGCCACAGAGAAAACATACTATGTAAGTTTATTAAATAACTTAGAACAAACATTCATTAAATATTTACTAGGTTCCAAGTGGTTTGTTAGACTACAGAAATTCATAAGACATCTTGAATTATTAATTCTCTGTATCACAACATTAGAGTTAGACTTTGCTTCTTTAATGACTCGAAGTATGAATATCAAGACTAGAAATTTATCTAAAAAATTAAATACAAAATGCATAAATGTGGATTGCTACCTTCATAATGACACTCAAGGATTAGATTTGAGAATTAACTAGTATATTTATAATTTTCTAATAAAATGACACTAATTAACACCAATTGCTAGAGGCTTCACAATGATGTTTCTGTGATTCATTTTTAACTTTTAAACAATTTTTTAATTAGCATACAAATTAAAATATTTCACAATAGCATATCCATTTGTGCTTAGGTTGATTTCCACCCCTAAATAATTTCTTATATTTCTAAACCCCTCCTCATCTATACCTTTAGTTGCCCCCTTTTGACTTACATATTAGATGTTCTATTATCCTTCCAACCTGCTTATTTAAAGTCTCTTTATTCCCTCTCATGAACCTCTTTCTAGTTTCTTGTCTTCTACTCACAGTTATGTACACATATAAAATTGAGAAATTATAATATAAATTAAATATAAATTTGTATATCTTAGTATGTGTTATCTAACTCAGTATAATGTTTTCTATTTTCATTTTTTTTTCAAATTTCATGATTCCAGTTTTCCTTAGATCTGAGTAAAATATCATTGTGTACACATACCATATATTTACTATTCAATCATAAATTGATGGCCATCTCAGATGGTTCTATTCTTTCGCTATTGTGCATAGAGTTCAGTGAACACTGATTTTTAAGGGGGAAACTGAGGGATGAAGGGGATAGATGAGGAGGGGTTTAGAAACATAAGGAATGAATTAGGGGTGGGAATCAACCAAACCTAAGTATACATGGATATGCTATTGAAATATGAATTCAAATGATTCTTTAGCTCTGTGATTTAAGTAGCACATTTTCCAACTTTAAACTCAAGTATATGATAAGGAAAAGTACATGAAATGATAGTTTAAATCATTACCCCCTCAATAGTAGACCTAGAAACTTCAGTTAACTCTATTGGAGAAATAAGAGTTCAAAAGAAAATATCTTAATTTTCTAACGTAAAGTACATGTTAGGAGATAATTTTCTATGCTTATACTAATGTGGTTTTCACATGCATTTCATTTTTCATTCACATATTTTGGCATGGAAAAAGATAAAGTTTTCACTCAATACTGTCATAGGTTTCCAAACTTAATCCACTGACTAGGTTCCAACCTACTTATGCTGAAAGTAAACAGTCACTTGGATTCCAGGAACTTCAGAACTGATCAATAACTCTTCATGACAAAGGAATGAAACTACTCGCAAGCAATCTTGCAGTACAAATCACCCCATGAGATGATTACCCCCAAATTAGTACAATTACTGCTGATGATAAGGCTGTAACATATCAAAAGTAATCATCATATAGGAATCCTTTTGTTTTACTCAAATCTTGACAGGATGACAAGACCTCCAGAATCCCTTGCAGAACTATAACGGAGATAATGATCAATTGGCATCATCACAGAATACCATGGAGATGGTGTTGTATTTCAGGATAGATCATGCCAAAATAATACTGTAAGAATTCAAATATATACCACCCTTAAATAGGCTTACTTGGCATAAGGCTTATTTTGAGGTACTATTTTAAGAAACAACATATACTGGTAATGCTCAAAAAAAAAGTTCCTCTTTTGTGAGAGAAATGTATAACTGTAATAAAATCCCCATATCTCAGGGTGTCCTCCTCACAGAACCAGAAAGAGGATGATGATAAATCCATAAGGCTCAGTCAACAGGCAGGGTTTTAACTTTCAGAAACTACATTTGTTTTATGGTAATTTTATTGACATTCTAGTCTCAACCACATTTGCTCCACATCTTTCATTCTCTTTTTTTTCCAGTAATTATACTCAAAGCCAACTACTTGACATTTATGTGAATGATCACTCATTTGTCTGCATTATCAAATAAACAAACAGGAAATGTGATTCTAAACTTCTGTTTTTTTATCATTAATCTTTCCTTATATTTTGGGATTTATAGCTAGAAATTCATGAAAGTAGAAGAGAAAAATATTTTTCTTTTCCTAAAATGGTAAATATACATCAACATGATTTGTATAAGACATTCTAGTTAAACCGGGGCAGTCCAGTTTGTAAAACTCTTCCATTAACTTATTCTGGATTTTTCTTCTCCCCATCTTCATATTTGATTCTCTACATAGTCTCCAGGCTAATAAACTCCCTCCATTCCTATGCTACCTAGGATTCATAGAGCCTGATACGAAGTATTTGCTATGGACTACCTCTCTATTAGGTGGCACAGAACCTCAAAATTATTGTAAAATGTACATGAAGGAATGTTCACTCTACCACTACTGTAAGATCCATAAAAATCTGTTCTTTCTTCAGAATCTATGCCATGATGATATACACCTGCTGTTGTGGAAAATTAGTTTAAGATGTGTTACATTCATTTATGTTGTGAAATATTTGTTATTGGTTTAAATATATGCTGCATTATTTCTTTTGCATTTGTTTAACTTTGTAAAGCTATATTACTGTGCCTGCCTAAAACACCTAATTGGCCTAATAAAGAACTGAATGGTCAATAGCTAGGCAGGAGAGGGATAGGTGGGTCTGTCAGGCAGAGAGAATAAAAAGGAGAAAGAGAAAGAAGGGAGGGGTGAGAAAAGCAGGAGAGAAGGACACACAGGGGCCAGCCACCAGCCACACAGCCTGCCACACAGCCACCTAGCCACACAGCCAGCCACAGAGCAAGAAGGAAAGAAAGGAATATAGAATACAGAAAGGTAAAAGCCCAGAGGCAAAAGGTAGATGGGATAATTTAAGTAAAGAAAAGCTGGCTAGAAATAAGCCAAGCTAATGCTGGGCATTCATAAGTAAAAATAAGTCTTCTCTCTGTGTACTTATTTGGGAGCTGGGTAGAGGGATCCCAAGATGCAAATAGTAAACAAGAAAGCAAACAAACAAACAGAAAACAATTACAGTCTGTCGATATAGGGTGCTTGTAATGCTTGTAATAAATAACTTACCTCTGACTAACAATCTGCCTTTGTCACCCCTTCTGGATTCTAAACCTGAACCTTTTTCCAGAGTACGTGCAGCAGAAGAGGCCACTGTCATTTGTTAGTGTTTTTTAATATCACAAGATCAAGGTAATATCCATAGAATATGATCCCCCCATTACCCTCCCATAATTAAACATGAAAACTGTAAAGTAGTTTGAGGATGAGTTTTATGTCTTGCAAAAGAATTCTAAGATTCCTAGCTATCTAATCTACAAGGAACTTTTTCCCACTCTCTTCCTACAAATTCCTCTCTACCTACTTAATAATTAAAGAGGCATATCTTAATTTATTGTTAGCCTTTGCTCTCCTCACCATTTGACTGTGCAATATATATTTCCCTTTTTGGAAAAGCACAGTGCTATATAGTATTTGTTTCTATATTCTCTTGGCAGCAAGCCCTTTCATGATAGTATTTCTGTAATGAAAATCTGAGAAATTATTCGTTGATATTAAGGATAGCAATTCTAATTAGAGTGCTATAGTTTAGAGTATCAATTTCCATGTAACAGTTGTTCATCATATCCATTGCCAAAGCTGTTAAACTATATTCTGACTCAGATTTAGAAGTCATTATCTAAACCGCAACAATTACTACTAACATTTGCTAGAAAAAAAATAATAAAAGAAATGCAAAATTCCCCAATCTGTGACAATAGAATGATTCCATATGCAAAAGACTGAGTCTGTAACTATGCCTAACACTATTGTACGGCTAAAGACCTGGGAATAATGCATTTAACAAATATTAAAGTGCTATACAAATAAACCTACAAATGCTTTTTTCTTTCCTAATGCATTGAATAAAATATAGATTCAAGCATTTTAAAATATCGACTTATTTTACTTAAGGTTTTATGTCTATTGTTTCTTGTACTTTCAGAACAGGAATAGAGCTGAAATGAATATGGATGATTTTATTTCAGAATGCCCTCAATACTATGCCACACACAGAGTGAAAACATCTGTTTCTTAGAGATATAATGACAGATTTTGATGTTCCAAAGTGAGACGATGGACTGGGTGAGGGATTAGAAAATTTTGATGTGAGATTTAGAGTTTTCAGTAAGGAAAAAGAAAAAAGATGGGACGTGTTAATTTAGTCCTCACATTTTTTTTTGTCAAAGATCAAAGAATAGCTTTTTGAAATGAAATAATCCAAATTGAACACTTCAATCAGGACTTTACAGAAAAATACTTGAGAATAATATTTATAGTATCAAAGTCATTTTTTTAAAATAATAGTCAACATTGACTTTTTTTTGGAATACCTTAGAGACACCATAATAATCATTTGAACTTAGGGCTAAAAACTAGTTTGTTATCAGCAACAATTATTTCTCTATGTTAAAAAAACTGAGTTATGACTTAGAAAGGAACATTTTAAAATATCTTTATTAAAAATTGTATGTATTGATAAATAATGGTATATTTTATTCTGGACAATTAGATGTCAAGTTCTTTTGAATTAAGGAACTTCAGTTAAATGCTCAAGAAAATTTGGAAATCAATTTGAACAAGTGTGCTAAGTATTAGGTAAAAGTGAAGAAGACATTGTGCTAAAAGATGAGAAGTTACAAGAAAAAATGCTACTTCATCAGCATGAAGTCACAGTTCAGGTATATCATTACACCTTCATACATGGAGAGATTGCAGAGAACTTTGTGGAAGAAAGTTTTACAAGGGTTAACAGCTGACTTGCATTAATCAAGTCAAATAGAACCATAAGTTATACTAAAAATTTTGTGTTTTAATTTGGAAGAAAAAAATACGGAATTAGTAGGAACCACGTGGTGATGTCAGTGTAGATAACATAATAGGCATAGAACGACTTTTTACTTTAAATGTATTTTTCTTGTCAAATAGCATTCTCAAAAGCTTTGACAAAAAAGGGCTGTGGTAGCCAGAAAGAAACAAACTGTGTGGTGATATTTTGTGTATGCTCTAACAAATAAAGCTTGCCTGATGATCAGAGGGCAAAGCCAGCCACAAGTTGGCCATAGAGGCCAGGCACTGGTGGCACACACATTTAATCCCAGCACTTGGAATCTCATGCATTTGCTCCCAGCACTTGGGAGGCACACATGCCTTTAATCTCAGCAGTAGGGAGGTGGAAAGAGGATGTGATATGGCTGGGCAGAGAAAGACAGGAGGAGACAGGAACTCAGTCCTTTGGGCTGAGGAGTTGGTGAGGTGAAAGGTTCCTGTGGCTTACTCCTTTTTCTTTCTGATCTTTCAGCATTTACCCCAATATCTGGCTCCCGGTTTCCATTAAGACAAATTAGAATTTGTGCTACAAAACTGTTAAGTATTTCAAAAGTTAAGAGGAAATAAATGATATAGTAATAAGGCACTCAGAAGCACACTGTGGTTACAAAGGTGTTTAGTGGGAGGTAATTGTAAAATAAATATAAAAGTGTTATAAATGTTTGGACAGCTCTTTAAGGTTTGTGATAGAAAGTTAATAAAAATAGAGCATCATGGTTTGTGAACAATACCTAGAGTCCAACTCAAGCTTGATACTATTACAATGCATTGAGTTACATCTTTGCTACAGTTTCATAGTTATGTTCCTTCATGCATAATCTGTCAAGAGTATCAGAAGGAAAGGTACTCTACACATGGAAACTGATAGTGAATAAAAACAACGATGAAATAACATGAAAATATCAGACAGAAGGATGTTTGTAAAATAGGCCAAATGGAGAAGAATAGAGATTTTAGAGAATCAAATGAGAGGAAAGCTCAAGTTAACCATGTGGTATAGTGCAATAAAAATAACAAAGATAATAAAATAAAATGTGAGTACTCTGTCCAAAACCATGGTACAGTTTAATTATGTTAAAATCAAACCCAGAAAGCACACATGGATACATACATATATATATATATATATTATATATATATATATATATATATTATAATTTATATATTATATAAATTATCAAGAAGTCAGCAAGTAACAATATGACACAAAACATTTACCTATAGTGATGACTACATTGATAGTTGTGACACTCAACATCATGTTCAAGCATGTTTTGAAGAAGTACAAGATGGGTATGAAAAGCTAATTCCAGAGGATTGAAGCTTTCTCCTAATTGACTGCTCTTTAGACCCATGATCAATTTTTCAGTTACTGTTAAATTTAATAAAAAACAAATATAGTCCATAGAAAAAGAAGTTATTATAATCCTGTAAAATGCTTCAGAGTGTGTTTGCAATAGTTTCTTTCTAAGAAATGTAGGCAGCATGAGAATAAGCAGGTTCCTAGAATAAAAATCCCAAATTGAACCCTTTAGGGTTATTTAATTTTCTCACAACACCACTAGAACTAAAATAAAATTTTAATAATGAAAACTAGTAAAATAAATAGAAAAAAGGCAGTCATAATTGCTTTAGCTTTAGTCTCATGCATTTGTTTGGTAATAATAGTATAAAATGGTCATGTATTAAAATAATCCTTCAGTAAAAGCAAGGTATATAGATACATATTTCCAAAAGCATAGCATATGAATTGATTGCATTTGGGAGAAAATGTGTAAAAATACATAAATGTCCAATTCTTTATTCAAATCTCCAAATTAAACTTTCAGGTGAATACCTGAAGTGAAGAAAAATCTTCCAAATATGCCTAGCTTGCTGAGCTGAAAAGAAAGTACCTTGGAGACACCAGCACAATGAAGAGATAAATACATAACATTGCTGTCACTCAGCCCCTTTGTCTTCACTCAACCTGGGAGCAAATGAGTACACAAATGACAGGAAAGAGAAAGAAGATAGGCAGATGAAGAAGAAGGCCTTTCACTTGTACTCTGACTATAAGTGCTCTCTGTTATCCAGGAAGTTAGTCAGAAAGGCACCACTTTGTAAATTCACCTCAGGCTAAAGAAATCAGAAACATATCCCTTTGAGAATTTCAGTCAGTTCTGTTTCTGCCATCTTCAGTTTAGCACTTTGGTGAACATAAACTCTAACAAGTCAGGCCATTTGTGCAAAGCCTCAGGGCAGTTTAGACACAGGCTTTTCCAAAGAGGGGAGGGATCTTAAAAATCTCTATGTTGAAAAATTCCATGTTAATGATGACTAAGGAAATAAAACAACAGTTTAAATCTAACAACCAGTGAGTGCTTATGCAAAGAAAGGTTTTAAATTTATGACCAAACAGGTTACAAGAAATTATATTTCTTTCATTTAGTTGAAAATAAGTGGTATTCCTACTTATTCATTGAGAGTGGCTGTGATTTGAAATGCATTTTTCTATTAATTAGTTATTAGCTGCTCAAATATCAACTAGCTAAAGAATGAATGAACTGTGGAGTGTGGCATTTGCTTCTATTATGCTGATTGAATGTCACTAGATTATCTGTGAAATATCATATTTAGGAATTGACACAAAGACTGTCTATCTTTAACTTAAACCTCTATTTGACATATAAAAGTAAGTCCCATTTAGTGAGGTCTCTTAATCCACTTAAATTTAAATTTAAAGTCATTGAAAAATTCTTTTTTCCTTTCATGTTTTAGAACCTAGAAGACAATAAAGCATTCGTGGAAGCACTATATTCTTAGCTAAGATAATGGATTGTTCTTAATTTTTATGAATGCGGTATCTGAATTAAATTGAACATAAATGATATAGTTCAGAATTCATTAAAAATCTAAATAGGTGAAGTTCAGGGGTGCAAGGGATTAATTAATCTTTTATGGAAGCATTTGCAATAAATTCAAAGTTAATGAATATTCTGACACTTAATATATTTAAGGTTTATAGCTTTTCAAATTTAACATCCAAAATACCCTTCAAAATGCACACATAAATGCAATGGACCTAAAACAAAGGACATCAGAGGACATATCTCACTATTATGGTGTATGCTAACCATATAGACAAGTGAAACAGTTTGAATTATATATTTCTGGCTGAATAGTGAACAGAAATATTTCTAATTTTTATTAATTAAAAATTTTTTAAAATTCATTTTAAATATCTTGCAAACAAAAAAATATCCACTACCAACACACTCCATGATCTTAAAGACAGTTCCTAAAGACATTTGACATCTCTCGGGAAAGTATATTGGTTTATAACTCTGTTGCTGTTATTCTACTTTTTCCTTTAAACATTAATGATAATTCACATTGACATTCTAGTAAAATTCTATTTTCGGAAAGTTCTTACACTTGATAAAAATATGTAAGGGCATCTGATGTAGCGGATGACTTTATGGCAAAGCATAAGAATCTTTTGGCAAGTTGCTCATCAAATGTCAAATTTGACCCATGAAACTACAATGTAATAGATCATTGTGAAGATTATATACATTCAATTTATTAGTAGAAATAGCCATATGCTGGTGCCTTGAATTAATAGTTGTTAATGGCTTAATGAAATATCATTTATAAGCAGTTTAATGTTAATATTATTCATTCAATCAGAAAACATGATAAGAAACCCAAGGTATAATGCTAAGAAATTTGTCATCTAACAGAAAATTTATTTAATATTAGTGGTCATACTATTTAACTAGAGAGGGATTTAAAATTTAGTAGGATGTGTAAATTAGTTTTTCATTTTATTTTATGAATTCTGGAAAGCTAACATTATTTAGAAGATTTAACTTTTATATCTATCTCAGAATTAAAACTTTTCACATTAAAAGATGATATTCTACAGATTAGTTTCTCAAAGAGTCATATTTTGTTGTTTATCCATAAGTAGGTTAATTTTAATTTTCTTCTATTTGATGCTACTAGAGAGAGGTTCCTGATTCATAGTCACTAATTTACTGTGATCTCTGCTAATATGATAATTGACACAGAATTACTCCCTTAGGATTGCTAAAATTTATCATAAAAAACCTATATTTGGCCGGGCGGTGGTGGCGCATGCCTTTAATCCCAGCACTTGGGAGGCAGAGCCAGGCGGATCTCTGTGAGTTCGAGGCCAGCCTGGGCTACCAAGTGAGTTCCAGGAAAAGGCACAAAGCTACACAGAGAAACCCTGTCTCGAAAAACCAAAAAAAAAAAAAAAAAAAAAAAAAAAACCTATATTAGCAAGACATTCACAAACTAATGTTATCAACAGTACATTATATTTGGAACAGTGAGAAAATAAAGTCTTGAAAAACAAAATAAGACCTGGAAATTAAATCTAGAACTATATAAGTAATGCAGAATATTGAGACAGCTCAATATGGAGCTCTTCTAAGGCAGAATCACAATATATGTCATATTAAATACTTACAGTTTTAACTCTACAGAGCAAAAGCTGAGGTTAAGCAATTTAAAGAAAAAATTCAACATATCTTAATACAATTTTTAAAAACTGCAATCATACCTTTCCTGGCTTTCTTCCTTCAGATCTCCGCTGATTTGCGATAAAATGGAAGCAAGGAAAGGAAAACAAAAAAACAAAAAAAAAAAAAAAAAAAAAAAAAAAAAAAAAAAAAAAAAAAAAAACAAAGACAAAAGTCAGCTTAGTCAGCTTACATTTAATTACTGCATATACATTTTATTTTTTTTTTACAAAAGTATGTCAATATTCCCAATGCAATAGTATACAGTTTTGCTTTGCTCTCAGTGACAGTATGAGCAAGCAAATATAAGGGCACTATAAATTTCATGCAACAACATGAACAACCATATAAAAGACTGATTGGTTTTAAAAACTTCAGTTAGCCTACATAGAAATTAGCCAAAAAAATTCTCTTTCCATTAGATATTCTCATTTGACATCACACACATCTCATCAAATTTTGAATAACCAGGTATTTAGATTATATTTGAACCCATTTCTTATTTATAACAGGATAAACTAAGTTCATTGGAAATTGTTTAATTAAAAACCAACATACAGAATATTTATATGTCATCATGACACTGTTTCTAAATGTTAAATCAATAAATTTGGTGGTTTTTAAAAGAGGCATGTTAATTTAATTCAGTTCAACTAATTGTTAAAGATATCACGATGGACTCAGGGTTCAATTTATTTAAGATATTGTTCTTTGTAATGTCCCTCAAAAGGCATGTTAATTAACACTTTAAGACTCAAGAAAATTTTAAAATATTCATTTTTACAAATTTATTCTAAATTTTAAAGGATATAGATACTATATAACAAATTTACTAAATGTCTGTATTTCTAAGTAATTATAATCTCCAAAGTCCCCTTTTCTCTACTTTTGTCTTGGTTCCCTGTCCATTGTACAATACTGCAAAAGTGCCTCAGAGAACCTGTTAGAAAGCCAACAATCACAGAAGGATGGATACAGGAAGTGTAAATACAGAGAGGAGTGCATTCAATACTATGAGAAAGAAAAAAATAGTCTACATTTTTCATACAATAGCCTATTACCTGTCTCAGAGAAATCTAAAATAGGAATGCATTAAACCATGCTACAGATAATAAAATGAACTAAATTGGTAACTTTAGTTCCTCAAAAAGTAACCACCGCATTTAAGAATTACATGCATTCTACCTACTAACCATGTATTATGAGAAATGATTTATGTAAAAGTCATACACTATATAATTTACTCAAGCAGTTACTTAAAAGTCTGTAGTACATGCACTCATATTAGTTTGAGCAAAAGTCAATTTTAGATTATTCTCATCACTATAAATGAATCCTCATATAATTTATCTTCTCCTCTATTACTATGAAGCAACACTACTAGAACTTTAAAAATCTACTTTACTTTGATGGATCAAATTGTCAGTGGTGATGTAAAGGTATTTTCCCCACTTTCTTTTACTATAATTTCTTCCGCTGCTTTAAATATCCACTATTTAACTTTTTATCTTCATAAATTTCAAAGTTTGGGCCAGGCATGGTGGTATAAGCCTTTAATCCCAGCACTCAGGAGGCAGAGCCAGGCAGATCTCTGAGTTTGAGGCCAGACTGGACTACAAAGCAAGATCCAGGACAAGCACCAAAACTACACAGAGAAACCCTGTCTTGAAAAAAAATAATAAGTAAATAAAAATAAAAATAAATAAAATAAATTTCAAATTGTTGGGCATGGCATATTAATTAAATCATTTTCTATTTAATAGTTTAACTCAATTCTTTAATTTAGTATAATGATTTAAAGTTTCAGTTATAAGTATACATTTTAATAAATGTATTTACTTTTTGCATCTAATAATATTCTATTGTAAAAATTCATTGTGTTTCATCAAAACATTTGTTCATTGAATCAGATTTAGTTCATCTGTACATATGGTTGTTAGGAATAATATAATTGTTTAAACATATAGAGATAAACATGCTCTGTGTGCATATGAGTGATGGTATGAATAAGAAATGCCCTCATGTGCTCAGGTATTTGAATACTTAGTTCTCTGGTGGGATTACAGTTTGTAAAGATGATATAGTCTTGCTAGATGAAATAAATCACTGGGAACAAGCTTTGAGAGTTCATAGACTTGACCCACTTCTACTTCACTCATTCGTCTCCATTTTTGCAGTTGAAGATGTGATCTCACAGCTTTCTGTTCATGCTGCCATGCATGTTACTTATCAGCATGCTACCCTACCATGATGGACTCTTCCATCCCTGAACTCATAAACCAAAATAAACTCTTTCTTCTGTAATTTATGTTAGTCATGGTGTTTTATTACAGCAACAACAATTTAATTAATACAATATGTTTTTCAAATATATGTATAATTTGAAGTACAAATGTTAGCCATATAATAATGCTGTTTAATTGTTTGAGGAATTTCCTGATTGTTCCACACAGTTGCTGTAATTTACATTGCTTCCAATAGTATATGAAGTTTATCTGGTCTCCACTATCTTGGAATTTAATTTTAAATAATTACCTTTTTAATTATTTCTGCCCAAGTATTTAAATATCATGCACTAGTAATAAAATTGACTCTAATTTATGTGTCATGACTATTCTTTGATATTGATTACATGATTATATGCTACTAAGTATATATAATATACTACATTGAAATGTAACTTATTTTCACACACAAATTTTTGTATTATTTGAAACAAACATTTAAATTATAAACTCATGTAGAAGCAAACAACATTTATATAATCACTGTCCTATTATTTTCTATTATGGAGGAGAAACTCTAAAAGCCCCATAAGTTACTGAGGAATAATTAGCTTTGAGTAGTTGCTGGGAAAGGGAGAATAATTCTTTCTTGAGTGTTTCCACCAATATGGTAGGCATGATGCAGTAAATGGCCCCACACCCATGCACATGCTCAACAGCATCAATTGAACATAAGTAAATAATTAAAGACATAAAACTAGTACAGGAACATGTTGGCAACTTATGAAGAGAGTTGAAGGGGGGGATATGCAGGAGACATGATCAAATTCATTACATGCATTAAGAACTTCTTAAAGGATACATGAAAATTATTATCTATTAAAATCTAAAGTATTATATAGCATAGTAAACAAATCCTTCAGAGTAAAATTTAGAGTGGCTAACTAATGACTTGTCCAACATGAGGCCCCTGCTGTGGACAGTCCATGCTCTATGCTGCTCTATGCCGTTTGGATGGCAGATGGCCAGGACCCAGAGTCTAGATAGCCCAGAGACCCAGGATAGAATCAAACACAACTGGCCAAAATAAAAAAAAAGAAGTTAATGAAATGATTCCTAATTATATTCTGCTATACTCATAGATCAGAGTCTAGCCCAATCGTCATCAGAGAGGCTTTACCTAGCAACTGGTGGAAAAGGATGAAGAGACCTACAGCCAAACATTAGGTGGATGTGGTGGTAATCTAATTGTACTGAAATGTGATTTTGATTGTATGTTAATAAATAAAGTTGCCCGGGGGTCAGAGCTATTAGAGCCATAGCAAGAGTGTGGCAGTGGTGGCACACGCCTTTAATCCCATAGATCTCTGTGTGTTCAGGGATACAGCCAGCATTGGAGACATATGCCTTTAAGACCTAGGGACTGTACATTCAGACAGTGATGAGGCAGTTACGTGTTTGGGTTTACAACCAATGAGAAGGCAGAACAAAATACTATAAATAGACGAACAGACAGGAAATAGGTTTCTCTCAGGGAAGTTAGGAGCACTGCAGGAGGTAAGATTTTATCTCTGAGCTCTGACCTCTCGGCTTTCTCTTTTACATTGGCTCTGTGTTTCTTATTTTAATAAGACAATTGGTTACATCTACAGGTGGAGCTCAAGGAACCCCCGGAAGAAAGGGAAGAAGGATTGTAGGAGTCAAGGACACCAGGAGGAAAAGGCCCCTAAAAATTAACTAAGCAGAGTTCATAGAGGTTCACAGAGACTGAAGAAGCAACCACAGAGACAGTATGGTTCTACAATAGGACCTCTACATATATGTTACAGTTGTGTATCTTGGTCTTCTTGTGGGACTCCTATCAATGGGAACAGGGGCTGTCTTTGACTGTTGAGTGCTTTGGGGACCATTTTCCTCATACTAGCTTGCCTCATCCAGCCTTGATATGAGGGTATGTGCCTAGTCTTGTTATGACTTGATATGGCATATTTGGTCAGTATCACTGGGAGGCCTGTTCTTTTCTGAAGGGAAATGGAGGAGGAGTGACTTTGGGAGAGAAGGGAGGGGTGTGTATGGGAGCGATTGGAAGGAGTGCAGGGATAACTGCAGGTCGGATGGAATGCATGAGAGAAGAAACAAAAGAGGGAATTTTCAGTCATGGAATAATGACACAGCAGTTGCTTGGCAAAAAGAAAAAAAATGAGAAAACTGGGTTAAATGAATCTGATATGATGATTTTTAAATTGAAGTATTTTATAAAGTACTAGTGTAGAGTAAAATTAAATAACAGCATTTTCAATGCAGATCTAAAAAACCTAAAAAAAAAATCAAAATTTTCTTAATATGGCCTATGAGTAAATTATTATAGGCATTAACAAATTACCAACTTCTCACTAGGAACCATGAATGATTTAGAATACATCTTAGTCACACTTAATCCTTTTGGTTTATTTTAAACTCCAATCTTGCCTTGAAATTTTCTCATTCTATGACAATAAAAAAAGTAATGTGACAGATACATCTGCTTTCTGAAAATACTGAAACACGACTTTCATTTTTAATTGTTTACATAAATATGTTTTCTGTTTGTTTATTGCCAAGATGAATGCAATTGTCTTTGATATCACTTCAAATTACAGATCATCTTAACATGTTAAATTGTTAAATGAGAAAAATCTGGCTGAGGGTGTTGCATTGTCTATTTAAGTTTGTAGATATTTGCAATAAAAGCAATAAAGTGATTATGAAAATGAACAAAAGAATACAAATGATGTTTCTTATTTTCTAGAAAAAATAATCACTGTTTAAAAATGCAATCAGATGCCTCCAGAGGTTGCTTTATTACTTGATAGAAGAGAAAGTAGGAAGTAGTCTTGAACACATTGGCACAGGAGAACACTTCCTAAATATAACACCAGTAGCACAGACATTGAGAGCAACAATTAATAAATGAGACCTCCTGAAACTGAGAAGCTTTTGTAGAGCAAAGGACACAGTCAATAAGACAAAATGACAGCCTAGAGAATGGGAAAATAACTTCACCAACCCCACATCTGACAGAGGGCTGATCTCCAAAATATGCAAAGAACTGAAAAAGCTAGATATCAACATAGCAAACAATCCAATTACAAAATGGGCTACAGAGCTTAACAGAAAATTCTCATCAGAAGAATCTCAAATGGCTGAAAGACTTTTAAGGAATTGCTCAGCATCCTTAGTCATCAGGGAAATGCAAATCAAAATGGTGTGAGACCATCTTACACCTGTCAGAATGGCTAAGATCAAAAACATTGAACACAGCTTATGTTGGAGAAGATGTAGAGCAAGGGGAACACTGCTCCACTGTTGGTGGGAATGCAAAGTTGTACAGCAACTCTGGAAATCAGTTTGGCGGTTTCTTAGAAAATTGGGAATCAATCTACCTCAGGATCCAGCTACACGACTCTTTGGCATATACCAAGGAATGCTCAATCTTATCACAAGGACACATGCTCAACTATGTTCATAGCAGCATTATTCTTAATAGCCAGAACCTGGAAACAACCTAGATGCTCCTCAACCAAAGAATGGATAAAGAAAATGTGGCACGTATGCACAATGGAGTACTACTCAGCAGAGAAAAAAAATGATGTCATGAAATTTGCAGGCAAATGGATGGAACTAGAAAATATCAACCTGAGTGAGGTAACCCAGACTCAGAAGGTCAAACATGGTATGTACTCTCTCATAAGTGAATACTATATGAAAGGCAAAGGATAACCAGACTACAACCCAGAGCTCCACAGAAGCTAGCTAACAAGGAGGACCCTAAGAGGTACACATAGATAGCTCAGAGAAGGAGAAATAGATGAAATCTACATGAGCAAACTGGGAGTGGGGAGGGGGTAATGGAGGGCAAAAAATGGGGGATGAGAACATAAGGAAATGGGAGAGTCGAGCTGGAACAGGGACAGAATGGGAGAGCAAGGAAAGAGGTACCATGATAAATGAAGACATCATGGGAATAGGAAGAGGCAGGGTGCTGGGGAAGTTCACAGAAATCCATAACGAAGCCTCCACGTTGGACTACTGGCAACGGTAAAGAGGGTGCCTGGATTGGCCTACTCTGGTGACCAGACTAGTGAATACCCTAACTGTCATCATAGAGCCTTCATGCAGTGACTGATGGAAGCAGATGCAGAGATCCACTGCTGGGAGCAAGGCTGAGTTCCGGGAATCCAACTGATGAGAGAGTAGTGATTCTGTGGGCAGGAGACATATGGATCATGGTGGGAAAATGTTCAGAGATGACCAGCCACAATAGTTGAAACCAATGAACTGAGGAATAATCGCTGTGGAGCCCCCATGGGACTAGAGTAGGCCCTCTGGATATGGGAGACAGTTGTTTAGCTTGAGCTGTTTGGGGGACCCCCAGGCAGGGTGATCAAGATCCATCCCTGGTGCATGGGCAGGCTTTTTGGAGCCAAGTACCTAGGATGTTATACAGCCTTGGTGCAGGGGGAAAGGGCTTGAACCTGCCTCAGCTGAGTGTGCCAACCTCTGCTGACTCTCCATGGGAGATCTTGACATGGAAAATGTGGACATGGGAGGAAGGGTTGGAGGAGAAGGCTGGGGACTAGGAAGAGGGAAGGAGGAGGAACCTGTGGTTGGTATGTAAAGTGAATAGAAAATTTCTTAATAATAAAAACATTTAAAAAATGCAATCATGCCGGGCAGTGGTGGTGCACGCCTTTAATCCCAGCACTAGGGAGGCAGAGGCAGGCAGATCTCTGTGAGTTCGAGGCCAGCCTGGTCTCCAAAGTGAGTTCCAGGAAAGGCGCAAAGCTACACAGAGAAACCCTGTCTCGAAAAACCAAAAAAAAAAAAAAAATGCAATCAGATTGCTCAGTTTTGTGGTTTTCCAGCTTTCATGTTATATGAAACAATGATAAACTATATCTACAACAAAAATTTAAATGACAACCATCAAGTTTAAGGTAAAAGGTATTTAAAAACACTATTATTAGTTCATAAGTAATATATGTCTCAAATGAAAGCTAAAAGCTAAGATAATTTCATGTAAACACCAGTTGAAGTATAGCATTGTGATATTGATTTTAACACAGATTATTTCCTGTGTAGAAACACATTATCTTCATGGATATTACACAGATTTTCTGAGTACTCTGTTGCCTGTAATACAATATATAACTTGGTTATGAATATATGTATATTTAAGTTGTGATATACTGTCATAATAAGATAAATTATATGATGTATGTAATTTCATTCATTCATTAAAATTTGTGAATAGATTAAAATTATTTAATATCTGTATTGTCGTTACTTTATTTCCTAACTAGTAAATATCTCTGATAGAAAAAGTGCTCAAAAATGTATTAGTACATGGTAGTATTTGCACAGACCTTATTCTTAGTCAACTGCCTTTGTATTATTCCTGGTGGAATTCTAAAACCTACAAATGCATAAGCTACTAGGCAATTATCCTGTATATAAAGAAAAGTAAAGGCTCAACAGTGTCTTCCAATTTAATATACAACATTCAGCCAAGGCTAGTTAGTAATGCACTGATTCATTTACCAGGCTAGTTAGGGAGTTACTGACAAGATAAACACAGTTTTCATTGCTCCCTAAGAAACTAGATTCTATAAAAGGGAATAGAGTTCACAACATAGATGCATATAATAGTTATAGTATCCAAACAATATACCATCTCCTTCACTAAGAAGCATAATTTTTCTCATAGAATTATTTGTACATATTTAGTTGCAGTGTTAGCAGAAATGTAAGATGAACATTAATTAAAGGCAAAACTTCATATTTACCATAGCCCTACAATCAGTATCTATGATGATGCCAGAATTTCCTAAGAAACATAGAAGAGCACACTTCCTGAGTGTCTATAAAGTCTTGAATTGTCAAAGACTTGTATTAAAACTGCATGAGGTAAGGTCTGAGCTTCATTTTAAAAGTGATTTCATTCCCTAGAGGTGTATCTACCTCAGGCATCTTCTCTGTATTTAGCACTTAAAGTAGCTAAAATATTTTAAGCTTGTTCATTTTTTTACTGCTATGTGAAACTATCTTGGAGATTTTCTTTTTAAAAAATTGATTTTGTTGAAGTTGCTATTTTCAGCTTCCAATGAAACATAAAACAGACAATGTTTCCATTTATCTGTCTGGTTTATTTTCAGCAGAGTTCTATAATTACGCGGGGTTTGTTTTTATTATTGGTTAATTATCATTAGTTGTTTTGAAAGATTAAGAAAATTATAATTTAGAGAGAGTTTAATTGTGAAATCTTATAAAACAACCACTAATTGAACATCTACTCTGTGACAGGCAGAGTAGCTAAAATCTTAATCTTACAAGGTAAATTGCTTAACTTAAAACACAGTTTCACTGTTATTAATTCTGCAGCTTGTGTGACTTGGTAAATTATTTAACCACAATTATTTGTGATTGTGACTGAGCCTGTTCATTTGTAAAACACCAGTAATAATACTAATTACATGTCAAGGTGGCTATGCTATCTAATTAAGTCAATACACAGTTTTATAGTAAGTGTTAAAAAAATCCTGGCTGCCATTAGTACTGTCATTATTTTAACAGCACTATACTGTTTGAAACTATGAAATACTATGTGAAATAAAGAAATTGTTGTCTCATATATTTGTCCACAGTTGTTATTTAGAAAGGATTAAGACATGGTTTTGCTGAAGAAAGTGTGTCACTGGGATGGGTTTTAAGGTTTCAAAAACAAAAGCCAGGCCCAGTCTTACTCTCCTTCTGCCTGCAACTTATTGATCTTAGGTGAGCTCTCAGCTACTTCTACAGTACCATGCCTGCCTGCTTACAGCCAAGCTTCTGCCATGATGGTCCTGGACTCACACTCTGGAACTATAAGTCAGCCCCCAATTAAATGCTTTCTTTTATAAAATACCTTGGTAATGGTACCTCTTCATAGCAATAGAAAAGGGACTAAGACCAAAACATCTTAGTAATTGACACAATCAGCTACTAAAGGTGAATCATTGATGATACATATGAAGCACCAGGAGTGGTGTAGAGGGTTGTAAGTGGAAAACATTTTGCTTTTGAGTCCCAAGGGAATCACTCAGGAAAACAAATTACAGAAATGAAGACAATGCCAATAGGATTTCCCTTAGCATATAAAATACATTTTTAATCCCACATTTTATTCAGCTAGTGACTATTAACCATAAGTAAAAAGCTACCATTGTTAAAAATTTTTTTCAAATAACTGGAGAAACATAATTTAACCCATGGCCTGTAATGTTAAATCAGTGGCGAAGTATAGCTTTCTACACAAGGCTCATGGGATACAAACTTGGCCCAGATGATGAGGTCTTTATCATTGTCATCCTAATTATAACTCATGTTGAAGTGATTAGATCACTTGTTAGAATGAGGTATTATCAGCACTAAGGATGCAATAAGTAATAAAATAGTCCTTATAATTCCTTCATTAATATGTCTAGTGCCTCAGTTGAGTCATAGATTCAAATTATTAAATGATTATAGAACTTGCAAGTTTTACCCTTTATTTATATTCATCATTTGAACAGGAAGCAATCATTACAAGCAGAGAATAGAAGAAATCAAAACATTTTATAATAAACAATTTGCAGAGATATAAATAAAATTAAAATTAACTACAGTCACTAATTTTGATATAATAAATCAGAACATCACTAAAAATGCTCTAACAACATCTGGTTTAATTTATACAAAGGTCATACAACATTGAAGGAATGAAAACTTTGTTTTTCCCTTTATTTTACTACTGGAAGAATCTTATTTATTTATCTTTATGTCAAGAAAAGGTTTAAAGTGAATGCATTTTAGCTCTGGAAGATAAACTTGGAAGTATTCATCCTAATAGCATCAGTGCTATGTATATGTAAGTTACTATGAGGATGGAGATATAATCTAGCTGTTAAAAGCTCTGAAAGCTCTTGCAGAGGACCAGAGTTCAACTCTAAGCACCCACATGGCAATTCAGAACCATATAAAACGCTAATTTTAGGGGATCCAATACCTTCTTCTGACTTCTATGTGAACTACACAAATACACTGTACACAAAATAAATGCAAACAAAATACCTACACATATAAAAATAAAAATTTAAATTTAAAATTAACTATACACTCATAATGAAAATGCATATTGGATTAAGAATAGGAGCATTATTTATACATATTAAGGAGAGCATAAAAATAAATAAATAGTATTATATTAAAAATGGAAAAACTACATATTATGCTCAGGTAGAATGCAGAGATATTCTTTTTTTTTCAGTACTCTTGCTCAATTTTGAATTAGAAATAAGGCTAGAAAATTGAAGAAAAGGCATTTGAAATTAAGAAATCAACCAACCTCTATTTATATGCCATGCAATTGTCTAACTAAAATCTAACAATAAAAATCAAAGCACTTCTATAAATATTAAATTTAGCAGTGGTGTCAGATATAAGATCAGTACACTTGAGTCTTACTCATTATGTAGCCATGGCTAGATCAGAATTCACTAAGTAGACTAGGCTGGTCTCAAACTCATAGATATCTACTTGTCTCTTCCCTGGAGTGCTCAGATTAAAGACATCCACTACCACTCCTGTGATCAATTGATTCTTTCCTTGAGAAAATATGAATTTATATATATTTTTCTTCATTTTATATACAAATCGACTTATTTGTATTTCTGAACCATTCTGTGCAATAAGGCAAAATTTTGGAATGCGTAAATTTAGAATGCATAAACAATAAGTCATGAGTGAAACAGCTTAGCGTTAAAGCAACAACTACTTTCATAAATTTAAGAATTTTCAAGAACAATATAATAAGATTTATCTTAATATCTATTGGACACATAAAAATTCAGGTTACTCCCAAAATTAATTTCTATCTGTTAAAAAAAACCTTGTTCCCTATAATAAGAGCATCCAACTTTATTCTTTAGTATCACTCAGAAAAGAATTTAAAAATGAGATCTGGAATGGTTTCTCATGCTTACCATGTCTTATTTTGGTAAATTCATATAATACACAATTTCTTTGGTCTTCACATTCCACAGTACTATCAATACTCAAATATATCAAATAAGTTTTGGCTAAGGGAAGGCCACACATACTAAGTATATGTTCAAACACTCATGTTACAGCTAATCAACTTCAACTTATTAATATCTGGAACTAAGCCGGGCGGTGGTGGCGCACGCCTTTAATCCCAGCACTTGGGAGGCAGAGCCAGGCGGATCTCTATGAGTTCGAGGCCAGCCTGGGCTACCAAGTGAGCTCCAGGAAAGGCGCAAAGCTACACAGAGAAACCCTGTCTCGAAAAACCAATAAAAAAAAAAAAAGAGTTCATTTAGCCGGGCGTTGGTGGCGCACGCCTTTAATCCCAGCACTCGGGAGGCAGAGCCAGGCGGATCTCTGTGAGTTCGAGGCCAGCCTGGGCTACCAAGTGAGCTCCAGGAAAGGCGCAAAGCTACACAGAGAAACCCTGTCTCGAAAAACCAAAAAAAAAAAAAAAAAAAAAAAAAATATCTGGAACTAATGATATTTTAAATTACAATTATATTAGCACATATAACTTTCAGTTCATATTTCTGAAATAATAACTGGTTATGTTATCTGTGCCAATATTATCTGTATTAATATTGCCTTATGGTGCATTTTAAATAAAAGTGAAAGATAAGCCCATTCCAAGTTTTTTTTTTTTTTTTTTTTGGTCAGCAATATTTTGGTGTAGAGAAGTATTTCAAACAAGTACAATGCTGACTTTGTCTAAATATTATCCCACTGTCCAGGCTTTCAAACAAATTCTTCAAAAAAGATGACAGGTGACCCCGATTCCCCTCTGTTCCTGTCTTGTATATGAAAGAATGAAATGTAAAGACAGCTTTAAGTGATACAGTTTTGGTCTGCAGCTCTTATCAAAGGTCAAGAGTTATAAACCAATCATGTTCTATTCAGCAATAGTAATAATAAAAAAATCCACCTAGAACAAACTGAGGTATCCCATATATTGCAGTAAGCAAAATATACCTTTGAATATAAAGGGATATGTTTTTGTGTCTGTCTCATTCATATTAATTTATTTTTTACTTACAATTCACACATTTGTATTAAAAATCTCCACTTTCCAAATTTCCATACAATTGATAACAATGATACTGTCACTTAAATTATGACCTATTCCTGTTATTCTAAATTCAACTTAATGATCAGGCAAAACTTCTATGAATATAAAGGGAGTATCTTTTTATCAATAAACTGTAGAATTTGTGGATTGTAATATTGCCATATAAAACTATAATCATTACTTTACTTTTATGGCATTCATATAGAATTCAAATTGGAAAGGAAAAAATATTGCTTCTGAAATGTCTTCTCTAAAATATTCAATAAAATACCTTTGGATACATTATATAATTTAGTAAGAATTTATTGTCCTCTTATCATTAAAACAACTCATGGAAAAATCTTTTAGTATCTCTTGATGAATAGTATCATAAAGAAGTTATGATTTATTTGATTATGAAATAATATTTCCTTGATACTCTAATCAACAAAAATTGACTCTTCTATGGCTCGCTTAAAAAATGACACTTGTTTTCAAATATAAATGATGGCAATAAGAAAATGTAAGTGATTAATAGATACAAGCACAAAAGTTATTTATATTAGAACTTTGTTCACCTAAATAAAATGGTATGGTATCCTTTGTATTCTATGTCTTGTTTTGTAAAATATACATTATGTTGTGCATACCTGTGCATGTATGTGTTTTCAAGTGACGAAACTATCAAGTTAGTTTTGAACCTCGTTCAGCCTTGAGGCAGGGGGAAGGGACTTGACTTGCTTCTACTGAATGTGCCTTCCCATGGGAGGTCTTGCCTTCTTGTGGGTGGGAGTGGGGGATGGATTGGGAGGGGGAGGCTGGGGAGGCAGGAAAGGGAAGAGGGGGTTCTTTGATTGGTGTGTAAAATGAATGAAAAAATTTTCTTGATTGAAGCCGGCCGGTGGTGGCACACGCTTTTAATCCCAGCACTTGGGAGGCAGAGACAGGTGGATCTCTTTGAGTTCAAGGCCAGCCTGGGCTACAGAGTGAGTTCCAGGACAGGCTCCAAAGCTACACAGAGAACCCCTGTCTCAAATAAAAAATAAAAATTGCATTGACAACACGCAGTCATACTTTATTAATGCCCAACTCTGTATTATTTATATTTCTTCTAGTATAATCATGAGACCTCTTTCTTTGCCCACTCTGACAAGAGCTGCACTAAACTTCTCACTTGAATCTGTCACTATAGTTATCATTTTTTTCATAATGCTTTAACTAGTCAGACTTCGTGTTGATAAAGTTTAGTTCTGACATTATTGACATGCCTTTGTCAAACAAAGATAAAGATTATAGTACTGAGTACTGATGAGTTTATATTAATAAAAATCAGAAGATGTATTTAATAGGAGCAACATTTTCTAGAAAAACGATAAGTGGTTCTCTGATTTGGGCCACTACTTGTACCAGCTCTGTTACCTTTAATGCCCTGACTATTTAAAGGCATACAGTCTGGAAATATTTCATTATTTTTTCACAATCAAGCTGCTAGAACTACACTAGTAATCTATAGAAGATTGGAATCACTGTGTCTTTTTACAGTCATAAACCTTGAGTTATTTTTATTTGAGAGAATAGCCTCATTAAGATCCATGGATATGACAATGTAAGTGTATTGCACTATAAGACGTATGTAATAAAATTATAAATGAAAAAAGATTACTCTTGCATCAAAAACTCTACAGTGGTTTTTATTAGTTAAAATTCAAATGCACTTGAGATTCAAAAGGACAGTGTAACTTTTTCTGCATTCAGTAACATCCACAGATTTAATGTATATGGCTTTAGGTTAATTCTCAGTAATTATATTTATGAAGAAAATATTTTGTGAACTAAAATACACCCTCAAACACTCATATCTGGCTTTTCTTTCCAATTATTTAAATTAATCTTCCACAGTAAAACACATCACAAAATCACTTTACATTAAGTTAAATTATAAAACAACATCAGGAACTGAGACATAGAAATTACTGTAAGCCAAATATTTTAATTTTATAGTTAAGCAGTGAATTTAACTCAGATATTCCATGAAAAAGCACAGAGAGAACCATGTAGCATGCCATATTGTTCTTGCAGTTATTGAGGCATGGCTCTTTAAATGTTATACATAGCATCATGCAAGCTTTGTAGTTTTCAAGCAAGAAAGAAAGGACTACACAATGACCAGCTTCTAAATATGACAATAGAACATCAATTAACATATGATCGATGTAACATAGATCAATGATCTATATGGTCATGTATTACTAACATTATTTTTATGTTCTAATATAATTAGTATAAGGAAGAAGTCTGCCACAGGTCATTGTAATATGAAACTGAATGAGGCAAGATTCTGGGTGGCATTATATGAAGTTCATAAGTGGGGAAGCAACAGATTCATTGGTTAAGTAGAGGTGATATGTTGTAGAGTCATGTTTTCATAGTAAATTATATTTCTATTTAAGGATGAAAATTAATACACTTCCTCTTAGTTGTAGGTCTTTATAATATATATCCATATTTATAACCATTGTCTATGTCTACATCTGTGGAGAACAAAGTTTATGTATGTATTCAACAGTCTAATTTCTCCAAAGGAAATAAAATAACATTTGGTAGGTAGACATTATGCACCAGAATTTAATAAATTTGCTAGAAAACATTCAAAATTTCTAACAATGCAATAAGCAATTTAAAAAATGTCATATATAAGCCGGGCGGTGGTGGCGCACGCCTTTAATCCCAGCACTCGGGAGGCAGAGCCAGGCGGATCTCTGTGAGTTCGAGGCCAGCCTGGGCTACCAAGTGAGCTCCAGGAAAGGCGCAAAGCTACGCAGAGAAACCCTGTCTCGAAAAACCAAAAAAAAAAAAAAAATGTCATATATGAACATGACATTAGATATATTTTGACAAATTTGGAAAAATATGAAATCAACAAAATTGCAGAGTGCACCATCTAGTGGCTTGTACATGACAATAGTCTTGACTCTTAAATTACAAGGGCTCTTTTTGTTATTTTAATTCTTTGTGTCCTTTTATAAAATAATATTTATTTATTTATTTATTTATTTATTTATTTATTTATTTATTTATTTATGTGGTTTGTTATGTGTGTGTGTTTGTGCGTGCAGGTGTGGGAATGTACATGTGTCAAGGCACATGGGTGGAAGTCAGAGGACAAATTTTAGGATTCCTTTCCACCATATGAGTACAAGGAATTAAACCTTAGTTGTTATGCTTTGTACCAAGTAACTGAACCGGCTGACACATATCACCACCCCTCAATAATCTTATACCCTGTTTCTTTCTGTTACCACTGACCAAAATATTCCCGCCTTTGAAAGAGAAATAGACAGTGAGTATGTGTTCTATGAAGTAAAATAAAATTCCATAATTCTGACATGACATGAAAATAATTAATTTCATATTATAGAAAATTAAACGTAATAATACTGAGACACAAATACAATGATGACTTTATAGATGTAACCCATACAATAATATTCCTACTACCTACTTGCTTCTTATGGACACTTTATAATTTTCAGTAAATTTACTTTTACTGAATTAGTAAATAATGAAACATTGATTATTTTCAAACTTGTCTTCTTGTACATTGATATAGGTATACTTGGAGAAATTTTCTCCTTCAGTAAGACAGAGTTTAAAAAATAATAGTGAGCTCATTTCCTCTTTCTACTTTGGATTAATTTATCTGTATTATATATACAAATTCTGTACTTGATCCTGAAATATCTGGTGGAAACTGCCCAATGCTGCTTTCTTTGCTCTTCTTATTTGCAGATGTTAGTGAAGAATTACAGTGATCTTCCTGCTAATTCTTTGTTGCTCTTCAACTACACACTGTAGTTGTGGCAGCATGAAAATGGTAAGGCATGGAAACAGTGACTAATGTATTATCTGAACTTTTTCACTGGTATTTTTTCCTGTTCCATGTGAGCAATGGAGAATCTAACTGAAGCCTCCCTACAGTGTATAGACTTTAGATTATTTACTGACAATATAAGAACATTTATCAACAAGTATGGTAGAATCTATAGAAAACTTTTCTTTTCACCACTGAGAAATAATGGAAATGTTTCCAGGATACTAATTTGGTTGGCCATTTAATAACATCTGTAAACTTAAATAAGAAATTTTTTTAAAGAAAAAAAACCCTTGCTTTTCAGTGGTACAAATATACATATATTCATATTAATAGGGAAACTTTTAAGGGAAAATTGAAGTATATAATAAACGTAAGACAATAATTAAAATACATGATTACAGGAGATAGGTCCAAAATCTCTCTCCCTGTTTGTTTTTTTTTTGGGGGGGCAGGGTGTTTGAGACAGGGTTTCTCTGTGTAGATCTCACTCTGTAGACCAGCCTGGCCTTGAACTCACAGAGATCTGAGTGGCTCTGCCTCCCCATTGCTGGGATTAAAGGCGTGTGTCACCGCCACCCGGCATTTTTTAAACTTTTTTCCCCCAAAATCTCTTAAAGTTATGTTTTTACATTATTTCTAATGAAAATTGAAAATTGCATGTATAAACAGCTGATGTTTCTTATACATTTATAGTCTCCTGAAGCAAGTCCTAAAGCAAATGTAGATATTTTTCTTTACAAATATTACAGAAAATATATTTCAAAATATTACAAGGATTTTGACATATAATAGTGGAGTGTCATCTCATTAGGATTATGCAGATTTCTAGTGACTGTTCTTCATTGATTTTAATTACCCAGTGTAATTCACATTACATTACTTCTAAGCAATAAAGTTATAGACATTTCTGGGTTTCTAAACTTGAGAATAGTTTTAGCTTTGTTTATAAGGCACTGTAGACTATAAATACCTGAGTAGACATTTGTGAATTAGAAGCTTTTGTGGGGAGTGAGCAGAAAATTATTTTTCAGTAAAGTGATACCAAAATCTTATAACTTTTCTTATTGACAATATCTGGGCCTCAGCTGTATGGGAATTTTGACTACACTTTAAAAATTAAGGAAATATACTTATAAGTGTTTTTTCTTTCTTTTATTATAATTTATCAAGGATAAATCTTAAAATATTTTTATAGCTGTGTCAGTGGACTAAATAGCTAAAGTGTTACTATAAAATTAGAACAGTTATAAAATAATTATACCTAGAAAAATCTCATGACATCTCTGTCACTCCTCTGATATTAGCTAACAATTTATGTCAGGTGCTGTCATGAAAGTTCACGTTTAGAATTTCTTTCCTCTCTAGGCTGTTAATGTATTCTGACATTATTAATGGCTCCCTTATGGAATCACATGGTAAGCTGAAAGCTCAACTCTCTGGGTGTTAGCATTTATATTTCAGAATTACTTAGCAGGGGAGAAAACAAATTTAAACTCTTCTGTGCCAAGCAATCCCACTACTCAGATGTCTTTGGGAATTGCCTAAAAAGAAAAATGAGACCTTGGCAAACTGAGAGATCTGATGGCTATTTCATGTTGTCCTTATAATCTGATTGCTACTTCCTTGAATAACAGCTTTGTTTCTCTTCCTATGCCTTTGCTCATTCTGAGAATTTTTCTCTTCACAGCCCAAAAGAATTCTATACCTATTATTTCACTCCCACCTGAATTGAAGCCATCTAAGAGCTCAACTCAAATTTCTCCTTTTCTAATGAGTACAATAACCTACTTCAGTCTCACTGGACTTTAAGTCCTATGGTACTCAAGATCTGTAGTCCACAGTTTAGCCTAAATTTAAAAGAGAGTCTTGATTTCTAAGGTGAAGTATTTTGCTTCAATCATGCTATAGGTTTATTGGAAGGAAAAATGGCGATTTAATACTTAAATATCCCTTAGCATAAGAATACAGATTCACATATGCCTACATGGTGTGTGGTAGTGTTATCTGTTTCACCAGTGAGAAAACCAGTACTTTTACTATTGCTTCATCATCGTTAACAAAGATAAACCAGGTAGGCCTATTCCAAATTTCATTGTATGTTGTGTTACATGCATCAAAATAAAGCAGGTCTCAACGGATAACAAATAAATGCAGAATGGTTTCTGTTAAAATTGAGAGTATATTAAATTATGTATTACGTCCATCTGTTTTTCATTTTTTGATAAAATGCTGTTCTTCAAGTTTGTTGTTAAATATATTTGACTGTTTTGTTTTCTAAATTATCATGGTTTGCAAATTTTTTCTTTAGGTTACTACTGCATCTTTATAGCATCCATGGTCTGAATCATCAAAACTCCAACAAACTTACAAATCTGTTTCTCTCCCCAAGGAAAACAAAACTCAGAAATATGAGCCTTATATGTTTTGGTTTGTAAAGAAACACAGAAATATAATTTAAGTTCTGATGAGATTAGAAATAAAACAGTTTTTTTGAGTAAACAAAAGAAAAAAGGCACAAAATTGTTGAAATTAATAAAATAATATATGCTATTAAAATCAGCAACGTTAGGATTATTAGTCATTTCCAGCAATGCAGTTATGATACTTTAGAAAATATATTTCTTAACAGAAAATAAAATTGAATGAAACCAAATGACCAGTATTTACTGAAATTGGCATCAAGTTAACATTTCTCAAAACACTAAGGATTACTGAGGCAAATGTTCAGGAGGTGAGTTGGATGACATTTCCCAAAAGAAGACACATGATTGTCTTTGAGTATATGAAAAATAATGGTCCAAATCATTAGTAATTGGGACAAGGCAAAATCACACTGATATCACTTCAACTCATTAAGAATGGTTTATACCAGAAAGAATAATGATAACAAGGGCTTGTGAAAAACAGGGGAAATAGATCCTTTGCACACAGCTGTTAGGAATGTAATTTGATCTAGTTATTATTGAAACTAGGCATACTTTAGAAAATTAAAGCAAGATCTATTTCATGGTCCTGCTATACATATACTGAGTACATATTCACAGAATAAAATCAATTTTTAAACAAAATATATTCTCACCAATGTTGAGCTCAGTATTATTTCAATGGCAAATAAATGGATATATCATTACCATTAGTGGTCAATGGATGAAGAATATATAGTACATATAAAAATGTAGTAGTATTCAACCATAAAAGAAACAATATCCTGTCATTTTTGACAACATAGATAGAAAAGAATGAAATCTTATAATTTGTTACATCACGGACAGAGCTGGAAGTCATTATTTTAAGTAAAACATGTCAGGTACAGAAACAGAAGTTAAAGTTCTGCATAATTCCCCACTCATATGGAATCTGAGAAAAAAACTGATCCCAGAACTTCAGAATAGAATGATAACTTCTCACAAGTCATGAATTAAGGAGAATGAGGAGATGAAGAAGATTGATCAGTAAGTTACAATTAGATAAGAATAAGAATCCCTATTGTTCTGTTGGACAGTAAAGTGATTAAGGATAATTATGTACCTCAAAAAGACAATACAAGCCAATCTAAAATTAATTCAATTGATTTATAACTATTCCTGCAGATATTGGCACAACTCTGATAATCAACGTGTAATTTCCTTAAGTAGAGAAAACTGATGGAATGAGAATGAACTTGTAAACAAGGAAATGTTGTTTCAAACTCTACCACTGACTGCTTGTGTGAGTGAATGTGAGACATATTATCTATTACAGCTGAGTGAATTAAGTATCAAATGACTGTGTTTTTTTTCCAATGAACAGTTCCATGTCCATTCTGTATCATTGTTATATAAATATTACACATGTTGTATTATATCAATGTGCTGCACAAATCTTAACCCTATTCACATCATTCTAATCTTCTATTTCCTGCTTAAACATTATTACTAACACGAACTATTTTTCTGATCTCTACATGTAGTCAAATGCAATCATCTCATATGGTCACAGCATGTTACATAGTCTCCATTTAGCATCTATTAATTAACATCTTGACTTATAATTGGTAGCTGGCACAACATTGATTTTTACTAATCTGTGAGTTTTTAGAGGATGGACTTATGCTATTTTTCTTTTTCTTTCTATGATTAAACTGTCAGTATTTGCCTAGCACAAACTAAACACTCAGCAAATCTTTTTTTTTTTTTTTTGAGTTATTGTGTTAAGTGACAATAAGGTAAGGCAGACATATTACAAAAAGCTTACTTGGGAAAGTATTAAACAAGCTAGGAGAGTGGGACATATGGCACATATAATTTATTTACCTTCATTTATAACAAAATGCGTTTTATGCAGGTGCAAATTATAGCACTTCAGTAGAGCTTACTCCCAAAGACATTTTTATTAGAATATTAAAAGAAAAAATTTGCATTTGACATGCTGTAAAACTCTCTTTTAAACCAATAACAAGGGAGCTTTTCAAAACAGTTGCTCTGGAGAAAAACATCAACAGAAGCACAATATGTTTCCACACTACAAATAAACAACAGCACAAAGCACTCAAAGGTGCTACAAGAAGGAAAAGTAAGAAAAGCAATTGCTTTGGTGGAGGGCACTGACAAGATTCTCAAAGCACACTCAATTTGCCAAGAGATAATCATTTTAGAGAGAGAGTGTGTATAAATGATATGCAGAAAGCATGTTCAGGGGCTCTGTGGGTTGTAAAAATTGTTCATTGAATTATTTTCTTTCGAAAGTGTGTTGTGATACCTTAAATATGCTTGTATTTTAAAACATTCTTCTTTCATATACAGTCTTTACTATCAAGTATTCAGTTATGAAGAAGATAAGTTATGCTAACAAACTGTCACCATTATTGTCTTTCATGACATTTGTCAACATAAGTATCACTACCTCTAAGAAACATCAGTACAGCTACGTGATGGAAGGTACATCTAGCCTTAACTGCAACAACACAGTAAGTAAATACTTCTTAAGTATTGTTAAATGCCAACATGGGGAGAAGGGTTTAGAGTACAAGAAAAGAATGCTGTAGCTCTTATTCCTCGCATCACCATGCTTAGACAGTCTTACAGGGAAAGCATTTTCCTTTGCAGGCAAAGTTAAACAGCAAATTTATTCTTAATGCTATTTTTTTGCAATACACTTAACACTGCTGTTGAATAACTAAGGAAAATCATTAAACATCTAGTTTAACTTCAGTGTGGATGCTATGCAAGCATGTTTTCATTTACATAAATACAGAAAATATGAGCTAATCTCACATATAAAAGGTATTTTAAAAAGACTCTGCCTCAGGATTGTTTTATAGAATCCTTTAAGAGTTGTTTTTGGGGACTTTATCAAAAAAGGTACAGCTGATTTTGTAAATGTTGTTTTACTCAGGATGTCAATTATTAATGTTTCCATGCAACAGATTCATTTAATGTTGTTTAAAATATAGCCTGTATGTACTAGGAGAACTGAAGGAATTCAGGACAGTAACAGTAATTGTAGATGACAAAGTCAAGTAGTCATTATTGATTATTGGCTTGTCTGTGAAGTGCTTCTGTTCTATCCTTGCCAAAGTAAGGAAAGGCATATTAAATTTCAATTTCGGAAGCTTTATATTTTCTTAGACTTCAAAATAAGATACAATCTATTTGTGAGATGACATGTGTTTACTGTCTATGAAGTATGGATCTTTTTTTTTAAAGTATGAGTAGACAAATAAATGAGTATTCACTAAAGTTCAAAACAATGATATGGTATACATAACTCAATGGGTAAAACAGTTATGTGCCAAGCTTGATTCTAACTGCCTTACAAAAGATATACAATGTAATGCTCATCAATTTCTAATAAAATATGTCATTATATTTGTCATGACAAATGTTAAAACAAAACTCATAGGCATCAAATAGTGTAGTGAAGAGAACATAGCCAGTCAGTATCAATGTCATTATCTAAAGGCAGAACTAAGTGACTTAAAAACCTAAGCTCTTATCTAGCATAGGTTATTATCTCTTTTAAAATATATATGTGGAAATTAGTGCTGAGATAACGGATGAATGTCGTGCATGGCACTGAAGAACATCCAGTGAATGTGAAACACTCTGCTACACATGGAGGCATTTTTAAGTATCCTCATTGCTCCCAGAATCACACATTCTTCTTCAGGGTGTAATAAGGCAGGATCACAGATACTGCAATTTAAGCCCAGATGTGAAGAGCCTCCTGAGCTGTAAATATGGGGCTCAATGAGTTCAAAGAGTATACAACTAATGGTCAGCTGGACATGAGTGCAAATTTTCACTGTGAAGCAGAGATAGATATGAGGGAGAAACATTGAGTAGGAAGTGAGAAATACATAAATTAGCATGTAAAGATGAACAAAGACAAAGAATTAGCAATGTGTTTTCTTTTACTACAATATAAGTGTGCTTTAAAAAATGGGCAGTAAAGATCAGAAATGTAGGGGCCAAAAATGAAAGACTGAATGCCATGAATCTTATTTCAATATCCAATAAGAGTCCATTGAAAACTTGTAGAGTTAGCATATTCTGCACTTAATAGAGGATATTCTGTAATTACCATTGACATCTAAGCTGATACATATAGTAATCATTTTAGAATGAACTAGAAAGAGAAGCCTAGGAGAGTCAAAGTTTCATAACAGCTTTCCAAGTTAGTGTGATTTGCAACCTTGCTATGAGGAATATGCAGATGAACCTATTTGGGACCTCATTCTCAAGAATTCTTGAAAGCTAAAGCAAATTAAAACTGACTATAGAGCTTCTTTACAAAAACCTGGTAATCTTCCAAATAACCAGAAACTCTTCACTTGTCTTAACCTATTTTCATATAACTTTAGTTATCAAAGAAAGCTTCAAATCATAGAGAAGAGCTTACAACTATAGATAGTTCTTCAGGAATTATCAGTAAGAAATAACAGGAGAGTATGACTAAATTCTACAAAGTCTAAAAAACCAGCAACTAAAGCAAAAGAATGGGAAAAATATAAAGTTTCAGAGGTAACCATTTGCTGAATTGTTCTAGCACTGCTTCACTTACCTTTGGGGACTAACAATGAATACAGAAAAACTGATATTGTTACAGAGGACATAGTGTATGTTCTAAAATAAAGAAGTCTCAGAATGATTGACAAAATATTTAGACTGTGTTATTTGCCAGAATATTATGTGAAATATGTCCATATCATTCCCAAGACCTCCTTGACATTGTGCCTTCTTTACAAACCAGATAACAATTTGCCTTACAATTAATCCTAGAAATCAACAAATGTTCTAATGAGTAACACGTTTAATAGACATATAGTAGAGGTTTTGAAAAGCTACTGTTTTATTTTATAATTTTTTTTTGGGGGGGGGTTTCGAGACAGGGTTTCTCTGTGTAGTTTTGTGCCTTTCCTGGAACTCACTTGGTAGCCCAGGCTGGCCTCAAACTCACAGAGATCTGCCTGGCTCTGCCTCCCAAGTGCTGGGATTAAAGGCGTGTGCCACCACCGCCCCGCCCCCAGCTCTTTTTTTTTTTTTTTTCTCTCTGTGTAGCTTTGGAGCCTTTTCTGGAACTCACTCTGTAGCTCAGATTGGCCTCGAACTCATGGAGATCTGCCTGCCTCTGCCTTCCGAGTGCTGGGACTAAAGGCATGCACCATCACCACCTGGCTTTGTATTATAATTGTTAAGTAGCTATAGATTATTCCAACAAGTGTTAAAAATGTGACACACACACACACACACACACACACACACACACACATATATATATATAATGTATATATAGTATGTATATAGTATATAATGTTTACTACTACATGTCTGAGAAAATTCAATGGTACTTCCTCAAAGAGAAAAATAAGTTTCTAATAACCTCTATCTTTCTATCTCCTCCCTTTCTCTCATATATATGTTAAACATAAATATTTCATGAGATAATTACCGCAAATTTACAGGTATAGAAACAAATTTAAATAATTTGTCCCCTTTCCCAGTTCTCACATATCATTAATGGACGATCCTAATAAGAACTTGACTGTAGAAACAACCAAATATGATGGATACTTGATGACTAGTATAACCGCTTATGCATTTTCTTCTCTACAGAATTCTTTTCAGCAAAAAGGATCCCTAGTTTCCGCATTTCTTCTAAATTTGTATTTCCTCTTATACACTCTCATGTTCAGAATCATGCATTTATGGCAGTGCTGTCCTCAGATGGATTCATGGTGTTTATTCATTTCTCAAGTGGCCTCCATTTCACTTCCAATGTTATCTTCTTGGAATCCAACATAATAAACGAACTGATGAGCTTTATTACCTTGATTTTAGTGTGATCAACAAACATGGTTCCCTCTGTGATTAGAAACAGAATTTCTTTCACTTGGATGTTAGGCATAGCTAGCTAGAAGTCTCATGCACAGGCTGATGAGTCATAATCCAAAATTCTATGTAAACAAATGATTCATATAATATAGATATAGTATCTTTGATTTCCTTCTTATATTTGAAAACTGCAAATCTATGTTTTATTCATTTGAATTATGATTATACTGAATGATATTTAAAGTCTATATTTATTTTCGAAAGTCTAATTACCAGAAGATATGAATATCACAGTTAGCAACTTCTTTTCAAAGTTGATTGCCAATATTCTGTGGTTCAAGATCTATAGAGGAATGATTCCCATCTGTCGTCCTCTGCACTTGACTGCTGTGGAAGCTCATAAGCCTTTCATCTGTGGATATGGAACCCATCTGCTATGTTACTAAAATTTACTAACAGGCTATGGAAATCAGAGGACTGCTGGTCATACTTAGGATACGTCTTCTCTGAAGGGTTGTCCCTCATGAATATAGTGATAGAAAGTGGCTTCAGTGGGTAGCCATGAACCTCAAAATCCCAGTATTTATGCATAATTTCCCAATCTGACATTTGTAGATATGAAAGGTTAGGTATTATTATTTAACTTTTCCCAGTTCTCACATAGAAAAGATTTAATGGCTATAGTTCAAATATAATTTTACAAGGATCAATCATCAAAAGAAAACAATCACTTGTGTGTGAAACGTTTCAAAATCACATATAACAACATTGATTAATGAAAAAATTTAACTATTAATACTCCAAAAGGCTATGGATGGTGGCCAAAGTTTATGGCTCTGCTTGGATTGTGGGATGAGTGTTTTCTAAAACACTAAAAAGAAAACCTACTTACAAACAATGTGAGTAACATTAAAGCAAACTGATTTATCATAAAATTAAGCTTTCCCTTGTATAAAGAATAACACACTAACTTGTTTGACATTCAAGTACTTTCACAAAGTATCTCTGAAAAATAAAGGCAGTTCTCAAAAGTTCCCATGTTCAGATTTGTAAAAATTCTGATTTCAAATCATTCTGTGTCAAAAATTAACTTACATTTTCACACAAACACATACTTTTCTCTAAGATATCATCAAAGTACACCCTGAATTTTTAGCCAATAAGGTAGGTGTTTTGAACTTTGAGAAAATAAAATAGAACAAAACCAGGATTAGTACATGTACGAATCAAAAATCTTTTTTCCACAATAAAAGCACATATTAAATCCTTACAAAAATATCGTGTGATATGAAACTGGCTGAAGTTTAAATGAAGTTAATAGAGTGTGCAACTTAGGAAACATCATGCAGTTTCACAAACCCTAATTTAATATTTTTCAGGATACTTTTACTGCATGTGAAAAACAACTGTAAGCAAGTTATCTCGAGCAGGTATGTTTTCTATGTGTAATGGGTAATCCTTAGTTATTCATACTCTAGGAAAGTACTCTTCTTGTCATGTATTATTCCCTGAAACATCCAAAATAAGACAATAGGGTGCTTCTTTATTTGAGTGTCTCATGTCCACTTGGATATTATACTTGTAAACAAATCAGAACATAAATCCTCAACCTGTTTCACTTGTTTTGACATCAATTGTGGACACTTTGGATTGAAAAAGAATCATATAGATGATTTTTTTTTTTATAAAAACTCATTAGTCAAACTCCTGTGAATCTCATAAACTGCACTATGGTAAAATATATGACTAGTATAGCAATCCCTTCTTCAATGGGATTTGCTGTTAATACACTGAATTAGTGATCCTGTTAGTCATAATTCGATAATTTCAAGATTAGAAGGTAATTCTTTAAAACTGGGGAAATCCTCACATTCTATTAGTGTTAATCATTTCTTTGTCTGCATAAATATTTTTATTAATATTTATATTACTAGATTCCACATCTATCGACAGCATACTTTATGATATAATGCACGTCTTATTGTTCATTTCACTCCAGCATTACACAAAGGTCATTTTACTTTAACATATGCAAATAGATGCATGTGTAGTGGCTGAAGAAAAAGTATATTAGTTCAATAAAAAAAAATCTTCCTCTATAAATGTTTCTTGTTCACAGAATGACTATTTTTCCCGCTGTTAATTCTCAGTGAGAAACAATTGGATAGTTGTTAAAAAGTTAAGCTTTGGAGGGAGATCCAGGGGAAAATAAATTTGTCTTTGTTATTTACTAACATTTCTCTGTGCCCCAATTTCTACTCTACTAAGATAGGACAAATAATAATAACAAAAATGTTTAAGCATAGTTATATGCTTGAAATGAGAATTACATATATTTATGTTAAATTACTTAAGATGATCCTTGGCATGTAGTGAACATATATAAATACTGTTAAATTAAATAATTATATTGTTATATTTTGCTTCTTTCCATCATCTTTTCTAGTAGTTGTTTTTGATATTTTTCTTTCTTAAGACAGTTTACTGTACTGTAGATTTTTTTTTATTTTCTTTATGACATATAAATTATATTCTTTACATATGTGTAACTTGGAAGTAATAGGGAAGCCTTGAGTAAATTAGAGTCAAGTAATATCATATATATATAGAAGCCACACCTTCTATAGTAGCTGTTCAGTACTATTTTTTGATCTACTAAATTTCTATTCATCTAAGACATAATCACAAAATGTTTAATTAGTGAAGGACAGTGAGAACCATAGTATGCTTTACATCTATAATTGTAAGGATGAATTTAAGCCACAAAACAATTGGTGTTTAAAGTCACAGAAAAATATGAAAACATCACAAAGAATATATAACTTTTATTTTACTTCAATTTTTAATAAAATAGTATTTGGTTTTAAATTATTAGTTCATTAAGCATTATAATTGAATGGGTAGGGAACTAGATATATAAAGGGAGGTTGATTATGGAAAGGGAAAAGTTCAACCGATTATGCATGCTTTATTACAAAATTAAGACACATTGACACATGATTCTACATACACAACTTGGGTCAGTGACTAGATTTTTATTAGATACCTATTCTCTCTAAGTACTGTATAGCTGCTAAAATGTTAGCTACAGTTAATAGTTATAGAGATAACTCTATTATTTTAATATTTTCGGAAAACTAACAAAGCTGACAAAATATAAAAATTGACTATCAATATCACAGTTTACATGCGACCATAATTAGCTGAATAGTTGTATTTATAGTTAGAGACCATTCTATTTATGGCATAAAGCACCTGTCAGTTTTTAAAAAAAGACAAATTCTCTATCTGTATTATGAAATAAAATTAGTTAACATCCATACGTTTGAATGGGACATCAAATAGGAATCTGGATATCAATGACAAAATAGAAAACAGTTTAATTTTAAGATTGAAATTATACATCCAATAGTTTCTATTTTCATTATGGTGATTTCTAAATTCTCCCCTTTAGAAATGATATCATCTTGAAAATGAGCTAGTTCACAAGGAATCATAAACTGTTATTCATAAAACAAATTTTTCCGTTAAAATTTCCAAGGCTAACTACAATGTTTATCAGAACCTAAGCTGAACACATAGATGTTATGAAAGGTGGATGGGGAAATGGGAAAGAAATGAGGGGATTATTTTTCAGAGGATGAAGATAGTATAATTCAGAGGGAGAAGGATAAAGAAAGAAAATAATACTAAGGATATTTGAAAAATCTGCAAGGAAATATTTCATAGGGTTACTTTAGAAAACATTTTCTCTATCTCTCTCTGTGATTGTGTGTGCTTGTGTGTGTGCATGTATGTGTGTGTGTAGTAACAATACTTGCCTTAAGATTCATAAGCACTTTAAGAAAAAAAAAACTCAGTGCCATGCATGCAGGCAGGAAACCTTTCAAGTTGTTGGTCAGTGGACCCAAGATATTCAAATTATGGGCTAGTGTCATTGGTCTTGGTTGCCTCTTGATGTGCCTATGAAGAAAGTTTGAATCACAAAAATAGCCAGCCTGGCGAGATAACCCTAATCATGTAATACTGACACCTATATCTTGGAGGTAACTAAATGCTATCTAATCAGACTTAAAGTCCGCTTAACAGGAGGGAAATCATGGTGATAGGGTAAACCCAGTAAATCTATCCAACTACCTATGGGTGGAGATGTCAGAGACCCTAGAAGATAACCTACCAACATTTTGCTAAACTTATATACTATCCATCTTCTTTCTATATATTTATCTTTATAGCCATAGATATACACAGAGCTCTCATTTTTTATCAAATAAGCATATTTTTTTTCAGCATGAGAGGGCTACTAAGGGGATCTATATTTTCTCAAAATGCAGATAATAAATGACATTGGGAACTCAGTAACAATTGGTACATGTACAGCACAACCCCAACGTCTAGTCTAAGTTTCATGCTTTATAAAATAGAGGTAGAAAGATTGTTACAGACAGAGGAGTAAGATGTCAGCTGTAATTGAATGTCTTAGACATGACAGGTAAGCACTACTCATGAAATTTCAACAATATGGTTGCATAAGAAAGATCTGTATAATTGACATCCTAACTTAAATGGAGAAAATTTCAAAAGGCCCCAAATCCATGATGAAGAGTTACAGGCATTCAGTGTGACAGAAAGGAGAATTAGCTTACTCCAGGGACTAGCCCCTCATAGTTAGTCATTCCCAAGTGGTTGATCCTAACATATATGCATACAAAAACAATAAATAACTCAGTAGTATGTGTGTATGCATGTGTATTTCATAAATATTATATCAATAATAATTAAAGAATAAGAGGAAACAAAATAGACAGTGAGAGGGAGACACAGAAGAAGTTTGAGGGGAGAAGGAGACATAATCAGAAATGATGTAAGTATACTTATATTTGAAATTCTCAAAAAATGAGTTTTTTCAATTGTTATTAGTGATGCTTGTATTTTTAGTAGATACTGATTAACACAGAGATACATAACTGGCCAAGACACAGAAATTAAGACATATAGAATGTGCAGTCCTTATCAGAACACAATTTCTGCAAATCCACCTCCCAAGGCTCAGTGATAATTGTAAAAGCAGGAGCAGATAGAGTGTAAGATCCAGAGGTGAAAGATGATTACAGGGAAACAACGTCTTTTGGGCACAGTGGGGCAGCTGCACATATGAACTCACAGCTTTTGTGACTTTATACCCAAGACCTGTGCAAGTCTGCTTAGACCAAATAACAGCATAAATTTGGGACATGAACATAAAATCCCAGCCCTTCTAGCTTCTGGGAGAGGGAGAGACAGTTTTCTCTACTATCATAGCCCCACATAAGTAGGCCACTCTCCAATGGAAAGCTACACATACAAGAATACTTCAGCAGCACAAACTGGTATGGATGGGGATTGAAAAGACACAAAATTGGTTGAATGGGGAAGGGGGTATATCTGGACAGAGTTGGGGAGTATGAATATAAAGTAAAACTATACATAGGGTGTAATTTACCACTATATGTTATAACTCATTTTAAATGATAAAATTTTCCTGGTAATTTTAAATTAAAGTCTCAAGCAACACAACAACGAATATCAGATAATTAAAGAGACTCAACAAAAAAAGCACCAACAGTATAAAAGTACTTACTTTTCCTGTAGGCATTTTGTGTTTGTTAGCAAATTAAAGCCACAGTATTTTATAACATATCAGTACAATATCGTGAATAGTAACTACCTGGCACCACGAAATGCTTCTTCGTGAGTCTCTTATTTGTGGAGGATAAATGTCTTATTCTGTCTGACTTTTAACTGTGCTTAGCAATAGTAACTTATGTCATAGTGGCAGATGAAATTTTTGGACATTGTAGGACACATTTTGATGTCATGCAGGAGTGGATTTATACATCAATGGGAGAATATTTATCAAATTTTCATGAGTCTGAATCAAATTTAAAGATATAAATGATAAATAAGGTGTACATTTTCTGAATGTTTCTGTTCTGAAGACTTTCAGTTACATCTTTAAGTAATCAATAAACTGATAGTACAACTATGTAATTCCTCTTGGACACAAATATAGTCCAGGTCATGTTATGTTCACAATGTATGTTCAATCCTTAGCAATTTTTTTGAGATGGAACCAGAAGAACGGAAAAATTTGAGAGCTGGAACCTGAAATTTGGTAAAGCATCTAATTTAGACCAGAGCAATTTAAATTTTGTGGAAATTTGAACAGTTACTGATTTGATATTTATATTTAAAATTAATCATTTCTTTCCATGGTGCCCAAATTAATTCTGTAACTCTACACAAAAGTATATTTTAACTATGAGAAATATTGTAGGATATCATTATTATTAAGCAGCATATAGATTTCATAAATTTGCAATGTTTATGTGAAAATAAATAACCATTATTTTTATCTAATGGTTTTGATTTGTGTTTATGTGTCTACATTTTCAGAATTTACATCTCCATTAATGAACTAAAAGACATTTGGAAATAGCTAAATAGAAGACAATGCATGGTAAATTTGGTGTCCAGGTAATTAGATTCTGGACTTTTTCCTTAGTATTTCAAGTGTAGAATTGGTAATTGACTCCAGGACTTGATCTACATACTAGGCAAATATCTGCCACTGAAGTAAAGTATCCTCCACATAGGACTTTATATTATTAACAGTAAATTAGTATGACAGATAAAAACAAACTTCATAGGATGTTAATATCTGATTCTCTGCAGCCTACTTTTTGAATGTACCCTTATAAAAAATCTTAAATTAATTGGCTTGGCTTGTATAATTGTCCTGATTAAAATGAGAAAAAATGTACTTGGAAAATATTTTAAAAAAAAAGCTCAAATGCCTTCTTCCCTGAACTAATTTTAGTGATGTCCACAAAAATTTGACTGACATTAGAACAAATGATGCTATGTTTTTTGCTAAACCTATCTTAATGTTAAATCATATTTTAAAATAGAACAACTCATTTTTCAATCTATGACCCAAGAAATATACTTATTTATAAAACTGATAGTCATTTAACAAACACTTCTAGAAGATTAACTGTAGCTGATTCAGCAGATGAAGTAATATCATCCAATCACACTAGAAAGAATGTATTTACCATTTCATTTTTATCACTGGAGTCCAGCATGAAAATACCTGAAGAAACATGATGGAGCACATATAGAAAAACAGTGATTCCTCATACTATTATAAAATCATTGAAGATGATGAGGGTCAATAAAACTATCCCACTAGAATGAAGGTTGTTAAGATGAGTACACTGAATGAAAGGAATGATCAAGGCTGCCTAAGAATCATGGCCTCTCTTACATTCTCTTGTTCCTATCCTGCTAGTCTCTGGAAAGGCATCTTTCTAGAGGACATTTTTCAAAGAAATGCTATTATCTGAGTCTTTTTCCATAAAATTTTATTGACTAGGGTGGTCTATCAATTAGAAAAGAAGACTTAAATGTCCCTATTAACTTACACTTAATACATCAACTCTTCTTCTGAGAAATGTTACTTTAGGAACTTTAAGCTGCATAACAAACTGAACTTGGACATTACTGAAGTTCTGTTCAGTATCTTGCCACCCCTTGTTTTATCTACCACAAAGCTCAGAGGAACGTTGTTACTCATTGGTTTCTGTTTTTGTTATTCATTCAGTTTTCATAAAATTTATTCCAATTCTGAAATTACACACACTTCTCCCATTTCTTTCTTCTCCATGAACAAAGTTTAAACTTGGAACATTTTATCATTCTTTGAATTTTCATATATTATGTGTTATACACTAGCAAGTTGATGTGCCATTCTGTCTGTTTATCTGTATATTCTTAATTTGTTTTAATAGACCCAAATATTGTAACTTAGGAAGGAAAGTTTGAAGTTGCATGCAAAAGACAAAGGGAGTAAATATTAAAAGCATGTCTTTTTCATACCTGTGGATGAGGATGAGTCCAGATTTCCACAGTTGTTACTTCTTTCATGGGGGTACGAGATCGTACCACCTCCTTCATTGTCTTTGTAAAGGAAGAAAAAGAGTATTTAAGCCACTTATTCAACATAAAACAAATGCACTTACATGCACACAAATGCGCACAGACATTGTATGCAAGGAAATAAGAAAATTGTCTCTTTTTAGAAATAATATTTTCCATAACAAATGAGTTATTATGAGTTACAACATGCTGACTCTTCCAGGTCCTAAAAATAAAGTGTGAAACAGACAACACTTTTCTTTCTCATAGAGCTTACACGCAAATGTAATGCACTTGTTTGTTTTATTCTCAGCATCTGAACAAATGTGTGAAGGATAACTTAATCTATTTAAGTCAAACTTTAAGTTGGAGAGAATGTCAATCTAGTATTTCTGTAATTCAATGACTTCAAGAGTTATGTTAACTGATTTTACTATTGTCTAAAATTAAAATCTGTCTTGTGTGTGCTATGAAAATGTATATCTGCCCTGTGTCATATAAAAACATTCAGTGTATGCAATAAACTCCAAAAGGATTTATGAACTAATGGACAAATCCTAATCTATCATGCCTGAACATTGATCAATATCTGGAAAAGAAGGAAGCTTTGTAATCCATTTAATTTGTTTTTCTTATAAAATATATGCTCTGTCTTTAAAACATTACATGCACATGATATATGTTTTCACTATGTATGATTTTAGGTAATGCATTAAAATGATGACTAAAAGTAACAAGTTCATCAGCAAAAGGAAGAACAATTTAAAAGAATTAAAAATAATACAAGCCAGTGTCTGGTGGATGCTTACATGCAAAAGTAGTGTAGCTGAGTTCTGTCACGGTTCTTAGATCATGGTCTTATGATTTTGTGATGCTGAATACTACACTACAAATTAAAATGATGGTGCTACTACTTGCTAGGGTTTTGTGTGCTACGTGTATCATTTCACTGTGACATTTTAATTTATTTATTGTATTTTTTTTGTATTTCCATGCCATACTCTACACATGTACACACAAAAAAAAAAAAAAAGAAAAAAAAGATTTGGATCATGACATTTTAATGCAATTTGGTAAGAATTATTTTACTATCAGTTAAAGGTCAACTCATGTTTATTATGAAGGGATACCATTGCAGTCACATAAAAGACACATAACATGTTATTATTACTAGACTAAACAGTTATCACCATTTGTCAACTCACAGAAACACAGCAACCATGAATATCATCAGTCAAAATGTAACACCACATCATAGCAGATTTTTCTTACGGAAAAATAAAATTACGTAAACGATATAAGGCTACCAGCAAAATATGTATTTAAAAAACTCATATATAAACTAGTCAAACAATATTTATTAGTGCCTGTTTGCTTACAGAATCTCATAAAATGTATCCAGAAAAAGTAAACTTGAGATTAGTATGTTGGAAAGTTTAGTTACATAAAAAGTTATGGATATTAAGACATTAAGTATAAGGGGGAATTTGGAAAATAAGGAAAATGGCTTGGATTGTGTTTCATTGCCTCTCCATCAGTTAACAGATATTACCAACAATAAATATTTGTTCATTATGTGATGAAGCAATATTAAATTTTAAAAGATTAAATATTTGCCCATATTAATTATTCCCATGAACAAAAAGAGTCTAGAATACTCTTAAAGATGATGAATAACATTAACTGTTATGACTAAGGAATGGCAGAATATATGGGGCAGGAAGGAGTCCATTTAATAAAAAAAAATTGTAAAAATATATGGTATTCAATGTGTAGTTTCTGTATCAATACTTTATTGGACATATTTTAATCTGTCATTTGTTATTGAAACAGTAGAATCAATATTGAACATTCTTGTAAACTGAATCATCATGACTTTGTAAATTTTGATCAAAATTGGAGTTTGTGTAGCTCAACTCACCATACCAAACAAGCATTTGAATGAATTAACAACTACAAAGATTTATGTAGTTATTTTGAGCTTGATGCTGAGATCACAATTTTACTGAATGAAAAGAAAGCATTCATTACTACTACCAAACAATGAATCACACTGCAAAATATTTTTTCTATGTACTTGACATTTCTTAATAAATCAAACTACAAGTACAAGGTAAAACAGTGTTTATATATGAAACTTAAACTACAGTAAAGGCATTTTGACAAGTAAAGTGCTTCAAATAACAAGTCTTGTCAAATTCATTTATAGACTCCAGTGCTATCAAAAATTTAAAATAGGAAGAAAGATCTCCATCCCCACACAAATTTCAACTGAGTTATGACAAATATGCAAGTGAGGACATTTACTTAACCTGTAATTGAAAACAATTAATCTTCAATGTAATGAGAAGCTAAGTGGATAAATCAAGAAATTAACCTAATACTTTTTTTCATATGCCATCCAAAAAACTAAAATCATTAATATATATTGACACTGAAGTTCATCTCTAGTTATCTGTGCATGAAGACACTTTAGAGCTGAGATGAAAAAGTTAATTTACTGCCTATATCACAGTGGAGTTTTGCTCTATTTAACCTTGCTTGCATGGCACCAATACAAGTTTTGGTGGAAATTCTTTTGTCTTTGATAATACAAATATGTTCACTCCTTTAAAGGAAAATATTGCAGAAAACTCAACTACAGAAACAGGAAAAGAAATTCTGTAACCTAAGGCAAGTATGTAAGCTAAGCAAAAAAATATTCTGGAATTTAGCTGCAGAGGATAGGTAGAAATTTTTGTTTCTTTTTTTTATTTTAAGAGAAGAGAGTATATTTCAAATAAAAAGGAAAACAGTGTATTGAAGATGATTATAATGCCAGAACTGTACCAGGATGGTAAGACAATTGTATGCAAAAATGAACTAAGTATGTACCTTAGATGGACCTGCAAATTAGGCCAGAAACTTTATACTTGAAGCAAACTTGTGAGATTTTCATGACTGAAAAATCAGCTCTCGCTAAAGATTCTGAGTATACGTACACTCAGGAGTCACATTTAATTAAAAATTAAAACAAGTATATTTGAGTTTTTGTATGCATATTTAAAAGATTTAATTTAAACAAAATCTACTGATTGTTAGTAGCTAAATGTATGTTTGGGCATCGAACAGTTAAATACACAATGCTAAATTAAAATGTCCATTGAATTAAGTAAAGATGGCATATTTTAAGTTTAAACATTTAAAGTAGAATGTGTGAATATATGTTGTCTAGTTAACTTAGCATATTACATATTACACGTTCGTATTTAAGAATCAGAAAAAAATTATTGAAAACAATTTGGGCAAACATACTATCGAAAAGGTCAAGTAAGACCCACATACTTGCAAGTGTTCTGTGACTATTCTTTTCCCTCTCAGCAAAGGCTCCCAGTTAAAGAATGAGAAAAGCATGTCACAGAATAGCTTCAAAAAAAAACTGCAGATTTTTCTGTAATGCAAATGAGACAAACTGTAATTATTGAAACTATAGTACTTAAATGCATTGTTTAACTGCTTTAGGAAAACTAAATATGGTTGATCCACGACATCTGAGAAATGAAATAGAGATTTGCATTTTTGTTCTTTATATGTACCATGTACCAAACTAATTTGCATCTTTCCTTTTATGGTATTAAGTGTCAAACTGTCAAGAAAAGAGTAATGATTTAAAATAATCAGTCTTCATAGATTTAAGACTCATTTTAATCCAGTTCATAAGAAGAGAGAATTCAGTGCCAGTGATCTTTGAAAACTGTTCTTGGCATTATTCTTAATAATAAAGATAAAATTTCAAAGAGAACGATGGGAAGATATTGAATATTATTATTACTCCTGAATTAGAGATTACTAGTTCTTAGCTTAGACATTAGAAAATAATCTAATATTGTGCAAAATTGAACTGTTTCATCAGCAATGCCTCTTTACCTGAAGAAATAGGCAAACATGAAAAATGTGATTGGCTCTATAATCTCTCACTTAAAAATCCTGAAATTCCAAGAGTGAAAAATTGGTCTAGAATTTACTTTTGCTGGTTTAAATGAGATGCACTACCCCATAATTCTCAGGCATTTGAATACTTGATTCCAAGTTGGTAGCTCTTTGGAGAGGATTAGGTGTCCTCTTGTTGGAAGTATGACAACAGGGGCAGAATTTGTGGTTGCAAAATGACTCCACCCCTTTTATTAAGGCTCTTCAAGGCAACCCAATATGAGGAATAGGTTCCCAAAAGGCAGCCAAAAGTGTTGGGACAGCCTCTGCTCCCACTGTTAGAATTCCCCCAAGTAAACCAAGCTAACACAGTCTCTCTCACACACACCAAATATATATATATATATATATAGAGAGAGAGAGAGAGAGTGAGTGAGTGAGCCTAGGAGAGTCCCCTGCAGGTTCTTATGAGCTAAGTTAGTTGATTCTTTGGGGTTTCATATGATGTCCTTTACCCCTCAGCTCATACAACCCTTCCTCCCTTTCTTCCTCAGGATTGCCCAGGCACAGACTAATGGTTAGCTGTAGGTCTCTGTGTCTGTTTCCATCAGTTACTGAATGAAATTTATTTGATGACTTCTTGGTCCCAGGGCAACTTAATTCACCATGTTTTGTTGATATCCATGGAAGGGCTGCCCTTTTCTGAACAGAACCTGAGGAGGAGTGGATGTGGGGGGGCTCAGAAGTAGGAGGGGAGATGGGATGGAAGAAGAGGAGGGAGGGAAAACTGGTTGGGATGCAAAATAAATGAATAAATTTAATTAATAATAATAGTAATTAAAAGACTCCTGCCATCCCTATTGTGGTCTCAGTTTCTGGCTTGTGGTTTGATCATTCAGCTGCAGATCAGGCTTCCTGCTGCCTGCTTCCACTGTTTTGTCAACATGAACTCTAGCTCTCTGGAGCCATAAGACCAATCTGAACTCTTCTTTATACAAGTAGACTTTGCCATGGTAGTATTACTGCAATAGAAAATTGACTAAGATATAATGTAATTTTTTCATTGAGAAATTGGTTAATGAATTTATTTAGCATATGTTCAAAATTCTACTAACTAGCCCTTTTCCTACCCACCAAACCCCTATCAAGTAGTTGATTTTTGGCTCAGCTTTCCTTCACAGAACTGTGCTTTAGCTCTAAATGTATAGCTTTGTGATAAATGAAGTAAATATAATCTTTATCCAAATGATTTAATCTCTCAGAGAAGTGTTAAGAAACTATTACCTATGGCCTAAAAGAGTAAAAGTTATTTACTAAGAGGAACTGTCTTGAAAACAAAACAAAAAAAGCAACATAACCGAAATTAAAAAGCAAGATATTTTGATGAACATTTCAAATTTGGGAAGTCTTGCTACTCTTCTCTGTGGTTTCCTAGAATTTGGGATTTAGTCAGGTGAATCATTAAGTACATTCCTCTATCTGACTCATCAGAGAGCTACTGGGCAGAATATACTCGAACTGACTTTGCAATTTTTCAATATAATATTCTAAAATATTTTTATTAATCTTTGAGCATTTGACATAGTGTATTTTGTTCATCATATATCTCCATTCTTCCTCTTAATTACTCCTAGATCAACTCTCTACATCATCTCCAATATTCATGTCCTTTTTTAAAAGAAACACATGGAGTCAAATTTGTGCTATCTGTATATACATCCATATTTCCTGAGCCTTGTATGAGAGAAATGTGTTATAGACACATAATTTTATGGCTGAGAATTCCACAGACACTTATTCTCTACACTTGGACCAGTTGTGAGTTTCTGCATTAACAGCCATTCACTACATAGACAGAGTTATCTAATGATATCTGAGAGCTATACTAACATATGGGTACAGAAATACAAGTTTAGAGGCATGTAGATATCTTGTCCACTTAAAAAAATATAATAGTAGGTTCATGAACTTGCCATCCATAAGGTTAGGTCAGATTTGGAGTCACAAACATACATTTCCTCCTGTGGAATGGGCCTAAAATCTAATCAGACAGCAGCAATTGGTCATCCCTACAACATTTGTGCTATTATTGTATCCCTTGAGATATCTTACCAAATTTGCAAAATATAATTTTAGCTTGCAGAATACATAGCAGAGTAGGGTTACTGTTAATGTTTCTTCTGTAGAAGACAAAAATGGCAACCTTTAATACTCTGAATGTTAACCCAAAAGAAAGAAGCTACCCATTCAGTATCACTTTTATTTCTACATGTCCTGTGATCAAAGTAAATGGTATCTTCAGCAATGTGGTCTTGGTATCAAGTCCTGCCACTCAACCAAGAGCAATCACAATAGACAATATTATTCTGGGGGTCTCAGGTACATCCTTAACCCACAATTGAAGAAGAGGCATCCCACACCTGGTACTGGGTATTCATTTGGATATAATTAACACTATTAGTCATTTTTGAAAAATCAGTCTCCATTCACAAACACAGATACACACACACACACACACACACACACACACACACACAAACACATGTGAGTTTATTTTAAGTGGTGCTATTCTATATAGGATATAATGGTCCTTCCTGAAATCATAAGTTAATTTTGTAAATATCTTAAGAAATATCAAATACACCATTTCTTTTATTATGAATTTTTGTTGCTTAAATATAATGTTAGAAAATCATGATCAAAATAAGATTATGACACTTCTGGTAGCATTTTGAGCTTTATACACTCAAAATATAGCAAAAAGAGAATCCAGACAGGCTTTAATGTAGTTAGTGATTAGGATTATTTCTAGCAGGCTTTCTCTTAGAAATATAAGCATGTTGCCATTTTCTAGATAATCATTTCCACTCTAAGAATCTTAAATTTTACAGAAATGTGACAGCCCCCCAACAACAGTCACAGTCATCACTTTATTTTAGACACCAATGAATCTATATCAATTTAACTGATAACATTATTGTTATTCTATAGACATATACTTGACATATGGACTGATTTTGGAAAAAAAAGTCTTCTAAAGCAAACATATCAGACATATTTTGGTGGTCTCATATACTATCTAATAAAATGATGTAGAAATTATACTTATAAAAATGTGAATACACATTACTTATAACTAACATATAACTCCTTCATTAATTAAGTCACTGGTTTTATCATGAACATTATATACATAAATATGGGAAAGTTAACAGATATATAATACATAATTGACACTTTTATATAAAGAATTTATACTAGAATGATTTGTACTAAAAACTTTAATTTACAAAAATCTTTTAATTTTTATCATAAACTTCAATTCATGCTTTTCAATTGTAGAAAATATACTGTAGACATTTCCTAAAATCAAAAGAACAAACAACTAAACCCTGTTGTGTAGCATTTTCATTCCAAATTGAAACATTTAATCCTGCAGGGAAGCTCCTTTAAGACAGAAGGCAAACAACTCAAAATAGCTGATCAGATTCACTAGGTCCAACCCTCCCAAGACTTATTGATAGACTGCTTAGAGTCACTCTTAGAAAAACCAAGCTGTGAAGTCTCTGAGATCAGAAGAGCCCTGAGAACAAAGTAGAAGTTGTTCAAGCTGCCTGGAAAAGGTTTAGACTAACAGAGTCAATGGGAAAGGACATTCTCCAGCCTGTAGAGCTGTCTGGAGACTGAGAAATATGCTACAGGTCCCCAGCTTTGGTAAGCTGTCACCTCTGCTGGGGTGGGCTTTTGTAATGCAAAGGTCTTTGAGTAATTTCTGCTCCTGTGAGTAACCACTTATTCTTATTTCTGTAAGTAAATCCAATAAAACCCATTGACTGGTTCACGAAATTGGACTTTGGTAATGTCATGGGCTCTCTATCTGGTGTAAATATACATGTGCAGTGAATGCTCAAGAAAAGATTTCTTGCACAAATACCATTAGTCAATCCTTTTCTTCTTAAAGTCTTCTTCCATGCCTTTGACCACTTATTGCACTGTCTTCATTTAAAGTTACCTAGAGTAATGTAATCCTATAAACTTAATTTTTGAAAGGACAGATAATAAAATATACAATGTATAAATGTTTCTGTTTCTCTGATTTTTCAATGTTCACCCCAATACCTGGCTCCCAGTTTGTTTGTTTTGTTTTTGTTTTTGTTTTTATTTTATATTCTAATTTAATTTTACATATAGGCCACAGATTCCCCTGTCCTACCTCCCCCCCCCCGCCTCCCCTCAAACCACCCCCCATTCCCATCTCCTCCAGGGCAACGACTCCTCTGGAGATTCAGTTCAGCCTGGTAGATTCAGTTGTGGCAGGTGCAGTCCCCTCCTCCCTTCACCCAGGCTGAGCAAATTGTCCCTGCATAGGCCCCAGGTTCCAAACAGTCAGCTCATGCACTAAAGACAGGTCCTGGTCCCATGGCCTGGGGGCCTCCCAAACAGTTCAAGCTAATCAACTGTCTCACTTACTCAGAGGGCCTGATCCAGCTGAGGGCTCCTCAGCTATTGGTTCATAGTTCATGTGTTTCCACTAGTTTGGCTATTTGTCCCTGTGCTTTTTCCAGTCATGGTCTCAACAACTCTCACTTATACAGTCCCTCCTCTTTCTCACTGATTGGACTCCTAGAGCTCCACCTGGGGCCTGGCTGTGGATCTCTGCATCCACTTCCATCAGTCATTGGATGAGAGTTCTACCATGACAGTTAGGGTGTTTGGCCATCTAATCAACAAAGTAGGTCAGTTCTTGTTTTCTCTCGACCATTGCCAGTAGTCTATTGCAGAGGTATCTTTGTGGATTTCTGGAGACCTCTCTATTACTTTGCTCCTTCCTATTCCCATGAGGACTTCATTTATCATGGTCTCTCTTTCCTTGTTCTCCCTCTCTGTTCTTGATTCAGCTGGGATCTTACACTCCCCTAAGCTCTCTTTTCCTCGACCCTTGCCCTTCATTAACCCCTCTCATGTCCAGTTTGCTCATGTAGATCTCATCCATTTCTCTGTTGTTGGGTGGTCCCTCTATCTTTCTTACAGTTCTCTTTACTAGGTAGCCTCCCTGGAGTTGTGAGTAGCAGTCTAAACAGACTTTGTTTTATATCTAGTTTTTATTAATAAGACCTTTTAAGATTCATGCTACATTTCTAAGAGAGTTGTCTTCATCAAAGCCACAAAGATAAGGTCTTAGAAAATGAAGATGGATTACTCCAATGACTTATCCAGTAGTTTCAAGAAAATTTTCAGTTCCTCTGAAGTGGTATGACATCTTAAGAAAATGCATGTTGGGGTAGATAGAAGGCTTACTTTTAAGAGTACTAGCTGTTCTTGCAAAGGACCAAGATTCAATTCCAAACATCCACTTGATAGCATACAACCATCTCTAACTCCAGTTCCAGGTTTTCCAATGCCCGCTTCTGATTTCCATACATACACTTAGGCAAACACACACACATAAATTGAATATGTATTTCTTAAAAAATAAAATGCAAAACTTTCTTTTGAATATAGAGAGAGCCAAGAGAAATGTATCAAAAAGTTAAAGATTAATTTGGATGGATTCCAAAGTTTCTGCCCAAAGCAAAATGCTGTTTTGAACTTGTCTTCAAGAGTAACAAATTCATCAGGTAGGAAGTCAATAATCTAGAATCACTTAATTAGAACTTTTATGTTAGTCATCAAAGTCACCAAGTGTGGGCACATGCACGTGTTTGTGTGTGTGTGTGTGTGTGTGTGTGTGTGTGTGTGTGTGTGTGTGTGTGTAAATGTCTATGCTATTATAGAAACAGGAATATTATAAAAGGGAAAGGTTGTGAATTAACACTAAGAAAGCTCAAAGGTTTAACAAAACCTAAGATTTGCCAGATGGTTTGCTACCAGATTGTAAAATTTGAAACTAATCTTCACTTAAGAGTTTTAATGGTTGTATCCCTCTTTGAAAGCCTCTGCTCTTATGCTAGGATGATTCTGAAAAATTATAGATCAGGGTTTCAAGAACAGCTTCTGCGAACAGTCTCCTTAAGTCACAGCTAAACTGAGCAAGAAGATTACATGTTATTACGATGTAGCACAGCAGGATTTTTCCCCAGAAAACATAATGATGTGAAAAAGGATAAAGTTATCACTCTCTTCAAAGAGGTCGTCCATACAAGCACTGAAGAACAATGCATTTCACAAAGATTATCCAGAGATGCTGAAAGGTTCACATTGAAAAGGCTCTTTCTTATTGTTTCTATAAAGGACTCTGATCCTGAAAAGCCTCCAGAACTACACAATGATCATGCATCTCAGTAAGGACACATGGAGAAGTAAGTAAAAATGGTTCTTGTATAATGAATATCATAATGAACAAGATTCACATGACAAGGCACAAAAGGCACTTCTCAACCATGAATATTTGATAAAGGAATATTAAAGTCATATAACATCTATGGTTTTATCCTTTCAATATGTACATACTAGGTATAAAGAAGCCTCATTTGATTTCTTGTCCTAAGGAAAACTCTCATGGGAAGTTGCTGTTTTGAATGTTATCTGCTTTATTCAAGGATGTTATTTGGATTGAATTTTTTAACTTTTTTATTGTTTGAGAAATTCATACATGCATTTAACATTTTTCCATCAAATCTACTCCCATTCCCTTCCTTCAAAATTTCTCCTTGCTACACCAACCACATTCACTCCCAATTTAATGCATTCTTTAAAAAAATAAAAATTAAAACACTCTGTGTCAACTTAATTTACCCTGTATTTGGATGTATGTAGGACTATCCACTAGGGCATGATAAATGTCTCAGGGACTGCATAGCTGAAGAGAACTGACCTAGATTGAATTATTGACAGTGTAGGTTGTACCACATGAAGTCCTCATTGTCACTATGACAACTTAATTTTGTAAGTACATGGACACAGATAAATATAATTATACACATTATAAAACAAATACACTCCTTCGCTATTTAAAACACTGATTAATATTGCTTGCTAATGCCATGGAGGCTCTAGTGCAAGAAAAGCCATCCATGTTCTTATCTGGCTGTGAATTCTATAAACAATATCAACCCTTCAGGCAAGATTCATCCACTGGTGGCACAACTATTATGGTGGCACCTAATCATGCTTTGATAGGGTTTGAGGACTGCTCTACAGGAGAGAATGGTGTTTGGTAATATAAAGCAATCCGATGCCCATAGTTAAATAGTAGGTCCTAGGGGAACTTATAATATAAAGTTGTTTAATTAAAGCAATATGACACTAAACTGCCCACTTAAATACCTATGATTATACTCAGAAAAATTGTGCAAACAGCCTCATCAAGAGAAGTATCCTTTTTTTTTTTTTTTTTTTTTCAGTGAGCTGTAGTGGATACAGAAACTCATGGCAGTTCAGAATACTGAGAATCACTGTCAGTTGAATACTTAGTCATAAAAAGTAAATTTGTACTATTGCTTCTAAGGCCCCTGAAATGCTACAAAACAAGGGACAGAAATAAAGTAAGAACCAAAAGATAAGGATAGGGGCTACAAACTATTTTATTTGAGGAATGACGTGTTCAGTGGGATGGTGATCAGATAGCAGTTATGCCTGTCTACACTGGGTGGTCATAAGCCTGATCTTAATCATTCAAGCACATATAGAGTAAGGGCCTATGGATAACCCTTTACTCTGAGTAGTTCACCTTAGTCTGAACCAATGACTACATACAAATTCTATGGGAAAGGAAGTCATTGCCTTTATTTGTGTACCAAAGATGAAGCCTTGTGATTCTAATGGATAGTTCTAAATCAATGGTCATATAGACAGCTGGGATTAAACACAGTGGCTCAAAAATCAAACAAAAATACTAAGTGTAAAGAACATGGAACCTTGACAGGAGGAGGAGGAGGGAAATATAGTATGGTGGGAGAAATATTAACTAGAATTGATTATGTTAGTGTATAAAACTTTAAAATAAGAAAATTTAATGTCTTACATATAAAATTTGATTGCTAAACATAAATTACTATGATTCATTAGTGCATATCATTGCATTGGTAATGAACTAACTTAAGATGATTTGTACTGATGTTATGCATATCTTTTGGTAAATATAATTTATTTAGATAAAAATTTGAAGAATATGCATTTTGAGTATATGAAAGACTTTCATATGACAGTGACATGTCTAGTTCTCAAGAGATTTTCTTAGAATATCCAACAAACCAATCACAGATCCCCCTGTGATTGGTATGTAAAATGAATACAAAAAGAGTTCATAAAAAAAGAATTCCAATAAATCATGTGCTGAGGAAGCATTTTAACATGAATTGTCCCAGTATCTACTTTATTAGCTGAAATTCTGGACAGAGCAACTAAATCTAAATGAATAAACATGAAAAGGCTCACAAATATAATTAGTAGAAAGAAAAAGTTGATTGTCTAAATGTGAATAAACTCAACTTCCATCATATGCAATTGTTTAAAGTAGCTATGGAAAGGGCAAATAATTCAATCTCAATAACAATATAATAGTTTTTATATTTGCTTAATTATAGTAAAGTTACCTTGATCCAGAGAAAGAATACCAAACAAATGTAAATACAGAATTAATTTTACAAGGGTATGAAAATTAGTACTAGCTGTTTTTGCATTGGTTTTTAATAAATAAAATAATTTAATATTATATTATTTTTGTAGTAGATTTTCCATAATTGAAAATCTAGACTGAATCTCTTTCATTGAATTTGTAGCAAATTAATTAATGAGATTCATTGGAATTTTCTTTAAATATAAATGCACAATGCCATACACTATATGAAGAGAATATTGAAATGGTTGAGGAAGATGGATTTGTTGAAGGTTATTTTTGTCAAGGGAGAATTCAGTTGCCATACAGTGTTGTCTGGTCCAGGAATTACAGAAATAAAAGAAATTAAGAGCAAAAGTTTCTATCTATTATTTCTTACTGCTTTACTAACCCTAATTTTGACAGAAGTATATTATAGGATAAATAAAGTTTTCTAGAGGACATGAGAAATGAATTTTCTTTTAGTTCAGGACCTCCATGTGATTATAAGGTTTAAGTATTAGAAAAGTTTGAATTTTTATTTGTAATTTAGTTTTTAAAATCATTTAAGAATGCAGATAAAAACATAATGCCTTATGAACCATGGCTTTGGAATCATACAACACTGAATCCAAGTGCCATTTGTAGATAATAACTTGGTCTACCATGCACTAGTTAACTGATTTAAATTTCACTTTAATCACCTTCATGAAAAATTATATGTAGTGACTTCATTCTTTGTTGTGGTGTGTGGTTTGAATGAGAATGGCCTTTATAGTCCCATATATTTGAATACTTGCTCTCTACTTTTTGGAACGTTTTGGGAAAGAATAGGAGGTATGAACTTTTTGGAGGTGATATGTTAATGTGGCCAGACTTTGAGGTTTCTAAAGATACCTTTGATTCCTAATGTTCTATCTCTCTCTACTTTGTGCCATTTTATGCTGATAATTTCTCATTTGCCTTTTGATTTTACAGGGGGTTATGACTAACAAATTCTCTTGACTCTCAGAAGAGACAATGAACTTTGGACTTTTAAACAGTGTTGAAACTAAAAGACTGCAAGGACTTTTGAAGTAACCAAATGCATTTTGCATTATGACATGACTACAAACAATTGAGTGCCCTGGAGAGGAATGTCATAGTTTGAAAGATAATTGTCCCAAATTTTCATATATTGCATACTTTGTTCCCATTTGTCATAACTCTAGGAAAAAGAATTGAGTTGTAACCTTGTAGGAGTGTTATCACTGCTAGAAGTCTTTGAAAATTCAAAGGACTTCTATAGTTCACAGTTCTCATTTTCTCTGTCTCATGGATGCTGTGGGATGGTCTGTATGTCAAATTATTTATGTCAATAAATAAAACACTGTTTGACCAGTGGCTAGGCAGGAAGTAAAGGTGGGACTAACAGAGAGGAAAAAAGAAAGAACAGGAAGGCAGAAGGAGTCACTGGCAGCCGCCACCATGACAAGCAGTATGTAAAGATGCCGGTAAGCCACGAGCCACATGGCAAGGTATAGCTTTATGGAAATGGATTAATTTAAGATGTAAGAACTAGATAGCTAGAAGCCTGAGCCATTAGGCCAAACAGTTTAAATAATATAAGCGTCTGTGTGTTTATTTTATAAGTGGGCTGTTGGACTGCCGGGGCTTGGTGGGGCCTGGAGAGAAGCTCTCCAGCTACACATGGATATGGATCAAGATGAGGTCTCAGTTTTTCCTACATTTGGTCATCATAGACTCTGATCCTCTGAAACTGTAAGCCAAATTAAAAGCTTAATTTTATAAATTACCTTGATCATGGTGTTTTATCACAACAGTAGAAAAATAACTAAAACTCTTGGACTGAATTTTATTGAATTGTGCAAGCTGAAATAAAGACTGTGACATGAGGAATAGGGACTTAAAAATATTATTATAAACATTGCCTGAGCAGATACTATGTTCCAGATGTATGTGTAGAATACATAATAAATATAATAGCTATTGAAATGTGGGTCATATGATGGTTAAAGTATTTACATTCAATATCATAGACAAAAAAACAAAGAGGAAATTGAAAAACCTGGCAAATTTATTGCTCTGCTAGTTTCAGCAGCATTTAGACATGGGTAAAACAGTGAGTATAGAGAATAAAAGATGAAAATAAACCAGCACCTTGGAGACATGTTTGTAATAAAGAGAATGACAAATATAAAACACCACCTAAATTGTTAAATAAAGCTATTAAATGACATGCTAAGAGAAAAGGAGACAAAAGTAGATTAGGAATGCTTACTTTAAGAAATGTACTTGACATAAAAATAAAGTCTACTAATTAAGTAAGGTATATTTTCTAGACCAAGAGATTCATCAACAAAGAACTGTGCAACAGAACTATGGAGAAAAAAACACAACACAATTATAAGAGCCCCAGTTGCCCAATTCTATTTCCATTATAAACTTAAGGCAAGGCATTTGTTCCTCCATGTACATTCAGTGTTTTAATGGATATATATCATGTTTAAGAATGACTAGGTGTTTAGAGAGATGACTCAGTGGTAAAGATTACTGGCAACTTTTGCAGAGGTCCCAGCAAAAATAGTGGCTTATAGCTATCATTAAATCTATGGGATCTGACAACCTCCTCTGGCACAAGACACACTCATGATGCAAACACAATACATCCAGGCAAAACATTGACACATGCATTTCTATTTTACCTTTTAAAAAAGAGAACGACTAGAGGTTTTAGAATTTTAATTGTATTACAATTAAAATGGACTTATATTTATGGCTTTACATTAAGAAATCTGTCTATATTAATATATATATATATATATATATATATATATATATGATATACATCCTATAAGTCTTTGAGAAAATCAACAAGATAAACAAATCCTTAGCCCAAAGAACTAAAAGGCAGAGAAAGAATATCCAAAGTAATAAAATAAGAAATGAAAAGAAAGACATAACAGTAAATACTAAGGAAATCTAAAGAATCATTTGGTTGTACTTAAAAACCCATACTTCACAAAATTGGAGAATCTAGTAGAAATGGATGATTTCTTGAGAGATAACAATTTTCAAAGTGAAATCAAGATCTGGTAGACAATTTATAGACATATAATCCCAAAGAAGTAGAAGCATCATTAAATGTCTGCAGTATGTCAACTACAAAAAGCTCAAGGTCAGATGGTTTTAATACAATATTCTACCAGACTTTCAAAGAAGACCAAATATCAGTACTCCTCAAATTATTTGGCAAAATAGAGATAACACTTTGCCAAATTCATTGTATGCAGCCACAGTCACCCTGATACCCAACCCACATAAAGACTCAAAAAACAAAGAGAATTACAGATCAATTTCCCACATGAACATTGGTTCAAAAATACCAAATAAAATATTCACAAACTGAATCCAAGTGCACATCAAAAAGATCATCCATCATGATTAAGTGGGCTTCATCATAGAATAGCAAGGACAGTTCAACATAAGAAAAACGGTTAATATAATCTATCACATAAACAATCTGAAAGAAAAAAAAACACGTTATTATAAATAATAAGTGGATACTGCAAACTAGTATTGAATTTGACAACTATGGCTTCAGGTTCTGATTACAGAGTACAAAGTATTTTTCCATTGAGTTCTGAAAATATCTCTTTGATTCCTAGATAGCATTATCTCTGATTTTGTTTTGAATAACTGAACAAGATGGTATGATGCAAACAAGGGATTAGATTTTAATACTATATATTCAATTATGCAAATTATAAAAAATAATAAATACTTTCTTGGTGATAAACTCTACTTTTTAAAATCAAGCCTTTAAAATGTTTCTATTTTATGATTTTATTTCTCTGTATCTCTCCAGTATGCAGCTAGAAGCTTCAACACACAGTCTCTATAAATGTGCTTTATTTGCTAATAATAACATGTTTCTACATGTTATTTGGGAGGTTCAGATCAGTTAAAAGTCACAAATGTCTGTCACCTATACTAATAGTAATATAAAATAACATGAAATAAAAGCAAAATGCTTATTGATTAGGACACTAGTTTTAGCAAAGAATTAACAGCATATGAATTAATACACATTCTGGTGAAAGCTGATAAAAATATTGTTATTTATCCAATGTAGTTAGCTTCATTTATAATGGTAATTAATAATTAATCACTCTACCCACATTTTATGAAATGTTTAATTTCTGGATTAGTTTCGAAACTAAAAAAAATTCCTAACATTCATGTTTAATCATAAATAATTTTGTTCTATGTAAAATTTATTGTTGTAATGCATTACTTAAATTGCTTTATGAAAACATACAAATTGGGAAATATCTGCGTATACTAACAAAGTTTCTTTGCAACTCTAAATCAAAATAAAAATCAACAATAGGTAAAATATTTGAATTATCTATAAAATACAGAAAGTTTGTAACATAGATCATGTGAACACAGGCTGTGAGACATCATAAGCCTAGGATGAGTGTTAAACAATTTAAGTGATCAATTTAAAAATTATAGATTAGAAATTTCAACATATGCATTTCCCCAATTGCTAGAATTCATTGTATCTTTTTCAATTTCAAGATTTTAAAGTTATTTAGATAATTAAGACTACTTTAAATAACATGAATAATACTCCAAGAAAATGATAAAATAATACAATAAAATTCAAGTTTTAATTCTTGACACCTCTGCCTCTGTATAATAATGTTGTTGCTCTATTGTGGAAGTAAAAGCAATGAAAAAAACAATAAGTATAACTTGAACAATTGTAGCCAACCCAGTTTAGTCAATATTATTCACTCATATTATATATAATATGATATGATATGATATGATATAATATAATATAATATAAAATTAATTATATTATTATATTAAGCATTATATTAAACATTTTCATTATACCTAGTGTTCCTACTTTTCATAAAACATATTTCAAAAGGTTTCTATTAAAAGACTGTGCTTCTGAACTTGAGAACTGCTATTTTAAATAAATGATGAAGAAATGAAAGAGAGCTCCTCAAATCACTCATTCATCCAAGGCTTATACACTTTTCAAAAACAAATGCAGTCTCCATGACAGGAAAGTTATGGATCAAAAGCAAGTGATATTGGTAGTGACAGATAGCTAAACCAAAACAAATCACCTAATTACTGTCAAATATATGAACAAGAATCTGTATTTTGTGTGTATGCACAATAATATGAATAATTAATAATTTATCAAATGACTTGCATATAACATGTAAATAACTAATATACAAATTATATGTGTGCACATATGTTTTTATGTATGTCAACACTTATTGGAGATGCATATACAAGAAAAGCCAAAAGTGAGAATTCAGTGATTGTCATAGAATACAATCCTTACAAACAATTAAAAATCACCTACCAAAATTGCATCTTCAAAACTATTTTTGATTTTTTAGAATATTTTTAATATTTAGAAACTCAACTAACAAAATGAGCATTAATATTTCCCATATTTTATTAGTTATGCACATGAAAAAACTTACAAATTTTATAAGGGCAGACAGACAATGGAAATATTATATTGCTAAATCAAGACGAACATAAAAATGGCTCCATGATTCAGCTGACTTGTCATTTTTTACTACCTACTGAGAAATAGGACTGCTCATGGTGAAGACATTATTGAAAATTTTACTTTTGCTTCTGGTTTGAAAGAATTTTTTGTGATAGAGTCAAAATGGGCTACTCTGTTGAGGTCTTAACCTCTGTCCTGTAATTACACATTTCTTTTACAAGAACATCTACAAAGAAAATTAAGCACAAGTCACCATGCTTCAGATTATCTTTGCATTAAGAATCATTGCTTTGAATTTTGAAACTTGAAATACCTTCTATTTATAGTCATTGTATTACCACCAATGTGTAAGGAAGTGCAGGAATCTACTACAAACATTGGTAGTATAGAGCTGTGGGAATTTTATAGACCATAGCAGAAACTAAGGATCTATGCAATGATATTCTCATATAAAAATACACAACATTTTTCATTTCTTCTTTGTAAAATGAAGTAGTCTTTTCTTCTTCATAAAATGAAGTAATATTTTGAGAAAGAGAAACGTTTTGTTTGTATCTTTGCCAAGATAACTTTGTACAAAAGAAGTATTTGAATATTTTAAATAATGGAATTAACTTAGAGGCACTTTGACTTATAGAACTGCATATGATTTTATGTACAAAGATATAAAGGTTAATATTTAAAATGGATATACTTTCTGTATTTTGAATTGGATCTCATTCTGGAAAGAATATTTCCCCACTACATTGCACACTGAATGAATATATACACTGGCAGATGTTTTAGAAAGAGAATAAAGTTAAACTTGGAAGATTAATGAAGATTTACTTTTCACACAACTCAGCACATTGCCTGAAAATATCTACAAGCCTGTGATTTATCTAATCCATTAAGTCCTACAGCATTTTTAGTGAGGATCTTAAAATCCTAGTCAAATCCATTACAATGAACAATAAGCATCAAGTGAAAAGTATCTCCAAAACTACTCATTTTTGTTAAGACTCAATCTGAGGAGTCAATTACTTAGATGAATCCTAAATTTCTAGAAAGCTAAGTAATATGCAATAAAGAACCATATGTCAATGTCCTTGCTCATTTTGTTTCATTCTTCTAAGCTTACTATGCACGTGTTTTATTCTGTGAAATGATGAGATAAATAAATAAAAAGGCATTCTTGTTTCATTCTCTTATTTTTCCTTATTTGTCTTCTCTGTTATTACTTTGACTTTTAAATGGAGAATTTGTGATATTTTTCAAAATGACAGAACCATTCATGACCATTTAGAATTATAGAGTGGAAAGTTCATATATTGGAGATGCTGTCATATTACACAGTTGTACTTCCTCATCTAGGGAATGAAGCCACACCTATGTGGATATGGGTACATTCCCAGGTGAGAACACCTTCATCAGTCAGCCATAAGCAAAACATTTCTTGGAATTTTGAGCTAAAAGTACCTAGCACTCGAATGCTATACACCTTAGGCTATTTAGTCACTCCGTGAAAATTATAGCTTACACTATTTTGCAAAATCAGAATTTTTCTGTAAGTTGAACTTTATAGTATATTGTGGCAGTTTTTCAGGAAAATGTACAGATGCACAGTATCTACCTTTCTTCTCCTTGAATGATTAACTGACATTTTCAATGTTTTGTATGTTTTATATGCTTTTATGCTGGAGCTAAATTTCTTTGAATTATTCTGCGGTGGCAAACCACATTTAATAGCTACTGGAAAACCATCATCCTTCAAAACTGAAGTACATAGATCTATAAAGTTATAATTGTGTATACTTTGTAAAACAAGAAGTTTATTCTCTGGACCTTAACATTTGGCTTGCATGTTTTAGCTGCCTATATTAAAGTGGATTCAAAATGCATTGTAAGTGTCATATATTTGAAGGATGTGCTAAAGCTGCCATTCTAAGACAATGAGCTAACCTTATCTTACAATAATTCTCTTGCTGTAAATTTGTGATTATCTCAGTTCTATGTCTCCGAATTCTTATCTCCTTTCTTTTTTTCCTTTTGATTCTCAAAATGTTCTGATTGCCAATTACATGCAGATTCTCACTTAAATGCATGTACCAATGATGTATGTGATTTACTGAAAGTTACATTTAACACAGTTCTTCAACACACAGTTCTCTGTTTTCCATAAACCTCATTATTAGTTTCATGAACATGGAATGGTAATGTCACCTTGATAATTTCCTTTCCATAAGTGTGGAATCAAAATTAAGACTATAGTAAAGTCATCTAATTATATTATCCTCCAAATCTTCTAGTAACAGTTTTCAATTTCCACAAATTTTTCTTTCTTGGAAATCTTGAAGATAATGGCATGACTTAATGTAGTATTCACTCACTATAATCACTTTTTTCTGTAGTCTTTTGGTCTTAAGACCACCTTTGACAATAAAACAAGATGAGCTTCTTTTTCAATCTGTTACCTATGCATTAATAAAATGGTTACCATTTTATTAATATGATCTTTCCCATGATAATTCTGTTTTGATTATATTGTCAGTTTGTAAAAACATTTTGTTTAGATGAATTTTTCCTGACTTCTCTTTCCCATTGAGTCTTAAAGGCTAAGATAAAAAATATCTTTACAAGGCATAGATTTTAATTCTACCCATCAGTCATAGGCCAAGAAAAAAACGTCCATTGTGTCAATAAGAAAAAAAGCAGATATATCCATATACCATTTTCTTTTTGTTTTGTTTTGTTTTTGTTTTTCAAGACAGGGTTTCTCTGTGTGGTTTTGTGCCTTTCCTGGAGCTCACTTTGTAGCCCAGGCTGGCCTCAAACTCACAGAGATCCACCTGGCTCTGCCTCCTGAGTGCTGGGATTAAAGGTGTGCACCATCACCGCCCGGCTCATATTTCATTTTCTGCATGAGTATTTGACATCTAACAAAATACATGTTATAAGGAACATATAAAGAAATGAGTTCAGCAAAAATAGCAACTGAAGTAGAAGATGGGGTAACAATACAAGAGGAGAGAAAAGGGAAAGAAGAGAAAATAAAGAATAAGAAAGAGATCCTATAGTCATTTTTATTCTAGAATATCACACAGCATGAACTAGTCTGTGGTGGAGAAGGCCTTTAGGGCTCTTATCAAGATATATCTGCTTGCGATAAGTGGTAAACTCTTAGGATGTGAGAACTAATCACAATATAATTGAAGGCAATATTATTACCTAATAATAGTTTCAGACCCTTAAATGAAAGACTAATATTTTATTTAGCATTTACAATAATGTTGATTTTTGGTGAAGAACCTAAAGCCCATAAATGACAAGAGATAACCTATTTAGTCATGAAACATTAAGCAAACCAAATATTTTGTCTATTGCACTATGAATAGCTAAAAGTCATATCCTAAGCTAACGTGACCAAAGACACTGTATGGATAATATTAATTAATCATCTGGGGCATTTAAAAAAATAATAAATAAAATTAGTGGCCATAATAATAGGGCTAGATTCTTTCACTACTCTAGGCATGGTTATACAATTTGCAATGACTATGTCATTTCCATAAATGGAAAAGAAGACTCATTTTGAAAGAATGAACTGATGGTTTTCTAAGCAAATTAGTTTGTTCCTAGCTCATTCACTGCTCAATTTAGCATTCATCACTTAACCAGCAGCAACTCGGTGCTCAGATGTGTATAAATTAAAAGTTTTGCTTGTAAGTTTTTATTTATTTTTATATAATTTATATGAGAATATACGGGTAAGAAAATTAAAGAAACTATAACATGCTTATTGGAAAGAAAAAAAAGATTGTCACTTTTTGAAACTGTTACAATTTTGTATGTAGGAAAACTTAATTACATGTTGTTATTTATATAGTAAATAGAGAAGAAATTAGTTTGTGTAAACATCTGTAGCATACGTTAATATGTCCATTACCCTCTGTTCATACCCCAAATGTCATGAATTATTGCTAATGCTTTTAGTATTAATTATATGTAAATATTCTTGTCTCCTTCAAATAGATCTATAGATAGGGATTATGTCTTACTAAATAATGTGTCTTAAATTCACAGGAATTTTTTGATAATTTACATACAAATTGCTAAATGAGGGAAATTCAGTGCAATTAATATTTAACACAAATTTTTGTCTCACTGAAAAAAATTATGCGAAACCTGAGGATAAAATATAATATACCTCACTCCTACAGAAATAAAATAATAAAGCAAAATGTTATGCTAAAATGATCTAGTCATTTATTTATGAAATTAATTAAGATCAGTCTCAGGAATCAATGATTTCTACAGAAAATATATGGGCTTTGGGAGCCATATGATATGATTTGCTAATTGAATTACACCTTAATTCAAAAAGAATGATAACATTTTTCCTACAAAACTAAAAATTTCTAGTGTTTCAGTCTCCATCTGTTGTGAGCAATACTGTGAATAAAAACATTCAGAAGAGTAAAGAATTGTCTAATTCATTCAGTTTTTATTACCATTCTGAATAAATTTATAAATATAGTGTTTGGTGAAATCTAAAAATTAGACACTGTACCATTGTTTGCTTAAATATTTACAAAACTTGTTTGAGGTCTATATCTTTCCAAGAACTCCAAAACACTGAAATAAGTTTAGACCTACATTGTAAATGAATAACAGATTTCTACTAGAAAGAAAAGAGGCTAAACATCAGATTAAGTCCTAAGGCATTCTAAGAAGAAATGTCATTTAATAGTTGTGTATCCACTCTGCTTGAGGAAAATTTGGATGCATAGTCATTTCAGATCACAGAAAAAAAACCAAGAATATTATCTGCTGGGTTACCAATTGCAACATATATTTTCCAAATTATAATGTGATTAAATAATAATTTCATGAGTGCTCGCTTCGGCAGCACATATAATAATAATTTCATGAAACACACATATAAATTCAAGGCAAGTGACTAATATCACACTTGGAAAAATTGACAAAAATATATGCCATATCACAAAGCTGGTTCAAAGGTTGATCTTGCATTACCAGAAAGTGTACTTACATACTTTATTTTCATGAAGTTCAGCTATGCCCAGGAGTATGAACTCAGAAAGCAATTTTAATCCCCTGAGTTAACTATTTATACTTTATTTATACATTTGTGTGTGTGCGTGTGCGTGTGCGTGTGTGTGTGTGTGTGTGTGTGTGTGTGTGTGTGTGTTTGTGTGTGTTCATGAGGGTGCATGTTCTCATGTGTTCATACAGTTATATGGAGATGAGAAGACAATTTCCTGACTTATTAAGAAATGCCATCCGTCTTCTTTTAAGACAAAGCAACTTTCTCAGATGAATGTCACTTAGTACTCTAGGGTGGCTGGGCAGGAAATCCTAGTGATCCTCCTGCCACAGCCCTCATAGCACAAAGATTTCAGAGTTCTCTACACTCAGCTTTTTATGTTAGCTTGGGAGATCACACTCAGGTCCTCATACTTGTAAAACATACATTTACTAATAGAGCTGTTTTTCTAGCCACTTATTTTCACGATTAATATGAGTTTGCTATATAGAAGACATCAAAGTTAAATTTAATACTACAGCTCAAGCATGTTATAGCAATAGAAAACTGAATACTTGTCTTTGTAAACACAAAATGTAAAATCATGCATTTGTTTGTTTTTTACTAGGATTTTGTCATTTACATAATTTACAATAGTATTTGAACTCTAAATTTGTTTGCAAAGTTCTCATATCAAAGAGTTCTCCTTTACTCCCTTAATAATCCCAATCAGGACTCAAGGGATATGAATGTATATTTCTAGAATTTATTTTTAATTAATTTATTGCAAGATTAGCACATGCCACAATACATGGGTTGAGATCAGAGAACAACTTAGTAAAATTAGTTCTGTCTTTCTACAATGTGGGTTACAGGGATAAGCTTAGGTCATAGAGCTTGGCAGCAAGAACTTTTTCTTGTTGTGCTGTCTCCTTGGTCTCTATACACACATTTTCAATTATGCAAAGAACAATTTTATTTTAAACACACTTTTGTAAAGTACATAACACTGCATTTCTGGTTACTCTGTTTTTAGGACAAGAAATAACTATATAACCATCATGAAAAGAAACCACAACATAACAAAACAGCCTGGATCTTCCATTTGTTCAACTAAATGACCCAGACAACTTAGTTTGAAAGATAAAAACTACACAAATAAATCTCCACATGTACTTTATGAATGCTTCATTTTATTTTTACCCATAATCAGTTAATACACAAAATTCAGCATTACATTGTCAAACAATAAATTAAATTCTGGCACATTAATTATGATTTTAATTATTTCAAAATCCTCACAGTTCCCTAAAACTAGAAGTGATTTAATACATGCCTATGCGATGGACACTCAGATAAAAATATTTTATTTAGAAAAAAGCCACTGTCATTTTCAGTTCAAACATGTATTCTCTTAAGCAATTTATAATTTGATAGTCTTTTGCTTGATTATTCATCCACACTGAAATTTTCATTGTTTTTTTATTTTTTTGGTTTTTCAAGACAGGGTTTCCCTGTGTAGCTTTGTGACTTTCCTGGAACTCGCTTTGGAGACCAGGCTGGCCTCGAACGCACAGAGATCCGCCTGCCTCTGCCTCCCGAGTGCTGGGATTAAAGGCGTGTGCCACCACCGCCCAGCTCACTGATGTCTATTTTAAAGGATCTCAGAGAAGGTTCCCTGTCATCAATCCAACCTCCTGTTTATGGAAAATTATTTCCTCACTTACTTGAAGGACTACTATACCACCTACTATTGTGTGAGGTAAAGGAAATAAAGATTAAGAGCTATAAATTCAGTATATTACTGAGGTTAAAAAATTTCAGAAAAAAAGAAATGCAGGTGCAGGTTTAAATGGCAGGAAAGCGATCGTTTTAATGTTCTTGTTAAGGAGAGTTGCCAGCAGAATAATGAATTGAATCATCAATTTCCAACCATTGGTGACATATCCTGTTGTCATTCAGCAAAATAATTGTCTCTCTTGTCAGGATGGATATCTTATAACAGGCATGTGTGAGCGAAAATGTACTGATATTTAAAAATGTAAGCTTATATCCTTTGGTGTGATATTTGGATATGGCTTAAATTATTGAAGTGAGCATTATTAGCAAGACTTTTATTTGAAATAGTATTGGCAAAGATTTTGAAGAATCCGTAAACACATTTAAATTAGGGTTTATTATTATTATTATTATTATTATTATTATCATTATTATTAGAATTAGAAAACAATTTTTGTTACTCAAAAATATAGTATCTACTAAATCTATAACATGCAATCTATATCATAAATAGTATCACACTGGAGTGAAACATAATTTTATGTAATAAAGTTAAAGTAGATTGATAAAAGTGTTAGTTTAAAAAAATAAGTAAAGTATGCATACTTTTTGAATAAAATTTCATGAATACTAATTTGTTCTTATAAGAACTATTTTCCCCTTACAGAAAATAAGTACCATTATTATGTGATGAAATATTGTCATTAGTTACAGAAATTTAATTGTAGAAAACAATTGGAATTTTATTGTATTTAAACAACAATATTAGCAAAAATGGTACTCATCTAGAAACATATTATTAAAGACACATTTTATATCAATTTATATCATAGAAGTAAAATCATTTACAAATCCTTAAGTATAATAAAGAATAAGACAGATACATTGTAGTGTATGTATGTTGACTGTTTAAATCTAAATAAAATACAAATACTAAATCTTTATCAGGTTCATTTTACTTTGGCTAAATTCCCCATGCAAATTCTGTGTCTATCTTACTTTTCACATAACACTTTTAGGAATTTTGTGAAAATTATTTCCTGTTATTATAGATGCATTTATAACAGGAAGTGCTAGAAATGCAATAGTCCAAACAATGATTTTTCATTAGCTCTAAAACCATCTCTAAGCATTTAAATATAACACAGACACATTACCAAAGCAATTACAGTGCACATAGCTGCTCAATTCTGAGCATGGACCAGTTCTAAATTGCTTTAAAATCAATAATATATATCACTGGTCAAAATTACTGAGCATCAGAAGCAATGCAGAGTTGTATATAATTATGGTACATCCATGGCACTTTACAACAAAGCCAAGAACCTCTTGAACTGAATCTCATTCACTTGTGCTGCCTAATTCTGCTTAAGAGGGGCATTATATATGTAATAGAACAAGAAAAAAAAAAGATAGGTTTTGAAATGACAATTGGGCTGTATAGATATCAAATCAAAATCTTACAGATAAGATGGCTTGAGCATGCAATAAGAGCTTTGCAGAGATTGCTGTATTTGAAGGAGTTTATGTTCATCATCAACAGTATCAATCAAGCAGAAAACCAGGATGCAATATTAACTCATGTTCACTTTACAAAATATACATAAAGGTTACCATTTATCAGTAAATCTTCAAACAAAGATATTAATTGAAGCTGTAAAAGGGAGTTCTGCAAAGTCAATATATGCTAGAATTGCTTTTGATTATATCTATTTCTGGTATCTTAAAATCATTATCTTATATTTATCAAGTACACTGATGTTAATCCTATAATATCAAAAATAAGGACAATTCATTTCTCATAAAATTACTATATGTATTTTTTAAATCTAACATATAAAAATAGTATCTTTTAGGATAACTCAAAGATATTTTTTGTGATCCAATAAGTTACTATGTATTAACCAAATAAGCAGGAGAATGGATTTGAATGAGTGGCTATCAACAAAAACTTTATTCTACTAAAAGAAATATGGTTGAAAATTATAATTGACACTATTTAAATATTTATCTGTATCATAAAATTAACAAAATGTTCTAGGTCACCTGCTTTTTCACCAAGGGAAATGGAGTTAGATTGTATCTAGGAGAAAGGGGAGGTGGGGAGAGTGGAAGAACTAGAAGGAGGGGCATCTGTGACCTGCTATATGAAATAAGATTCTATTTTCAATGAAAATGTTTATAAAAGAAAAATAAAAATGATCTGAATAAATTCTGTATTATGCATATATAAGTCCTATCAGAGATTTAATTTCTAACTAAGCTTCAGAATCATTGCTATTTGCATGATCAATGGTGACAAAATTGTGAATATTTTAGTATATTAATGATAGAAAAAAAATAGTACTCCAAATATTTTGTTTTATTGTTAATCTTATTAGGACTATAATTAATACTGGTGGTATAAGAGATTTAACCCTAGGCACTACACATGCTATGACTGCATTCTACCAATAAGCTGTATTAATAGAATCTAATGTTCATGTATAACAAGATAATTTTTCTTTTTCTTTTTTTTTTTTTTTTGGTTTTTCAAGACAAGGTTTCTCTGTTTAGCTTTGTGCCTTTCCTGGAACTCACTTGGTAGCCCAGACTGGCCTCGAACTCACAGAGATCCGCCTGCCTCTGCCTCCCGAGTGCTGGGATTAAAGGTGTGTGCCACCACTGCCCGGCAAGATAACTTTTCTTATAATAATTTATCATGTATTATAGCAACTTTGTTTCACATTTTTTTGTAAACCTAGCCTTTTCCCATAAATTGATCTAAGTTCTTCATCTCTGTTCTTGTTTAGCAATTTAAAGTAAATTAACTCTATTAGGTAAAAATATTTAGACTATATGCAATATTTATAATATCACTAATAGTAAGTAACTTTTATCTGAAATGTACATAAAAGCCTGAATCTCACACAGAATGAAGGTTCTTATATGACTCCCACAGCTAAGGGACATGGACTAGAAAAACCTTGTTAAGTTTTATATTTAGAAAATGTATCCAAGTGGCCTTCTACATAATAAAGACTGTGCAATATTATAGGGCATATTCCAACCACTGAATTGTGTACTCCAGGAACAAAATTTTTTTTTTTTTTTTTTTTGGTTTTTCGAGACAGGGTTTCTCTGTGTAGCTTTGCGCCTTTCCTGGAGCTCACTTGGTAGCCCAGGCTAGCCTCGAACTCACAGAGATCCGCCTGGCTCTGCCTCCCGAGTGCTGGGATTAAAGGCGTGCGCCACCAACGCCCGGCCAGGAACAAAATTTTGCAAGTAGTAATGTTTTGTTAAATTAATATTAGCTGCCCTGATTAAAGTTTTGTCTAAGTTCTTTCATGGAAATATTCTTAAACTCATCCAAGAAGCTAAAACTAAGTATCACTACTATGTTTTGCCTTTTTATGTAGAAAAGCACATTAGGATTGTTTTTTCTTTTCATAAGTAGAATCTAAGGCTTTGATTTAATTTTATATGTAAAAGAGTTTTGAAGTGCAGCTGTTGTGATAAGAATGAAGCATGGTAATGAAGACTACATCAGCTGATTGAAACTTTGACTAAAGTGTTGGTTCTGTAAGTAGTAAATGGATAATTTTAGGTATATTAAAAAATAAATGGTCAAGAATTTTTGATTGATTGAATGTTCGTATAATAAAAGATAGCCTTAAAAATGATCATGTCAGTATTTATAAAGATAAAGACAACTGCCAAAAGAGCATGTTAGTGAGATTTGAATTTGGAATAGTATTAGGTTAGACTGTAGGTGAGTCTTCTTTGCATAGATCTTTAGTGAATTCTTCAATGTCTACTGTTTCCTGACAGATTTATATTTAGCTTGTTAATAAATGCCCCACTGTATTTTATCTACATAGTCATAGACTTTTTTTTTCCGAGACAGGGTTTCTCTGTGTAGCTTTGTGACGTTCCTGGAACTCACTTTGGAGACCAGGCTGGCCTCGAACTCACAGAGATCCACCTGCCTCTGCCTCCTGAGTGCTGGGATTAAAGGCGTATGCGACCACCGCCCGGGGACATTGACTTCTGAGTTTTGCTTCTAGTACATTTATTGTTGCTGTTGTCTGTGGCTAGTGATGCTCTTATCCTTGTTATTGTTTTTGCTACAATATTGTTATCCATAAAAAATTAAAATAATAAAAATAAGGGCAAATGAACTTGTTTCTTATCATAATTTCTACTGCATCTGTTTTATTGTAAAGTATCACTGCTGATTTTAAAATACATAATTTTTAATCTTCATAAAAATCCTAAATTCTATGGTTATAAAGATTTTATTTAGAATTTTATTGGGAATTTTGCTGACCATGGAAGGGAGCTGCTGACCAGCTAACCCTGACTTGCTCAATCCACCTTCTTATAGAACTCAGGACCAGCAGACCAGGAATGGCACCACCCACCAGGGCTGGGCCCTTGCCCATTGATCACTAAATGAGAATATATCTTACAGCTGGAACTTATTGAGGCATTTCCTTAACTGAGGCTCCTTCCTCTGATGACTCTGGTTTCTGTCAAGTTGAGACACATCAGCCAGTAGAAAGATCAACATAGAAAATCATAACTGAACACTGTGAATAGATGAATGAATCATGGGAAGCCTAGACCCTATGGATGCATCTGTATTACAGCTCCTGCATCTATGGCTTAGGGAATATCTTGGAAGTGGGATTGGAAAGACTGTAAGAGCCAGAATATGAGGAAGTGTGCTTTGAAATATTCTCTTCCAGAAATGGCTGCATAATCCAGATCAGGACAATGGGAAGATAATTGGACATGTTAATTTGGAAGGGGGGAATTCTCAGGGGATCCACAACTACATGACATGACTGTTGAGACAGGGAGAATTAGTCTCTCTTTGGTATGAACCCCCTAATTCATTGTCTAATAAAAAGCGGTTTTCCCTGAAACCACATAAACATAAACAACAAAAACGGACTCAGCTGATTGTATTAATATATTTGTACATTGTATTAATTTGAGAGTGTGGGGTAACACAGAAGGAGCTGCAGGCTGGAGTGAGGAAAGAGAAGGAAGAAAGAAAAAAGGGATGTAATTCTATTTTAAGTGAATTTTACTAAGATAATTGTAGAAACAATAGAAACTCCTAAATTCATTTCATCTTCAAAATATGTTGCCTCTGCCACTCAAATATAAATGTATACAAACAGACATTTACAAGGAAATTTGATAATATGATGAAGTCTTCTTACTAAATAGCACAAATCCTTGGCCGTTACTATGTTCATTCAGCTTTCTTTGGCAGGTTCACACAATCAACACATATGTTACTATGGCAATGTGCCCATCTGAAAATTCGAATGGTGAAATCAAAAGATATAGGTGTCAAACCTAGGTGTGATTTTACAGCCTATCTACACAAATAATCTGTTTTCTTCACCAATAAGCTTTTCTTAGGTCTTCCTGAAATGTATATATCTGTCACCTTCAACTGTTTCAAAATTTTCTACCTAAAAATTGTGAGTTGTATTATTAAAAATCATCATAGAGGCTTCCTCTGGCAGCAGTTGGGAATGGGTGCAGAGACCCACAGCCAGGCATTATGCGGAGAATCTAAATTAGAGGTCTTTATCAGATCATTCCCTTCAGTGCTCTAGGAACCCCAGGAAAGAGGGGGAGGACATATTGTAGGAGTCAGCAGGGATGGAGGACAAGAAAATATCACCCATCAAATCAACTATATCTCACTCACATGAGCTCACAAAGACAGAAGCAGCAAGCATGGGGTCTGAAGCTATCTGCACCAGGTCTCTGTGTATACGTTATGGCTGTTAACTTGGTGGGTTTGTGTAACTCTGAACTGTGAGATCATGTGTGCCTCTGACTCTTTTGCCGACTATTTGGACTCCTTATCCTATTGGCTTGGCTTGGCTCAATATGAATGTTTTTGCCTTGTCTCATCAAATGTTGTTTTGTCCTCTTTGGTTGTTCTCTCTTGGAGGCCTGCACTTTTCTGAAGGGAATGAATAGGGAGTGGATCTGCTGGAGAGGGGAGGTTTGGGGGTTGTGGTGGTAATCTAATTGTACTGAAATATTATTTTGATTGTATGTTAATAAATAAAGTTGTCTGGGGGTCAGAGCTATTAGAGCCATAGCAAGAGTGTGGCGGTGGTGGCACACGCCTTTAATCCCATAGATATCTGTGTGTTCAGGGTCAGAGCTATTAGAGCCATAGAAAGAGTGTGGCGGTGGTGGCACACGCCTTTAATCCCATAAGATCTCTGTGTGTTCAGGGATACAGTCAGCATTGGAGACATATGCCTTTAAGACATAGGGGGTTGTACATTCAGACAGTGACGAGGCAGTCATGTGTTTGGGTTTACAACCAATGAGAAGGCAGAACGACATACTATAAAAAAACAAACCGACAGGAAGTAGGGCTTTTTTCGCGAAGCTGGGACAGCAGGAGGAAGCGTGAGATTTTAGCTCTGAGCTCTGACCTCTCGGCTTTCTCTTTTACATTGTTTCTGTGTTTCTTATTTAATAAGATGGTTGGTTACATCAACATCTGGCACCCAACGTGACAAGAATCCATTAAAAACTGCTTGGCTTGGCGGCAGGTCTGCTTTCCCGCAAGGGCGGTAGGCGGCTGGCGGCGATTGGCTTCTTAGCAGGCTGGACTATCGGTGAGCTGCTTGCTTAAATCCTGCTTGCTTAAAGCCGGTGCTACAAACAACTCAGACCTGCCCTGCCGAACAGGACCCTGCCTGTAAAGCCAACGCACGTGGTCGGAGCTTAAGGAAGTCAGACCCAAGCCTTGACTCGGCACAAGAGGGAACACGTGGCTGCATTTAAACTTTAGCCAGCTACGCTTTCTTGTTCTCTCTCTCTCTCTCTCTCTCTCTCTCTCTCTCTCTCTCTTTCTCTTTGGATTTACACCTGGGACACTAGGGGGCTGCTTTGAAAATCCCCTCGGATTTCTACTGTTCTACGCAGATTTGGTAAGTCATAACATATCAGATATTTTAAAGGAAACTATCTAAAAGAGAATTTTTTCCACATTAAAAAACAAATGGGTTTTATGTGTACATTGGAAGAAAATTGGTTTTTGTTCGAAATTTTAGGCAGTCTGGCAATGGAACAACTATATAATATTAGTATTGGTGGAATTATGCACCTTATCACTATAATAATCCACATTTTAATATTTAAAATGATAGTCAATTTAAGTGCCAGGATAACAGCTTTAGAAGAACTTGTTAAACCTGTAAAAATTCAGACAGAAGAAATTAACAGTGAAGTTGTTTCAAGTCGGGATCATAAGGTTGCAGAAAGAAAGCCTGTTTTCACACAGTCACCCTTAATTTATCCTGTAACTGTACAGCAGATGCCTGATCAAATGGCTACACAAAATACTTGGGCTCCAATTGAAATGTTGGATTTAAAAAGGTTTAAGGAGGCAATAGTATCTTATGGCATGCATTCCCCATATGTAAAGCAAATGTTAAACTCTTGGTCAACATATAATAGGATAGTACCACAGGACTGGCGGGACCTTGCACAAGGTGTTCTGGAACCCAGCCAGAGACTTCAATTTCTGACTTGGTTTAAGGAGGAGGCTAAAAACATAGAAAAACAATGGAGGGATAAAGGAATACAAGTTTGCCAGGATCAGCTTATGGGCGAAGGCCAATATGCTTCAGCACAAACACAATGTTTATATGATGTCCAAACCCTAATTTTATGTCGAACGGCAGCCTTGAATGCATGGGACAGAGTTGAGGAACCAGGAAAAAAATCTGAGTCATTTACAAAGGTGAAGCAAGGCCCAAAAGAGTCTTTTACAGATTTTTTACAAAGATTGGCTTCAGCAGTAAAGAGAATGGTCTCGGATTCAGAAGCTGGTAAGGCAATAATTGAATCTTTGGCCTTTGAGAATGCGAATGCAGCATGCAAAAGAATAATCAGGCCATTAAGGGCAAGATCTGCACCTATGGAAGATTGGATTAGAGAAACAATTAATGTTGAAGCTGATGAGCATGATGATACATGGGTAGGAGAAGTAATTTCAAAAGGTTTGAGGAGTGTTAGATGTTTTGGATGTGGAAAGCAAGGACATTTGAAAAGGGACTGTAGACAGGTCATTCCCAGAAACAATGTTTCTTCAAGGAACAATGGCAACAGAATGTCCCCTCCTTCTGGAGTATGCAGAAGGTGTGGTAAGGGAAAACACTGGACCAACGAATGTAGATCAACAAAGGACAGACAGAGTAATCCTTTGCCTCAGTCTTCGGGAAACTCCCAGAGGGGCCTCGCGCAGGCCCCCAGTGCAAATCCAGTTCAAACCTTTCCTGCAGCCATAGAGGAAATGCCTGCTCTGGAGAGCGATTAAATAACCAAATGCCTATTGGAATAAATCATGCTGGTCAGGTTGATGAAACAGAGAGAATAGAAAATTCAGGAGAAAACATAAAGAAAATTTTTTGGCAAACTTCTATTAATGAACAAAGACCAAAATTAACGATAAAAATAAATGGTGTTTTGTTGTCTGGTCTGGTAGACACAGGTGCGGACGTTACCATAATTGCACCAGAATTTTGGCATCCAACTTGGCCTCTTCAGGAGGTAAACGTTCAACTGTTAGGAATTGGGACATTATCTCAGGTGAAACAGAGTGCAAGATGGCTCGAATGTATAGGTCCAGAAGGACAGAGAGGAAAATTAAAACCATATGTGGCTAACATAACTATGAACCTGTGGGGTCGAGACTTGTTGCAACAATGGAATACTCAGATTAACATCCCTCCAATCTCAGAAACAAATCATAAACTAGCACATATTACTGAGAGAAATATTAGAAGATATTGTTCTAATGAGTGGTCACCAGCCATCCATATTATACAAGAACAGGGCACAATAACTGATGATCTTCCAAAGACACCAACAGCTCTACCTTTAAAATGGTTAACAGACAAGCCTGTATGGGTCCAGCAATGGCCTTTAACAACAGAGAAACTCCAGGCTTTAGAAGAGCTGGTAGAAGAACAGTTAAATGCTCAGCATATTGAAGAATCAATCAGCCCTTGGAATTCTCCTGTATTTGTTATTAAAAAGAAATCTGGTAAATGGAGAATGGTAACAGACCTTAGAGCAATTAACAAAGTAATTCAGCCAATGGGCTCTCTACAATCTGGGATGCCTTTGCCTACTCTATTACCAAAAGGATGGCCTCTCATAGTTATTGATTTAAAAGACTGTTTCTTTTCAATACCCTTACAAGAAAAAGACAAAGAAAGATTTGCTTTTACAGTGCCTACTTATAATAATTCTCAACCGGTTAAAAGATTTCAATGGAGGGTCCTCCCTCAGGGAATGTTGAATAGCCCAACTCTGTGCCAATATTTTGTACAACAGCCATTGGAAGTGATACGTAAAAAATTTCCTAAATCTATAATTTATCATTATATGGACGATATTTTACTAGCTGACTCAAATGCAGATACTTTAGAAATAATATTTGAAGAAGTAAAGAAAATTTTGCCTTGCTGGGGATTACAAATTGCTCCTGAAAAGATACAAAGAGGAGATTCTATTAATTATTTAGGATATAAAATAGAGCTACAAAAAAATTAGACCCCAAAAGGTGCAAATTTGGAGAGATAGACTACAGACTCTTAATGACTTTCAAAGATTATTTGGAGATATTTCTCATCTACGAACTATTGTTGGGGTAAAAAATGATGAACTGACTAATTTGTTCAGAACCTTAGAAGGTGACAAGGACTTAAATAGTCCAAGAGAATTATCACCTGAAGCTGAGAAAGAATTGGCCTTGGTAGAAAAGAAAGTGCATGAAGGACACGTGGATCGTATTGATCCAAAGCTGGATTGCATTTTGGTTATTTTACCTTCTAGGCGTTCTCCTACTGGAATATTAATGCAGAGGGAAGATATTATATTGGAATGGATATTTTTACCAAATAAACCAAATAAAAAATTAAAAACTTATGTGGAAAAAAATCTCTGACTTGATTTACAAAGGAAAACTGAGACTTCGTCAATTAGCAGGCATAGACCCAGCAGAAATTGTCGTACCATTAACTAAGGAGGACATTGAAAAATTATGGACAGAAAGTGAACCTTGGCAAAGAGCTTGCAGTAATTTTTTGGGAGAAATTAACAGCAAATATCCCAAAAGCAATAGAATTGATCTTATAAAGAGAGCTGATTGGATCTTGCCTCGAATTGTACAGCAAAAACCCATATCTGGAGTTCGTACATTTTATACAGATGCCAACAAAGAAGGAAAGGCAGGTTACAAATCAGAAAATTTAAGTAAAGTGGTTCAAAGTCCGTATAATTCAGTTCAAAAATCAGAATTGTATGCTATTCTGTTGGTATTAATGGATTTTTCAGAACCTCTCAACATAGTAACTGACTCTCAGTATGCTGAAAGTGTGGTGTTACATATTGAGACTGCAGAATTTATCCCTGATGCTTCAGAATTAACTTCACTATTTATTCAATTACAAGATACAATCAGGAAAAGGAATCATCCTTTATATATAACTCACATTCGATCCCATACTGGTCTGCCAGGCCCTCTAGCACAAGGCAATGATGAGATTGATAAATTATTGATAGGAAATGTGCTGGAGGCCTCAGAATTTCATAAAAAACATCACGTCAATAGTAAAGGTTTAAAAAAGGATTTTTCCATAACCTGGCAGCAAGCCAAAGAAATAGTAAAGATATGTCCTACTTGTTCCTTCTACAATCAGACGCCATTACCAGCAGGATGTAATTCAAAGGGTACTCAGAGAAATGAGATCTGGCAGATGGACGTGTTTCACTTTGCAGAATTTGGAAAATTGAAATATGTACACCACACTATCGATACTTATTCAGGATTTCAATGGGCAACTGCTTTGAGTTCTGAAAAAGCTGATTCTGTAATCACTCATTTGCTAGAAGTTATGGCCATCATGGGTATACCTGCACAAATCAAAACTGACAATGCTCCATCATATGTCTCTGTTAAAATGAAACAGTTTTTTGCTTATTACAATATAAAGCATATTACAGGCATACCACATAATCCTACAGGTCAAGCAGTTATAGAAAGATCAAACAGAACTCTAAAGGATATGCTAAATAAACAGAAATGGGTAACAAAAACCCCCAGAAATAGACTGCATAATGCTCTTCTAACTTTGAATTTTCTGAATGCCAATGAGAAAGGAACAACAGCTGCAGAGAGACACTGGATAATAGAAAAAACTACAGAATTAAATCAGCCTATATACTTTAAGGATGTGCTGACCTCAGAATGGAAACCAGGGTAAGTATTACATTGGGGACGAGGTTTTGCTTTTGTTTCTACAGGAGAAGATAAGTTGTGGGTACCATCAAAATTGATAAAGGTTCGATTTGAACAAGAGAGACCTCTTAATTAGAGGAGGTGATAGTTCATCAACCTGCATGAACATCCAATTTAAACTAACTTGTATCAATAACACATGCCTTTTCATTTAATCGGATAATAACTTGTCAAAAGGAAACATCCCCAAAATTAGTCTTGGGGAAAGGTTTTTGTTTTTGTCTTTTAGGAGAATGAAGGTTAGGGAATCTGAAGAACACTGGACAAATGAGACAACTGAAGAAAAGTGACAAATCATCTATCCCAAGAAACAGAGTGAAACGGTGTATGGGTATATATTATCTAAAAAAAATTTATGTCTTCCTAAATGTTTGTTTCTGCTTTTCTCTAAAGATTTAACACTATTGGTCTTCTAACAGTCCCAGTTCAATTAAAATTTAAAGCTGACTTTGGAGTTGGAGAATGGCTCTCTCCTTCTTTAAAATCAAGCATGTTGTTAAAAGGAAAATGCAAACTCCCTGTATCATGCCAGAATAAGAGCCATCTTCTGCTATGGTACAGGACAAAAGCAAAATTAATTAAGGGACTATTCTATTACTAATCTCAACTCTTTTGATTCTATTCTGATTCTTTAAACTTTTCTTAAAGTATAAATTTTATATCAAAATTTACAAGATTAATATATATATATACATTTTAAACTTCGTTAAGATATGAATGGTCACATAGAGTATTAACTAATTCTAGAAAAAAGGCTAGATGCATATATATGTTTTTGTGTTCGAGTCTCTTATCAGTTTTCTGCAGGAAATCACGACCAGGCCTAACATCAACTGAAGTCTCCAGAAAGAAGATGGGGCCCCACAACAACAACAATTCCACGTGGACAATAATAATATCATTAAGCTGACAATCATAATCCACAGATCAGCTTTGAACTACAAGGTGCTCAGAGCAATTTTGAGATGACTAGCTGAGATGATCCAGTCTCAAAGACTACTTGAATAAGGACTTGAGATAAACCCTGAACTTTGGCATTATACACAGACTGGATAATGAAGGATATAGTTACCTCTCCTAGAATTTGACAATTAACCTAAAATTTTTCTTTCAGGATAAAGAAAACTTCGCCCATACCCAACAGGAAGCAATTTTAAGAATACGACGCCCACATTCCCAAAGAGGTGGTGTGGGGTGGGTGGTTTTTTGGTCCTTTTAATGGGTTTTGGGTCTGGGATAATTTTCAGTGTTTAGGGGGGTTGGTTACAAGTTATTGTCAAGGGTTAGGAAAAAGGCTAATCAAAGGAGATTAGATTTAAGGTTCTTGTTTAAAAAAAAAAGAAAGAAAAAGACAATTACTAATTTTAAATACTTTACATTGGATTGGATTGTTTTATATTGTATACAAATTTGAAACTGATATTGTTAGAAAATGCTATATGTATATTTCTAATTGTATTTATTCCATCCATTTAACAATGTAATGCAAATTTCTGATCCTTGAATGTTATTATTATCAACTATTAGGATATAAAGAAATGAAAGCTAGTAGTTAGACATTATCATAGAACTTGTAGTCATATTAGATATGTTTTAAAATTTGAGCAGAGATGTTTTAGACAGGTCATCTTCAAACCCTTCAGAGATCTACAGAATATGGCATTTAAAATGTTTTAATAACTTAGAAAATTTTTCTTTTTTGAGACATGTCGGCTCCTGGCAGTACCAATCTACTTTAGAGAAAATATGGGCATTGAAGAAACTGCATATGGAGTCAACTTTCATTCTGGCAAAAGTTAGCCACTGGACAACAAAGTATCTTCGAATCAACAGGACAAAATGGACAGACAGATCACGAAACAAGGGACTACTGATTCTTGCCAAAACAAGTGTGGTTATGGCTTTATCAAAAGGCATCTTCTGAGGCCAGGACAATATGGCCCCATCCCTGAAGTGGCCTTCGCATCCAGAAAAGGTACAGTGCCCTTTTCTTCGAAGGCAGCTTAACAGGCAGAGGGCCGATGGATTCTGTTGTACAATGGAACAGCAGCTGAAAGCTCATGCCTCTCAAAAGTAGACTGGCATTTAATAGAGGGATGTGGAGAAGAAGGGGATGCTGAGATGAAGCCATATATACACAGCCAAGAAGAATGGACAGCTGAATTAAAAAACTGTCAACAATTTCCAGAATTTAAAATCCTGAATCATGACAGGACACTAGTGGAATTCAGGTGTTTCTGGTACGTGGACTGCTCTCACCCAATGTGAGGTTGAACTGTTGACCTTGTGTACATCCTACTTCACAAATGAGTCTGTCAGATACACTAAGCCTATAGGCTGAAGATGATGCCCCAACACTGCGGAGAAACCTCAGGTGACTGCCCAGGCAGCTGGCTGTTTCTGTCAACTCACAAAATTTTTTGGAAGTTGCTTGCATGCACTTCCTGTTTTTATTTTTGTTAGCTAATATTATTCCCTTCTTGGGTCTCTGAGGGAGTTGAAGATTAGTTAGTTATGGTTGAAGATTAGTTAGGTATAGTTGAAAATTAATTAGGATAGAAAGTACATTAGATACATCTTGGAATTACCAAAATAGGATAGATAATGGAATTATTTTCTCTGATTTGTCAAATACCTGTTTAGGTATTTATTACTTGTATATATTGTATATAGTTATTGTACTTTTGTATATAGTTTTTTCTTTTGTTAGTTATAACCTTTTGCTTTTTTTCTTTTTATTAAAATAGAAAAGGGGAAATGTGGTGGTAATCTAATTGTACTGAAATATTATTTTGATTGTATGTTAATAAATAAAGTTGTCCGGGGGTCAGAGCTATTAGAGCCATAGCAAGAGTGTGGCGGTGGTGGCACACGCCTTTAATCCCATAGATATCTGTGTGTTCAGGGTCAGAGCTATTAGAGCCATAGCAAGAGTGTGGCGGTGGTGGCACATGCCTTTAATCCCATAAGATCTCTGTGTGTTCAGGGATACAGTCAGCATTGGAGACATATGCCTTTAAGACCCAGGGGGCTGTACATTCAGACAGTGACGAGGCAGTCATGTGTTTGGGTTTACAACCAATAAGAAGGCAGAACGACATACTATAAAAAAATGAACCGACAGGAAGTAGGGCTCTTTTCGCAAGGCTGGGACAGCAGGAGGAAGGGTGAGATTTTAGCTCTGAGCTCTGACCTCTCGGCTTTCTCTTTTACATTGTTTCTGTGTTTCTTATTTAATAAGACGGTTGGTTACATCTACAGGGGGTGTTGGCAGGAATGGTGGGAGGGGAAATTATGGGTGAAATATATGACTGAGGAATCTATTTTCAATAAAAAGTACTTAGTTTAAAAGACATATAAATTCAAGTCTACAAAATATAATTCCAAAGAAATGTAGTGGATGGATTAAAAAAATCATATATTTTAACACATAGATGAATTCTGGAATTTGTCTTATTGTTGTTGAAAAATTATTTTCCTTTAAGTAGATCTATACCATGATTAAATGAAGTACGCATTGCAAAAAAAGGCAAATGTTTTCTGTTTACTTGTTATCTCTGAGAGAGAACACTGGAATGAGAACAAATTCTATATCTACAGAAAACATGAGCTGGAAAAGTAATTGAATAAATGCAATTGAACACACTAACATAAAAGACTTTGATTTCAATAAAGATAGACAAAACATTTGAAAAAGTGTAACATTTCATTTTATAAATATTTTAATAAATTATAAATGATAGACAACTTCCTCAAACTGAAAAGTATATCAAGAAAAATGTATAGCTAATTCTTTATTTCAAGTTGGGAGATGGAATGCTTTCTGCTATAGATTGAGAAGGCAATACTCATCCTGTTCCTTTTGTTCATCATTGTTCAGAAATTATTAGCAAATATACTGAATCAGCAGACAAACATTATTGTTTTAATGGCCAGAGAGAACTACAACATATTATATTTTCAAGTTATACAATTAGTGACATTTAACAGTCCAGAGAATCCACAGAACAAAAAAAATCATCCATAAATAAATTTATTGAGATTGTATGCTATATGGTAATGTATACACACAGTAGTTTCATTCTTAAGTTAACAAAAATCAGCTAGAAAATAAAATTTAATGGTAGAATATATGTCAATTGTAATAAAGCATGTAAGTAATAGAGCTAATATATACTTGCCAAAGATTTCCATACAATAAGTATATTGCCTTGAGAAAGTAAATGGTATCTGAATATATAGAAATATAGAGATAACTATGTTCCTCATAGGGTTACTTTCTAATAAAACTCACATAGTTTGAAATTATAAACTGAGAAAGTGTTAATATACCCAGCTTATTTTGCATCCTAATTTAGCAAGCCAGTACACCATATAGAATTACTTGTTCTCTCTCAAGATTGTGTGTGTGCCTGGAAGGTGATGAGTTAAGCTGAAGCTCAACATTATTGCAATATCACACTTCTGAACCCTTAAGATATTTGACAAACTTGCTAGGCAAGTCAATGTGTAAGGAAAATCTTTTAACAAATATAGTAGGAACAATGAGAAGAAGCCTACAGATTTTGTTTGAAATGAATGCCTATTTATCCGAAGTACACACACACACACACACACACACACACACACACACACACACACAAATCAAATGGATTACATATGTAAAAATAGAATATAAAGTCACTAAATTTCCAGAAATATTACCATATGATCAATCTATGTGAACTTGAGCTAAGCAGTGTCCATACACATATAAGCAAATATTATTAAAGAAAGTATCTTGAACTAGCAATACTAAAATTGGAAGGGATCTGTTTAAATATTAACATCAAAGAAAAATTAAAACCATAGCTAGACAAAAATCATAATATCTACATTAAACAGAAGAACATAAGAACTTTTTTTGATTTTGTAATGTGACAAGTTAACTCAATGAAGAAATGTAAACACAATTAAATAGAAACTTCATCAAAAAGGAAGTGATGACAAATAAACCTAAGATGTAGTTTGTACTTGAGTGATTAAAAGTAAAAGGATGTGGCATACAAAATGGTGGTGAGACTATGCAATGACTGGAACTCTCAAACACTAAGGTCAATAATGCAAAATTTCATAGCAGACACTCTTGTTTTTCAAGGATGATTTTAGCAAAGCTGAAATATGTACTTTATAGATGGAAATGCCCTTTATATATTCTAAGATACCATCAATACATGAAAACTATGAATCACACAAAATATTAGATGAGAAATAAGAATCTGTGATTATTATGTACCTTCAACACACAGGTCCATGTATCACACATACAGCTTATTCTTCAACCATATGACATCTAATTGTCAAAAGCAATAATATTCGTGAAATAGACACATTCAGGGATGGTGGTGATTTTGTACGCTTACAATTTTCTACTCTAATCATTATTTAAAACATATATGCATGTGAATTTATCAAAGACACATCCCTAAAAATATTGTTGTAGATGATACCACAAAAGAAAGAAAAGGGTGTTTTTATGCAGCTGAGGATCATATATCTGAAAGAAAATAATAATTTCCTAATGCATATTTTATGTAAATTTATACATGCCTACATTAGCTCGCTGTGCTGAGTAGGTACTTCTAATGTATTATATCATAAATTCTATTCCTGTATTTTAGCAAGAAATGAAGTAAAATTCAGTAAAGTAGTGTGGATTCATGGTAGGAAGGAAAAACAGACAATCATAATAGTATTTATGCTGTGGATGCATGTATCATTTTTAAAGGAAGTTATTTGAATTAGTTTAGATGACAGTATTATCTGAATGTTTCTTTTAGCAAGATTAATGGTACTCTGTCATTGGTTTCTGTGCTAATGAATAAGTATTTGGCCTATATTCAATAGATTTAAATAAGCAAGCTCCCAAACAAATTGCTGAGTCTCTTCCACAGCAAATAGGAATGCGAAACTGCTGATTCTGCACAAAACAGTGGAAAATATAAAGGTAGACTTTAAATTGTAAAAGTAAAATAAGACTGTACTGCAAGTTTTGTTATAATTAGCCCACTTATATGGCCTTAAACAGGTATTTAAATTTCTGATTGGATATTCTTTAAGATCATTTAAAGTTTTTTTTCATTAATACTTCCAAAATTATCTTTTGCTTAAGTCACCTTTTGTGAATAAATGTTTGGTTCTGCTAGTGACATTGGCACAGCCTCCAACAAAATCAACCTTTTTTTTTTCTTTTGCATCCCTGACCTTTCATTCTTTAGAACAGTTTCTTAAGCTTTCCCTTTAGATCAGCACTGTACAAAATAAACCTAATCAAACCTCAATGAAAGTCATATTTATAGCTTTACATTGTCTAATAAAAGATAGGAAGTGATTTAAAAAGTTGGTAAAATTAATCATAGTAATATATTCTGAGTTAATATAATATATGTAAAATATTTAATGTAGTTGTTATAAAAAACTATTAATGAAGTATGTGACAGATTTTCAGTTAAGGCATTGATACTCATTTTGTATTAAATTTAAAATAGTTTTCAATCTATTTCAAATGCTCAAAAGCTACATATGGCTAGTGATTCAGTACTGAACATATTTAGATGTTTTAAAATTCTTTCTGTCCTAAAAACCCTGAAAAATATTTGCATTTGTGGCTGTATGCTATAGGAAAAAAACAGAATGCTTAGAACTCATTAAAAAAGACAAAAAACAAAAATATCAAAAATGAATATTGTATAAGAATAGTATTTTAGTATACTGATTAATGAAAACTTGCATTTGTTTTATTTTTTATTGGCTATAACAAGAGTTGTATTTTTAATTATTTTCTAAGCAAATAAGATTATAACACACAATTAATTATCTTTAATCACAGGCCAGACACTAAAGTTTTGTTTAAAATTATGCACTTGAATTTGACAAACTTTGACATCTCCCTCTTAGCACATGAATGTAGTGGGTAGCCATTCCAGCTTGGATCTGGAAGTTCCAACCCCCATTGAGACTCTGGCAACTGTCACGCCTATGAGGCGGGGCCAGGGGAGGCGCCTGGAGACCTGAGAGCTGGATGGGCCAGTGCTCTCTCTGTGTGCTCTCTCTGTGCCGGGACGCTGAACTGTGGAGAGCTCTGGAGAACACCGCTGGACTGAGATACACCTTCCCCAGATCCTGCGACCTACCTTTCACTTAATTTGTGAGTTATGCCATTAAATAAATATCCTTTTAACTACGTGGAGTGGCCAAAATAATTTCTCCAATATCTGGCGCCCAACGAGGGGCACGAACCTACGACCCTGAGATTAAGAGTCTCATGCTTCTGAAAATGGTCTGTCAGATAATCTAGGCCTGTAGCCAATTTGAATGCACCAACAATGCTGAGAAACATTAGGTGACTGTCCAGGCTGTCTCAGTCTACTCTTGCAAGATTCCCAAAAGTTGCTTGCATCCATCTACCATTTCTCAGGTACCATTATGTTCTTTCTCAGGTCTTTGATGGGATTGAAGACTAGCAGTCATAGTTACAACTTAGTATATATAATATCTTAGATAGAACATATTAAGTATTAGATTCAGGTTCTTTAGGATAGGACACCTTTGAATGATCTTTATAACATGCCATTTATCTATGCTCTATACTTCTCTGGATTTTAGTATGTGTTTCTTGCTTGATATTGTTTGCATTGGTTGTAGTTACATCTTATCTAGGTCATTCTCCCTCATTATTTCTGGACAATATTTGATAACCATTCCTTTGTATATAGTCTTGTATTAGTTTAGAACCTTCTTATTTAGACAAAAAGGGGGAGATGTAGTGGGTAGCCATTCCAGCTTGGATCTGGAAGTTCCAACCCCCATTGAGACTCTGGCAACTGTCACACCTACGAGGCGGGGCCAGGGGAGGCGCCTGGAGACCCAAGAGCTGGATGGGCCAGCGCTCTCTCTGTGTGCTCTCTCTGTGCCGGGACGCTGAACTTTGCAGAGCTCCGGAGAACACCGCTGGACTGCGATGCACCTTTCCCAGACCCTGCGACCTACCTTTCACTTAATTTGTGAGTTACGCCATTAAATAAATATCCTTTTAACTATGTGGAGTGGCCAAAATAATTTCTCCAATACATGAATGCATAAAATATTCATCAGTTTTTTTTTTTTATTATTAGAAGCAGCTAAGCTGTGATCAAGCTCTCTGTTAGATATTGCAAAGACATGAGATCTTGCTAATTGATTAATCAATGTTAAGATTGGCAGGGGCATCTTTGTCCCACTTTTCTATAGTCTTTCAAATCTTCTTGTCACTGTCCTGTGAAGGTGTGCAGGTGCAAATCAATGACAGTGCTACTTTCAAATATATATTTCAAATGCTCACTGAACAGAAGGCCATTGGGAATGAAATCTGAAAAGGTTTCCAAGAAAGGCTGAAGACAACACAGACCAAAACCGAGTATAGAGTTACAGAGATAATATTATGAATAGAAATTTGTGATAAACTAAAAGAAGTAGATTTATCAGAATGTGTCATCATTTGAAAGATAAACAACTACTTTGGCTCTTAGGTAGTATAGAAGTCTCATTGTTAAATTCATTTCTGCTGGTGATTTTGAAAAAGAAATTCCCATTCCAATTTCTTCCTCTCTGAATTAGTAGTAGTGGTAACAATGCCTTTACAGAACTCTTTTTCTTCTTTAGGAGAAATCAGAATGCACCACTTAATGTATGTGCTTACACGTACTAATTCTATTCAGATTGCATTACTGTTTTTTTTATCTTCAAATTATCCAAACCACAAATTTTATTCTGTATTCATATATTTATGAATATATATTAAATAGCATTTTGTAAACATCTTACAACTTTAAGAGTGTATTAATGAATTAAACAAAGATTTAACATGGGGACTGTGAATTGTCCATTTGGTCATAGAAATTACCAGAAATCTACTCCTAAAATCTTAAATATCTTAAATATTATTTTGCTATACAAATAAAGAGAGATGTATTTACAGATAATAGAGCAGTTAATTAAAGGAAAAGACACCAGTATTATGCTGCTGTTTCTAGGATATGTTTTAACTCCTAGCTACAGCACAAGATGCACAGACAAAAAGTGGTTGTAAACTGCCCCTTTGACCATAGCCATAAAAAGCAAGTAGTTGTATACAGTGGCAAAGTTTTTCTGTTTAATAGACTTCCAGGGTGAATGAAATGATTGTTAACCTGACTAGATTTTTTTTGGTTTCTCTGCTGTCAAAATTAAATTCCAAAGTAATAGTTCAATTTTTATTGCACTATTCTTGTACTAAACAAGAAACAAGTATTCTAAAATACCCCATAAATGTGATGTTTATGAAAAATATTATTCATGACAGTTCTATAGAATGTTTCCAGAGTCTTACAATTTTGATAAAAATATTCAGGGTTTGTCTCTTATGCACAAAGCATATTTGCAAGGTGCTAGACCAGAGGCAATAAAATAATTTAATGCTTTTGCACTCTCCAAGTGGAAATACTATACATTAAAAAATAAAACTTTGGAACAGCTTGACATTTTTATTTGAAAAATAATTCCTAAGCATATGAATCTAAAACATCATTCAAGAGATTATGAAAGTGCTAAAAAAAAAAAGCATAGTTAAGTCATCCTGAAGTATACTCAATGTCCAGTATAGTGGGGATGTTCTGTAGATATAAGCAACTATTTCTGATTTCCAAGTATTTATTTCCCAAATAAAGCAGTATATGTTCATGTTAGTAGTTTAACTGAAAGAGAACAGTTCATCCATTCATTCATGAATTTTGAGTGTCTGTATGTTTCAGGCACTCCTAGGCAGTAAGATAGCAATGGCCTTTCAGCAAATACTATTGTAAAGAAATTTCAATTTGCCACCAATAATGAAATGATATACTATCTTCCACAGTTATATCTTCCTTAAAGTAAGATAATTTATTGATTTTTCTCTGTTTTGTTTATAAAATAAAGGAGTCATATTTAACATAGGAGCTTCTGCTAATACTTATGAAGCCTACGGAAATATATATATATATATATATATATATATATATATATATATATGTATACACACACACACACACACACAATAAATACCAGCTGCAGATTTATCCAGGTGATAAATATTCATCAAGTGACTATAGCAGTACTTTTCTGAAAGTTCTAAATGTTTTTCCATTCACTTTAAGGTTGTTCTCATATTCTTCTGATTTCTTATGTTAATATTTAATTAATGTGATACTGGAGTCATTGTATACTCTCTCAGGTAAATACAAGGAGCTATTTTTTTTTCTGCACGATCTACTCATTAACTACAGATTATGTGTATTTGAAAGGCAAGACTGTTGCCCAAACTGACAGGCAAGTGATTATGCAATAGGGTAATAGTTAAAGCAATCAAAACAGAGGGGTCAATAGTACTTAGAAAAAGTGTTCAATAGAATGGTAGCATTGTTTGACAGTTCTACAGAGACATTTACATATAATCCAAAGACACTATGTCATTTAGGTTTTGCATATACAACAAGCAATTCTGTAGATCTGGTTCATAGGTTAAATCAATTGCCCAAAAGCAGATGTGGAAAATTGTCAATGATTAAATTTCTTATGCACATGAATGTATTTCTTTCCTGGGTGTACATTGATTTCCTATAAATGGTTAAGAAAAATTCAGAACTGAATTATATAATCCTGGGAAATTAGTGCGTTGATGACAACTGGGTGGCTAGCTAGTTTCATAGGATTGTAGAATAGACTGAGAGCAAACCAGGAAGGTAGGAATTAGACAATAAATCTGAAAATGTCAAAGGGAAAGAGAGTAGAATATCTAGAACTATCTCATATTTTTATGAATTATAAGGACATTAAAAGATACCTTTTGTGTTTGAACTAATACAAGTTCTCGAAATTAATCCTGTAATGTACATATTGCTTATCTTACATTTTCACAGAATAACTAGGCCTATTTGAGCATTTTGACTCATTCAGTCACTCTGTTACTCCATATTTGCCAAAATAGACTTCATCCATTTCAAATTACTTCCAAGTTTATTCTACCCCAGACATTTTATATTTCTGTACTTCTAGGTTTGAAAGTGGAATATTCTGGCTGAATGTAAAATTGAACTTACTGAAAATAGGAGTTAGTGAGCTCTTTGCTTGTAGAAATCAATCAGAGCTGGTAGAAACATGATGTGCATGAGATAGTGAAGACTTCTAAACCAACAATTTAGAATAGCTGATTAGCTAGGTTCATTCTAACCAGCAGATACTTCAATTTCCTTAATATATGGTTTTAAAATTATTTCTAGTAAGCAGACAGAATAATAGCAGTTTTACATCACTCCCTCAGATCTCCCAAATCAAAACTTCTTGTCCATAAACAGCTCTGTAGCAACCCGCTGAGGCCTCTCTTCTCCCCTGCTCCCATCTCCAGTGGATCACACAGATCTTCCTCTCCTAATTTCCCTCCCCCCAGCTCATGGCTTTAGCCTAACTCCCAATCACAGCAGGTGGCATTTCCCTGGGAACACCGCCCCCTCCTTCCAGGGAATAGGTAGGGTAAATACAGATCTTAATGTCTTCCTCCATCCCTCCAAATCCAATCCAACCCAATGCTGTCCACTTTCTCCATGCCTATTCAATGTAGTACTTGAAGCCTTCACTAGAAAAATAAGACAGCTGAAGGAGATCAAAAGGATACAAATCAGAAAGGAAGAAGTCAATGTGTTTGCAGATGATATGATAGTATACATAAACATCTCTAAAATTTCCACCAGAGAACTCCTACAGCTGACAACCACTTCCAGCAAAAGAGGTGGATACAAAATTAACTCATATCACATTAATGCTTCTTTGTACATCACATATAACCCTTATGCAATCCAATGATTATTTCATTTTCAATCACCTTTCTTCTTCCTTAATTAGTTTACTCCATTATACCATATATTTTCCAATTCTTTGGGGAAGCAGATTTGAGTATTGAGTATCAAATGTGCATATTTGACTTCCTTGAGAATAAACTCTTCAGCTTTTATAGAATCTGTGTCAATGATTTACATGCTATGTACCAGACAAAACAGATCATATAGTGTAACAGTACACTAGAATTTGTTAGCTACCTGTGAATTGTGAGAAAATAGATAGGAACACAAGAATTAGGAAAGTTGGAATGAAGAAATAGAAAGAGACAGAGACAGAGACAGAGAGAGGATAAAGTTTTGTAATAAAGGTTGTACCTGAGGACTAGGGAGATGACTATGTGATTAAAGTGCAAGCAAAAGAACTCAAGTTCAGAACCCAAGAATATATATCAATGCCACTTGTTCATAGGAACTCACATGTAATTCTGGCATCAGACAGCAGAGGGAAATTCCTGGAACAAGCTTGCTAGTGAGACTTGTCATATTTGCAAGCTCTAGATCTGGCTGAGAGAATTACATTAACAGTATAAGGTGTAAGAGTGATTTAAGAAGATTCATTTAGAATTAGGAAGACATCAGCCTCAGATACAAGTGCTTGTATAGCCCTACAAACAAGTGAACATGCATACATAAACACATTAAAGAAGAGAAAGGTATTATTGCAACCTGGATGGAGGATTGTTTAGCAAAAGAGTACTTCCTAGTGTTTCCAAATTCAATCTTACTTGTGTCTAAATAAAAAAAAAATGCACCTATTACAATTACTTCTGAATAAATTAATTAATGCAACATTCTAGAGTAATATGTCAGTAGTAGATTATGCCCTTTCCACACACACAATGGAAATATATATAATTTTATATTATATAAATATATTTAAGCCGGGCAGGGGTGGCACACGCCTTTAATCCCAGCACTTGGGAGGCAGAGCCAGGCGGATCTCTGTGAGTTCGAGGCCAGTCTGGGCTACTAAGTGAGTTCCAGGAAAGGCACAAAGCTACACAAGAGAAACCCTGTCTCAAAAAACCAAAAATAAATAAATAAATAAATTTAATATTATATGATTATTTTTATATTATAATATATATAATTTTATGTAATTATATATAATGCTATCAGATTCTTTAAAATGATAATCAAAGCCCCAAAATACATATAGAATTTGCCACAGAAAAAAATGTACAATATTTTATCTGTATTTGTAGAATGACTAAAATACTCTGAAGGTATTTGTCATTATGGGTATGATTACAAGTAGCCAATGTTCAACTTGCCCAACTGCTTCATTTAAGTGTTAGAACTATGAAATGCTGTTTTATTCTTTTTGTTTCTTTTCACTCAGTACAAAAGACTTCTTCAATTAAAGCCTTTACAATCTATCTAAAAATAAATGAGCACCTCATTATTTGAAATCTACATTTAATAGAACAATATTAGAGCAAAGAAATTATACAATTATCCCTTGCATTTTTGATTACCAAATTTTATTCTGTCAAATGTATACAACTATATATAATTTATAATTTTATGAATTACTTCTACCTGTCCAGTATCATGTACAAAACAGTATGTAATACTTCCTTATAATGTAGAAATTTTGGACTAAATAGTCTTATTTGAAAACTCCTAAACAGTATTAAAAAAGGAATATGCAAATTTAAAATAAACAAAATATTTTCATAAATTTAGAGATAGGTTAGATATTCACTGTTGGCTGGCCTTAGAATGGGCATTTTGTCCAGTAAAACAGCAGCTACAAGTGCTATATATAACAGATATGCTGTAAAAAATTTTAGAATTTTGCTGTGGATATCGCTCTGTATAAATAAAATGCTGTTTGGTTTTGTCTACTCTATATATTCATGTAAATACAGTGTAATTTAGTGTATGGCATTATGCTACTAGTGCCTCACACAGCATAACGCATTATGAATATTTATAATGTCATGGTAAATCTGATATGTATGCCGTCAGTTTCTGAATTCAAAAATTTTCCCATTCCCATGAAAATATTTAATATGCCTTAATGCCTTATAGACTAAATAAATTAAAAAATGAACATGTTTTAAATTACAACTACTATGCTTGCTTCTGGCAATCATTAATACCAATTTTTTTCTGTTTGGTTTTTTCTACTCTTGAGGAAAGCATAGTAGGAGTGAAATAGAAAGATGGGAAAATGTCTTATAACTGCTATTGGGTGATATGTATGGTGTGTGACAATTTCACTAAATAATTAAATATGTGTATCTATTCCCAAAACAGTACGCCATAAACTAAACTATATAAGGAAGTACTTTATGACACTCTTTCCATTTTAGTAGAAGTCATTTTGATTTGTTTGCTGCTGAAACTAAGAATGACAGAATTTCAGTAATATTAAATATTACTATAACTCTTACTTTTACTATTACCTATCAACTATTAGTTGAAATTTCCTTCTGTAGACATTCTTGCTGAGATAATATTTTAAGGGAAAATATTATCTCATTGAAGTTAATAAGCACACTACTGCTCTTGATGTACATGTACATGCATTCACCTATGTATATGTTTGATTACAGTTTAATAAAAGAAGCAAGTAAAGGGTACTGCTGGAGGTTTTTGCTGTTTTTTTTTTGGGGGGGGCGCCACCCATCTACCAAATAAATCACACATGGTGGCTTATTCTTAATTATGAGTGTCTGAACTTAGCTTGGCTTAGTTTCTAACCAGCTTTCTTAATCTTAAATTATCCTGCCTAACTTTTCCTCTGGGCTTTTCCTGTTCTCTTACTTCTGTAAATCATACTCTTACTCCATGGCTTGCTGTGTAGCTGTATGGCTGGGCCTTGGAGTTCTCCTCCTTCTTTGGCTTTAGATCTTAGATCTCTGTTCCTAGATTTCTCCCTCTATTTATTTATACTCTCTGTGTGCCAGCCCTGCTTATCCTTTCTCCTGCCTTGCTATTGGCCATTCAGTTCTTTATTAGACCATCAGGTGTTTTAGACAGGCAAAGTAACACAGCTTCACAGAGTTAAATAAATGCAACATGAACAAAAGTAACACACCTTAAAATAATATTCTATTACAAGAGGGGGAAAGAGGACCTTTTTACTAGTGAAGATAAACATTTTAGGGAAAATAAAAGGATGATTCAATTCAGATGGTTTGATTTATCAACATAGTTGCTAACACTCAAACTATCCTACTATTAAGTGAAACATATCATATGATTCTCATGCCAATAACCTACAGAGGAGTCATTGGCTCACCATAACTAAATGGTAATCTTCAAATGGCCCACAAATCTATATCGGGGAGATATAGAAATCAAAGAACTTATATAAAAAGACAAGTAGTAAATATTACAGCTGTTCAGAAGGACTTGCTATCACTAAAATTGTTCATTTTAGTTCCTGTGTGGTGAAAAGAGCCATAGGTAGTACAATACACTCAACTTCAAAAAGCACAAAAGATTTCCAAGTCAATTAATATTAGTTTTTCTCAGTGTTTTTGGTCCAACTTAAAATTATAAAAAAACATTCTAGACCTGGAGCTACCTAAAAACATATATTTTCCTGATATTTTGTTTTAATTTTTATTTTATTTGGGGGATTATAATTTAATCACAATATTTCTCCCCTCCCTTTCTTCCCTCCAAATCCTCCCATATACTCTCCCTACTCTTCCAAATTTATGGCATCATTTTTCACTATTGTTAATGCATTCATATGTGTTCATGTATATACATATATGCTTCTAAATATTACTTCCCAAGTCCATACAATGTTACTTATATGTGTGTTTTCAAGTTTAATTGCAGTTGTGATTATTGGAAGAGAATCTAAAACCAGTAATTTACTAAACCAGCATAATCTCTAATAGGAGTCTATAAACATTTGTTCTTATACCCACCAATAAGTATAGTCTTCACACTAATTAAAATAAGGCCATTGTTTCTCTGACACAGTCTTAAACCCTCTTCCTCCTTTTAAAATTTCTTTGCAGGTACCTACACCACACACATATATAATGCCTTAGAATTTATAGTTATTCTTTTGGGAACAGATTCCCTAGATAGCCATATGCTTTATATCCTCATTTTACTAAAATCTTTCCTCATACACTTCCTACAATATTGAGATGTTTGATGTTGATTTCTTAGCTTATTTTATGAATAGCATAACAGTTAATGTGGGACTAATTAGCATTCTTGGGTATTAATTTTAACATATAAGGAGATTTATTTGCCATGTGCCTATGATTTGGAAATCAATATCCCTGGTGGTCTAGTGTCTAGGATTCGGCGCTTTCACCGCCACGGCCAGGGTTCGCTTCCCGGTCAGGGGACATCTATATCCCTGGTGGTCTAGTGTCTAGGATTTGGAAATCAAAGCAATTGTTGACTGAAAAATTACACGTTTGCAACCTATCACCTCCTAAATATTTTGTTTAGAGTTGATGACATTTTGCATGCCATCTTCAAAATACAGTATTATGTTTCCAGTTCTATTATTACTTTCTCATTGTAAGATAAAAACAACCAAGATTTTCTTCACCAAGATTATAATTTTAATTTGAATTATTATATACAAAACGAAAATTCTCCAGTTGACTTTATACATTACAACACACACACACACACACACACACACACATACACACGGAGAAATTATAAGAAGTAGGCCTGATATGTGAAATAATGCATAACTCATTTTATTAGTATACTCTTCTTTCCAAAAAGACATATGCAAATTTCCCTGGTCAATGTTTAAAGTAATATTCATATTTCCAGGCATTAATCCTACTCATGTGCGAGCTGTTGAGGGATATATTCTTACTCTTCACTACACAAATTTGCCAGAACTCATGTCTGAATATTTACTGTTACTATACTTGAAGAAATTATTCTTTCAGAACAGAATATCCCCTGCTTAAAAATATTGCATTAATTAAGCTGTCATTGTGACAAATTAGACATAATAAGAAAAAGAATGATGCTAATTTTTGTTTTAGGGAAAATACACAGAAGAGAGGCAACATAAGATAGAAGATAATACATTTCTGTTGTAAAATGAATTAAAACTACTGTTTTGTTACTTCAGAGTAAGACAAGCTCCTACAACTCCAAGCAGAGTACAATTTATGGATGAAATGGAAACAATCTTGAGTATCTGATTTTTTATTTTCAAATTCGTTTTTAATGAAATATCTAGAAGCACTGAGAGTGCATATTTTGATTTTAACTTATTTATTAATAAATCTTACAATAATAACTCCATTGTGATGAAAATACTATTAATTGCTAAAACGTATTGTGCTTCACTTTCAGTTTATGCATTTCTATTGTCAGATCATTTATCCTCATATTTTACTGCATATGGTTCTATATTTATAAAACATAAATCAAGCTTTTCAAAGAAGTGTAAATCTTTAAAATAATTTCTAAAATATGAATTTTACAAAGATTAATATGGACAAAACATTCATACTTGATATTAACAAAAAGTAACCATTTCCAATTTATAGAAAAAATTAAAATTGATTAGCATAAAGATATTGAACATTTAGGCAGGCTAATTATGATAATTGCTTAAAATTTCAAATCTAGTTGATGTACAGTATCATTAGCCACCAAATTATTTTATATGAAATTATATTTTAACAGATTTCATTTCATGAAATCCTCAAGAATTTTCATAGAAATCAGATTTATGTTGTTTTCCTTTCTACAAAGTTCATGGCATTTTAAAATATTAAGAAATGTCAGATTTATAAATTATTAATTGACAAAGGTAATGAATTTTTCTTAATTCCATAGAACTTTTTTATTCATTTTTTGGATTAAACTTAGAAGCAGGAAATTACACTGTGATTTTCTTTTACTAGTCTAAAGAAGAGCATAGAGCTCTGTGCCTTGTGTATGTAAATCCTCTTTAACCTTTATTTTTTTTCTGATTCTTGATTTAACATTGAATTACATAAAAAATTTAGCCTGACCTTATGACTTTAAAAAGTTAAAATGAACAATGTACATATTTTAAGCTCAATAAATATTAATCATAAGTTAACATAATAAAATGAAACTATTCATTTTTAAAATACTGTGGTATGAAACATTCGAAAATAATCTTGTACAGTAAATAATTCAGCACTCTAGACTTATGTACAGCGCAGGATTCAGTTTGTATTATTTTAGTGTTATGAGGGCATTTTCTTAAATGGAGTATATTTTGTAGCCCTCATTGAAATTCCTTTTCAAATTTTGCAACACAAAAAAATTAACTTGATACTTAAACACTTATCATTTTAAGGTATAAAATATTAAAATTGCTTTAAATTCTCCCATAGGAATCTGCTCCTTCATTGAAGTGTACAGCATTCTATAATAGTTTTGTATTTTACGAACCTACATGGAAACAATGGAGATGTTTATTCATGCGAGAAACCTTTAAGAATGCATACCTTAAGCCAAGCACTCTACTTATCCTCAGAAATTCATAAACAAAATGACTATTGCCAAAATTTTTAATTAGTTCTTATAATTCCAAGGAACCTATTTATTTATCTTAGGGTAGTAGGGGATATCTTCAAATAAGCTATCATAAAAGCTAGCATATAGGTCTTTTACCCAGTTAGGCAAATTCTTGGACCAGTAACAGTGAATCTGTGAACTACTTTAATTGTATGGGTTTTTTTGTTATTGTTCTATGTCATTTTAACAACATCACTACAAAGAGAAGGCTTATTTTATCAAAGAAAAGTGAGGCAATAAATGTTTCATCAGCAGAAACTATATACTCTAGTTACATTATATTGGCTGGGTTCATCAAAATCTGATAAGGATTAAAATTAAAACATTCCAAAGAAAATGTAAAACATCATTAAATTTTCTTTAATGATAATAATACAGATATAATAGTAAAATATATAAATTGCAAATTATTTGTCTACTGATAGAATAAAAAGATACTAAATGTGGATTGATTTCTTCAGTATTAGGAATTGAACCTAAATCCTTGTATTTTAGGTAAGCCATCTACCATTGAGCTATATTACCAATACAAACAATTTTTGTAGAAAATATGGATACACATGTAAATACCTAAAATATTTTACAATGTTAATACCAAAGTATAACTCAACATTTGCAACAAATTATCAAATAGATAACTTGCCAGCATTTATTTTTTATTTTTCTGATGTTAGAGGTATACATATACTACACACACATATGCACACACAAATATATTTATATATGTATATGTATATATATATATATATATATATAATATGTATGACATTTATTCATAGAGTAGTCACATTACAGCAGCCCAAATTTAATTCACAAAATGATGTTGGAGTTCAGTAAACAATACCTGAAAATATAAGAACTTGATATATAAAATGATTAAACTGATGGACTTTGAAAGTGGTATATGCAGAAGGGACTTGCTGATCTTCCTCTCTCTCATGAATAAGGCCATTAGACACTTACATGACAAAGATCATCCTTATGTACACAGTATAGGAACATCTGCTATTATCTTCTATATACAGATATATAAACGGATGGATATGAAAAAGTAATTTCGTTTTTTCATTTTTTGTTTTCATGCATATGTAAAACTCATCCTGGACTATTTATTTTATTCCTCATTTCTTTATTATGGTTCCCTTGTCATCTAATGATATTTTTTTAGTAAATGTGTATGCTGTTCTTGCCAATATGTCTTCTGTCAATGCCATTTGATATGTTCCAGATAATAAGTCTGTGATGAATAGAATAGAAGAAAGCCCTTTCCTTCCCTAAAATGTAAGACATCAAGTGTAATTTAAACTTTCTATAAGTATCCATTTATGTATTAAATCTGAATAAAAGTAAAAGTCATTGTTTTGCTTCTGTATTTTCTGGACCATTAAGACCAACTGTAATAACTATCAATATATCATTGATAATATTCTGCTTGTATTTACAATCTTCGTTATGTCTCTTCAGTCTATGTGCTCTTCTAGTGTTCATCCCATCACATGTGAACATCTATTCTATCAATAGGAAATGTTTGTAACAAAAAGTGTGAAATGAATTAATTTTGAACCCATTACATGTTCTGTACAATTATCCCTCAAACTGTGAAAACATGCTTTAATTAGCCAGTAGTCATTTTACAAAATTAATTTTAGAGCGGATAGGTCCCTATTTACTTATCTGTACTTACCTTCCATGTATAAAGCACAATTCCTAGAATATATATATATTTTTTTCCAGAAAATGTTTTCCTGACTGACTTAAGTCCCTAGAGAATGAATTCAGAGATGTTAGATCAATTATTTCTTTTCTCTTTCAGTAAGTACTACTTAGCTCATGATCCCATGAGAAAAGTGTTTTAAATTCTTATAACATTTAGTAAAATTTCAAATTGCTTACACATTTAGTAATGTTAACTGTAACAACTTAGATGCCTCAGTTCATTTAAAGAGTGGAGATTTTAAAAAATCTTCACACATCAAATAATGTATTATCATATTGACACAAATGTTTTGCTCTTTATTTCTATGTCTTTATCTTTATATACATATATGAGTTTACATTACATATGCATACATGTATAAGAATATATGAAGTGTGCCTCCAATCTTCCTATATTTCCAAATTTTGTCTTGAGCTGCTAAGATTAATAAACCTGCCTGTGTCAACTTTCTGATGAGAAGGGAATAGTTTTTGTCACTGTTCCTAGTTATTTGGTCCTTAAATAGTTATTCCTTTTCGTCTTACTTGTTTGATAAATATCATATGTCATGTATGTTTGCCTGGAGTTAGAATTTTACATTTATATAGCAAGGAAAGTTTTTAAAAAAATTAGAGGATGACTATGTGACTGCTCCTAATGTAATTTTTAAATAATTATTTAAAATCTTACCCTGTTCCAAAAAGCACATATAAGTTATGTTGCATTTCATGATCTGTAACTACACTATATAAATATAGATAAATGTTGTAAATATAATAAATCTAACTCAACAATCAAAGAATAAAACAAATTGAAATGTTAAAACCAGGGTTCAGGATTTTGTAGATTAGTTTCAGTGCTTGCCTAGTAACCACAAAGCCTTGTATTCAGTCCTGATTCCCTAACTCCCTCAAAAAGGTAAAATTAAAATAAAATCTTGTATTACAACTAGATCAAATTTTTACTAAGAAAAGTCTTGGTTTTGGGCAAATCAGCTTCCCATTTTTGAAATATGGACACTATGAACAATAAAACTTTTTAAACATATTCCAAGCAAAAATATAAGTACATTCTCCTTTACCTATTGTATCAATTTTACCCTATTTTAAAATTAATTTATCTTATATTTGTGTTTGTTCACCTAGCCCTTAACAACTAAGTCATCTCCAGGAACATACATAGACATAATAAAAGCAATGTACAGCAATCCAACAGCCAACATAAAATTAAATGGAGAGAAAAGCAAAGCAATTCCACAAAAATCAGAAACAAGACAAGGCCGTTTACTCTATCCACATCTACACAATATTGTACTCAAAGTTCTAGTGAGAGCAATAAGATATCTAAAGGAGATCAACTGGAAACAAATTGAAGAGGAAGAAGTCAAAATATCACAATTTATAGATGATATGATAATATACATAAGAGACCCCAAAAATTCTACCAGGAAATTCCTACAGCTGATAAATGCCTTTAGCAAAGTGCCTGGATAAAGATTAACTTAAAAGACAATATCCCTCTTATGTACAAACAATAAATGGGCTGAGAATGAAATCAGGGAAACAACACTCTTCATAACATAAAATACCTTGAAGTAACTCTAACCAAGCAAGTGAAAGACCTATATAATGAGAACTTCAAGTCTTTGAAGACAGAAATTGGAGAAGATACCAGAACATGGAAAAATCTCCCATGATCAAGGATCAGTATGCTTGATATAGTAAAAATTGACATCTTTCCAACGCAATTTACAGATTTAATACAATGACCATTAAAACCCCAACACAATTCTTACAGACCATGAAAGAACAATTCTCAACTTCATATGCAAAATAACAACAAAAAACGAAAAACAAAACAAAACAAAAAAACAGGACAGCTGAAACATTCCTTACAATAAAAGAACTTCTGGAGGTATCACCATCCCTGATTTCAAGCTCTTTTACAGTGCTATATTAATAATAATTAAAAAAACCTACATGGTATTGGCATAAATACAGATATGGGGATCAATGGAATTGAAGACCCAAATCCACACACCTCTGGACACCTGATTTTTGACAAATAAGCCACAATATACAAAGATAAAAAGAAAACATCTTCAACAAATGGTGCTGGTCTATACAGATGTTGGCAAGTAATAGAATGCAAATAGATTCTTTACTATCACCCTACACAAAACTCAAGTCCAAGTAAATCAAAGACCTCAACATAAATGCATTTTACACTGAATCTGATAGAAGAGAAAGTAGGAAATAGCCTTAAATGCATTCGTATGGGAGACAACCTCCTGAGTAGAACACCAGTATTGCAGACACTAAGATCAACCATTAATAAACAAGACCTCGTGAAACTGGAAAGCTTCTGTAAGCCAAATGATACTGTCAATGGGACAAAACAGTAGCCTACAGAATGGGAAAATATTTCCCCAACTTCAAATCCGATAGAGTGCTGATTTCCAAAACATATGAAAAACTTAATAAACTAAGCCTCAAATGAAACCAAATAATCAAATTAAAAATGGGGCATGAATCTAAACAGATTTATCAACAGAGAAATTTCAAATAACCAGGAAACACTTAAAGAAGTGATCATTATCTTTAGCCATCAGAAAATACAAATCAAAATGATTCTGAGATATCATCTTACACCTATCAGAATGGCTAAGATCAAAAACACAAATGACAGCATATGTTGGAGAGGATGTGAATCAAGGGGAACACTGCCACATTGCTCTTTGGAGTAAAAACTTGTACCACCACATTGAAATAAATATTGTAGTTTCTCAGAAAATTGGAAATCAATCTACCTCAGGACCAGCTATACAACTCTTGGGCATATACCCAAAAGGAAGCTCAATCATACCTCATGGACACTGGCTCAAATATGTTCATAGCAGTTTTATTCATAATTACAAGAACCCAGAAACAACCTAGATGTCCCTCACCCAAAGAATGGATAAAGAAAATGTTGTATGTTTACAAAATGGAGTATTATTCAGGTGTTTAAAAATGTTATCATGGAATTTGAAAGCAAATGGATGGAACTAGAAAAAATTATCCTGAGTGAGGTAATCCAGACCCAGAAAGACAAACATGGTATGTACTCACTTATAAGTGGATATTAATTGTAAAGTAAAAGATAACCATGCTACAATCCACAGATCCACAGAGGATAGGTAACAAGGATGGCTCAAAGGGGGATGCTCAGATCTCCCTGGGAAGGGGAAAGAGAAGAGATCTCCTGGGTAGACTGAGAGCTATAGGAACAGGAACATGAGGAAACAGGTTTGGAGTTGATATAAGGGAAGATTACTGAAAGAGATGACTGGAAACGAGGCAATTGGGGTTCAGGGTGAAACCTGGTTCAAGGAAAACTCCCAGGAATCTACAAGGATGACCCCAGCTAAGATTCCTAGCAATAGCAGATAGGTAGCCCAAGCTGGCCATCTCATGTGACCAGGCAAGACTTTCAGTGGAGGGATTGGGATATCAACCAAGCAACATAATCTTCGACCTACAGTCTGTCCTGCCTATGTGATATGCTGGGATAAGGGAGGCACAAAGATTGTGGGAGTAACCAACCAATGACTGGGATTCATGCCATGAGGGAGACCCCACCCCTGATAGTGCCTGGGGTGCCAGGATCCAGTGGCTGGATGGCCAAGAGACCTAGGATAGAACAAAACAATATTGAAGAAAAAAAAAATAGAGTCAACATAGTGATGTCTAACAATATTATACTTTACTTATAGATTGGTGCCTACCCCAATTGTCATCAGAGAGCCTTCATCCAGTATCTGATGGAAACAGATGCAGAGACCCACAGTCAAAAATTAGGTCAAGCTTGTGGAATCCTGAAGACAGGAATGAAGGAATGTACAAGCCAGAGGGTTCAAGGACATCAAAAGGAAACCCGACAGAATCAACTAACCTGGGCTCAAAGGAGCACAGAGTACCAACACGCAGGGAGCTTGCATGGGATCGACGTTGATCTTATAAATATATATGAAAGTTGTATCATTTGGTCTGCTTGTGGGACTCCTTACAATGGGAGCAGAGGCTGTCCCTAATGCATTGGATGTCTTTCGAGAACCTATTATTCATAGTGGGTTGCCTTGCCCAGCCTTAATGCAAGGGGAGATGCTTAGTATTACTGCAAGTTGATACATATGCTTTGTTGATCTCCTTTGGAGGCATGGCCCTTTCCTCACAGAAACAGAGGAGGAGAGGATGATGGGGGAGGAATCGGCAGAGAGGAGGAAGGAGAAACTGCAGTTGGAATGTAAAATAAATAAATGAATTTAAATATTAAAAAACCTATTTCTATACTTTGCAGTGCTCCCTAACCAAAATAATCAGACAGAGAGACAGGCACACACACACACACACACACACACACACACACACACACACACACAAATAAATACAATGTTAAATGACTGACATCCCATTTAAGGTTCCAGCAATAATCACTGTTAACAATGGATACATAATATTCTTATAAAGCAATAAGGCAGAATTCCACAACAAAATACTTTTTCATCCCCATTTCATTGAATTTTATCTTGTGTACCAGTAAAAAACAGAATTCTTCCTTTAGCATTTGATAAGTATCAGTAAGTCTGTAACAATGATAAGTTTTGAGAATTTCATTGTAATATAACACATATAACCAATATATGAATAACTTTATTTGACAAATCGACCATTGCAACACTTATTTTAATTATTTATTTTGAGCGATGATAAAAAATAAAGGTAAAATTAAGACGACACGGGAAGTAAACACAGCCCAATACTGCTATTCTAGTGTCTATGTCTTGATTCCCAAGAGTTAAAACCTTAGTCATATTGACTAAATTGACTTATGATAGTTTCAGTATAAAGAAGGAAGTTACATATACAAGTCTAGACATCAGTTGAGTTGTGGTGTGACTGAAGGATAGTCCAAATACATAGCATTTAGAATACTCTGGATAAAAACCCCAACCCCACCACACACAGGTGCAGAGGATATGAAAGAGAGAAGATGATCAATAAATTTCTCAAACTTTATCTGAGAAGATTCTACTGTGGTAGATGGTAATTAACATGGTGACCCACAACTGGCCAAGGTGCAGAGAATCATCATCATCATCATCATCATCATCATCATCCAGAATGCTCAGGACCAAATGGAACATCTATACTATACCACCTTCTCTAGGTTCAGGCATCATAGTGGAAGATGGGACATAAGTAGTATAATATCCAGGGGTGGTAGATTATTACAAGCAAACAGTGTCTTCTAGACTCAACAAGGCAGCTACACATATAAACTCACAGCAGTTGTTACAGTACATACAATTTCCAACATTGGTGCTATAAGCAATTATTAGTTGCTGGGAGAGGGAGAAACAGTTTCCTCTATGAATATAGCTCCAATGAGAAAAGAGAAATCTGTGATTTATTGCCATCTCAGAAATTAAAAAAATGCGTAAAAATTTGAACATTTCAATATCACAAATTGGTCTTGAAGGATTTAAAAATATAATATAAAAGTAACAAAATCAGTGAGGAGTTGGGAAAATGAGAAAAATAAGATCAAAACCCATTGCCTGTAATTTTCAAGGAAGCAATAAAACCTAGTATATAATGAATATAGCAATTATACAAAATGAAACTGTAGCTAGAGTTCTCCTGCCTTGCCCACAGTCAGGACAAATCTCTCTCACCTGCCAGTCCCACAGCCGCTCAGACCCAACCAAGTAAACACAGAGACTTATATTGTTTACAAAATCTATGGCCGTGGCAGACTTACTAACTGTACTTATAGCTTAGATTAATCCATTTCCATAGATCTATACCTTGCCACGTAGCCTGTGGCTTACCTGCATCTTCACATGCTGCTTGTCCTGGCAGCAGCTGGCAGTGACTCCTTCTGCCTTCCTGTTCTTTCTTTTCTCCTCTCTGTAAGTCCCGTCTATACTTCCTGCCTAGCCATTGGCCAATCAGTGTTTTATTTATTGACCAAAAAGAGGAACACATTTGCCATACAGAACATCCCACAGCACTTTCCCCCCTCCGCCATTTTTTCTCAAAAAGGAAGATGTTAACCTTAACAAAGTAAAATTACATAAAATTTGGGAATTTGGGCATAGCTTTTCTTACTACTTCCTGCTGGAGGGGGCGCTGTATCTTATAGGGACACAAAGAAAATTTTAGGATTATGGAATAGTCCATGAGGCTGTATTGTCTGAGCCAATTGCCTTGAATTCATTCTGGACGTTGGATTATCTGGGCCATGGTGTCATCTGAGACCTTTCAGGGGTTCTTGGCTGGTCAAACCTGATGTATCTTAATCTGGAACAAATCCATAGCCTCTGGCTTTCTGTGGGAACAAAAGCAGAGTCTCCTTTCCAAAACAACACATCCTTACATCCAAATTTTGAAGTCAAGGTATCTTTAAAATATACATATTGGTTTAACTCAACATCTTTTATGATCAAATGCTTTTCTGCAGTTAAAAATCCCAAAGACAACACAATCCAGATTCTCTGTGTAATATTCATCTTTACATGGCTTATTTTTATATTAATTTTACTGTCTCTTTAAAGACTTTATTTTTTTAAACTATGTATTTGTTTATATAACTATAAATATCACCTTTTTTGTCTCTTTCAAGCCTATGTATATTTTACACACATTGTAAACTTCTGCATGCTAGGAACGCGCCAGTAGCTCAAACTGGCAGGCTGCCACTCATTTGAGAGAGACAATTAGGAAGCTGTTTTTAGCTCCGTTTTAGAATCTTTTCTCAGGTTTTAGGTGGAAACTCTTGCCAACTCCTTAGGTGCCATTTCTAGCTAGAGTTTTCCTGCCTAGCCCACAGTCAGGACAAATCTTGTCACCTCCAGTCCCACAGCCTCTCAGACCCAACCAAGTAAACACAGAGACTTATATTGCTTACAAACTCTATGGCCGTGACAGGCTTCTTACTAACTGTTCTTATAGCTTAAATTAATCCATTTCCATAAATCTATACCTTGCCACGTAGGTCGTGTTTTACCGGCATCTTCACATGCTGCTTGTCCTGGCAGCAGCTGGCAGTGACTCCTTCTGCCTTCCTGTTCTTTCTTTTTTCCTCTGTTAGTCCCACCTATACTTCCTGCCTAGCCATTGGCCAATCAGTGTTTTATTTATTGACCAATCAGAGCAACACATTTGCCATACAGAACATCCCACAGCATGAAACTCTTACATAAAAAGTAGATGTTGACCTTCTAACATAAAATGGAGACCAGCAAAATACAACATTATAGGTTGAATACATGTATATGTTATGGAAATGATAAACTATATAGTTCTTAGCTACAAGAGGTTTACAGTGTACATATAGATATGACTATATCTGTCTATGTATAATCTCAGAAAACTGTGATCTGCTGAGAAATAGCAACAGAATAACGTGGTAGCAAAGAGGAAGTAACATTTATCTAGGTCAGAAAAATCAAAGAGTTCTTCATGAAAAAAAAATGGGCTTGGCATTAAACAAGAAACTTCACAAAAACTATTCATTATGATCGAGTATATGAAGTCTTGGTAGAACCAGAAGGCATATCAAATGAGATAAAGACCCCAAAGTAATACAGGACTACCTTATACATATGTCAGGAATTACAAACCACCTAACTGGTTAAAGCATGGGACAAATGAAGGGCAACTACCATTTATTCTTTTTATTGTTTTTTTCTTCCCAGAGGAATTTTTAAGTAAGTTTTACAGATACAATAGTCAGGGAAAGTTTACCCACAGGAAGTAAAAGAGACTGTGGCCTAGACTCCTTGTCACATAACTATTTTGTCATTAGTTATCAGCAAGCCAAGAAAATATCAAACACTTCAGTAAGAGCTCACTAATTTGAAAGAGAGCAAGGATTGGTATATGGGAAGTTTTGGAGAGAGGAGTTGGTAGGAAGAAAAAATGTAATTATACTCTAGTCTCAAAAACACAGAAATACTTAAAGACAAATGATCGCATAACTCTTATTTCAGGGAAAGGGGTGATGTTGTTTGCTTTATTGCAGTTTTTTTCTGAAGGGTGGCAGTTTCTCTTTTATATTTTAAATAATGTTGCTATTCATCCTTTGAGAATTTCATATATTTTGATCACATCTTTCCCCTCCCATAACTCCTCTCAGATCTACCTCCACCTCCCTATCCACCCAACTGCCTGCTCTTCCCTTTTCTTAAAACAAAGAAAAAAAATCATGGTGTCCAATTTGTGTTGGTGGACTACTCCTGAGGCTGGGGTCTAGCCTAGATTGTGGCTGATTTATCCCTTGTCACTACACTGAAGAAAACTGATTTTCTTTCTCCCAGTAGCTATCAATTATGAATGGATTCCTGCTATATGCTGGGAGTTTGTTCTCACAGCTTATCCTCCATATTGGGAGTTTGTCTGGCTTGACTTTGTGCAGATCTTCGCATGCTGTCATAATCTCTGTGACATTATATGTCTGTCTGCCCCTCTGTATGCAGAAAATGCCATTTCAATTAAGGTATCCACTACTTTGAGATCTTATAGTCACTCTGTCTTATCTTGCACATGGATCCCTGAGTTTTAAGGGAAGGGCATGATATATTCATCTCATCCCTTTTTTCTTCATTTTTTCCCTTGAAGACTGCTAACACAGATTGCCACTTTGCATTCATTACAATTTTTCTTATATTTATTAATTTATGTTTCCCTTCAATTTTATTTAATTTTTCTAGACGGAGGGTTTAATTACTGACCACTAAGGCACATGCCACTTGTCTGTCCATTATAATTAAAAGTTGTAAATATATCTATACAAAGTAGACTGAGAATTTCTACTAATTCATATAAATCTCATTCAAGAATTAACATTCCACTTCCTTTTATTTCTCACCATTTACAGACAAACATGAATAGAAAGTATAACACTTAATAATTTCTTAATGAAGTCAGGCTTGTTCGTTTAGAATGATTATACTGTATCTAAATTATGTAGCTTTTCCTAAGGTATAAGGAGGTAAGAAAAGCACTATGTGACATTATACATGAATGTTAAATTAGGTTAACTACATTGATGTGCAAGGCACCCTCCTGATGACATAGTATGTTTACAAACATAATTATTCAGTGGGAGTTTTAGGGTCAATTTTTCAAATGACATGTTTGAAAAGAAATACTAACAAATATTTTAAATATATAACAAAATTATCATAGATATTTCTTTGTTGACAAGTACCATATACATATATAAATCAAAGAAGGATGTATATTCATAATTGTTGAGTATAATATGACAAGGAAACAATACATGAACATAACAAGTTCCCTGAATTATTTTAATGAGATTTGTGATTAAGATGTACCATAATCCATTCTGTATACATTATACTTCATAAATGTTAATGGAGAAACTAATAATACTAATTCTGTCTATCTTAAATACTTTGTGCCATGTACAAATCTGATTTATTTTTATCACCTGTCACATTCATAATTGTTACCCTGTAATATACAAGTCAGTTTCTACATTAAAACAATAGCTTCTAGTTACATATTGGTCAACCTTCATTTATGAGTCTAAAAGACAGGATTCTTTCACTAAAATGTCAAAATCAAACTAACAGGCTTATGAACAGAATTGTAAAATATAAAGTGATAAAAAGCATGCTGAACTTACTTCATCAAAATAGAATGCTTTGTCTTACTAATTGCCCATATAAACTGTTCTTATCTCTTCATTTACCCCCAATTTTAGAAAAGTTAGCAAATGTTGCCATTCAAAGCCATAAGTCAACATTAGCAGTATACCTCAATCGTTCTCCATCTTATTTTGGGGGATTTAGGAATACTTTGAAGTGAATGAAAAATATCTTGACAATCTTCATTTTTCCTTTATCTGAATATAGAGATTTTATATAAAAGTGATACCATGCTAGTAAAGCAGAGAACTACATTTTAACTCAAACACTTAAAGTCTTGTTTAGTCACATGTTAGCTGGATATTTTGTTCTGATTTATTAGTTTGCCACTTTTAAATGAAAGATTTTTATGAAACATTAGGATAATGTACACTATTATGGAAAGGAAACCAAAATTTCAATATTCCTGAAGGGCATATGGCTACATAAAACTGTTGGTGGTAGATCTGCGCTGAAGTCTACAAAATCTATAGCAAAATGTAACCTGTGGCTCAAGATATAAAGTAGGTGCCAACTACCTGCATATAAATGGAACATTTGTGGTTGTGAAAGACTGCTGTTTTAAAACAGCAGTATGCATGACCATAAATCCATTTGACATTTATGTAACTGAGTTCTAATCTCAATGTTCCCTGCATGTAGAACAGCAAGAGCCATAAATGTTATTATACATTGCTCATTAATATGCAAAGGTGAGCCTGTATACTCAACACATATTGCCTCAGTTTGTTAATGAGCATTTTATGGACTGTATAACTGTTGAACTACATTGTGATAGAATCATTGAGTTGTTTCTTTAGACACTAAAACCACTAAATTTAAATTTATTTTTATTATTTAAACAATTGTTAATCCATCACATGCATTTAGGAAAATATAAGAGAATGAATTTCAAAAATATACTTCCATTAGTATACATGTATCATCTGTAATTCATCTTCTGAAGAAAATGTACATATATGCATATAGATATGTACATATCATATATGTATTGGTAGTGTTGCCTTTTGAGGAAATTTTCCCCCTAACTCTCACAGCTCTACATGCATTAAAGCAGAATACAGTAAATTATAATGATTAATAAAAAGGACATGAGATAATTAATAAACAAGCTCCATGTTCTCATTTTTAATAAATTCAGCTGAAATCCAGGAAATTGCATTTCCAAAGCTAAAGAATTGATTCCTTCTCACATTTCCTAATCCTTAATACAGCATTCTTTGTCATGTGTACACTATTACCATAAAATAGGCATTTTTAATGTTAAGGTACATTTTCTGAAAAGAATACTCTATGGTTTTATAAGACATATTTGTACTGCAGCTTTCTGCATTTATCTCTATCTCCATTAGTGCTAGCATACTAATATTACTATTGGACTCTATATCTGCTTAAGTTTTAAAGGAATAGTCCTATCATTCAAAAAAAAAAAAACAACAACAACAACAACAACAAAGCAAGTCTTTCTTTGCCTTCTGGAGTATATCTAATAAATTCAATCATTTCATCTACCAGACATGATGAGCCAATTTTAAAGATAAAAACTTATTTTAATTGAGGCAAATGTTGTGGACTCGAAGGGAAACACAATTTCGAGATGATATTACATTTTTATGGATTAATACAAAACTGACCAAAGCCTGAAGAATAACTAAAAATTACAATAATAATTATACAAGTAAGGTTCTCGAATTTTGAAAGTATGTGAAAATAAGTGGGAAGTAGTAGGAGAGAGAGGAGAGGAAATGATAGCAAATACAGTGTACTCATCCATGAAATTCTAAAAAAATGAAAAAGAAAAATCTATTTCAAGTATTATAATCTACTTGTTAAAAATATAGATTATTGAAGGACTAATTTAAACCATTCATATCTGTAAATGCTATATATTGACAACTGCAAAGTGATCATTCAAAATTTTCAAATGGAAATGACTATTATCCCCAGACACTGTGAATATAAAAGTATAGGTATATTATACGATTGAGAGAGAGAGAGAGAGATTATTTAGAAACCTCTTGTAACTAAATATGTATTTTTCATTTTTTGACTGAAAACTATAATAACAATAAAATTACTTTTGTTGTAAGATATGGAATCTATCAACATCTCATTGATTTCTTTTGTATTCAAGGTATGTTTTCAAATACTTATAAGTTTAATTTTATGGCAGAGATCCCTAACTTTTCATGAGAATTACCATAATTAAAACTTTTATATCGGAATAAAAGATGAAAATAAAGCTTGTGTTCCAAAGAGGAATACAATTTGTCCTCTGTACTCATTCAGTTTTCTTAAATATATTGGAACTCAAAATCATTATAAACTTAAAAATCTCATTGCACTTTTCATAAACTGAAGTTGTGTTTCAATGTTAATTGTTCAGTAGTGTTTTACATAAAATGTAATCTACCAATTGTATTAATCTTGTATATTTAAATATGCAGAAAAAAAATCTGTCTCTTTTAGAGATGACTGATTTATACTAGGACAACTTGAGTAATTCTTCAAGGAATCCAAATAATCAGTTTTAACAATTAATTATAATTAGGATTCAAACACGACAATAAAAATAATTGAAAAACAGTTGCATAAATTAATATCTCAGATTTTCTCAATTATAAACTCATTATCAGGAAACTAGGAATGGTGATTTAAAACTATGATTGGGAAAATATGGCAGAATTAAAGAGAAAACTTTTGCATTTTCTAAATCCACAGGAAATTACAGTGTTTTCAGAGAGATGGTTTAGTGGTTAAAAGCACTTGCTGTTCTTGTAGACATTCTAGGTTCATTTCCCAGCACCCAAAGAGCAATTTACAATCACTAGCACACATACAGTGAATGCACACACATTCAGACAGAACACTCATATGCATAAAAACAAGAATAAACATATATACGTCTTTGTGTGTGCATATACAAACACATATACACACACACACACATAAACAGTGTACTGTTTGTGGTGATGCACATCTTTAATCCAAACCCTCAAAAGCAGAGAAAGGTAGAGCTATGTGAGTTTGAGATTAGTGATTTCCAGTGTAGCTAGGACTAAATAGTGGGACTATGTATAAAAAAGTCATAGATTCATAACAGGATTGTTTCCCAATATATCTAAGAGTTGGATATCTATGCAAAGTGAATATAATTGTTCTTTGTTGACCTATCAAACGTACAGAATGCCTCAGAAAATAACTGGATAGACAGAACTAATTAACTAAATTAAAAATGTTATTTGCAGTTACTACTCAATAAGAAAACTGATATTTGAAGCTGTCAGGAACTATTATATCTTGTAAATTCATTTTTTTCTTTCATTATACGTGTGTGTGTGTGTGGGAGAGAGAGAGAGAGAGAGAGAGAGAGAGAGAGAGAGAGAGAGAGAGAGAGAGAGAGAGAAAGCTCTTTATTAGCACTTATTCTGAAAAAAATCTTAGCCTGCTATTGCTATATTCATAACTATCTTTAAATGGTTACAATTCATTTATTCCCACTGAATTCTTTAGCCTAATTGGACAATTCATTTAAGCTGAAATTTTCTCTTATTTATACATACACTTTCAAATAAAGTGTAAAATCAATACTCTTTTAAAGTATTGCTACACGTTTATTTAGAGACAAATACAAATATAATAATAGCTATATCGATTATTTTAAGAAAACATTAATTTCAGAGAAAAATAAATGAATTTTTGGCTAATAACTGGCTTATGATTTGTCTCTTCCAATGATTGGAACTTGAAAGAAAATTTACAGTGCCACAAAATAATAATAATAAAAATTGCTTATAAATATGAATGATATTTTTAAGTTAATCATATACAGCTTTGAATAAAATTGTTTTTATTTGAACATACAGCATTTTAGTATTATGTGTCTAATTCTTATGGATAATTTAAAACCAAAATGAATTGTACATTCTATATCAAGTTTGTCTCTTAGCAGGTGCAAGCATTAGAACTTATATTTACAGGTGCATTACTGGAATTGTACTTTCAAAAGTATTTCCTCTGATACTTAGCTATAAAAAGCCAATTGTGTGGTGCAGGTCACAAAGGGAGACAGAATAGTGCATTGTAACATAATGGTGAAACATCAGTCTGTACTCAAGACTGGCGGAAAAATTGTACCATATTTATGTATGGAAGAAAAATTCCACACACCTGAAAAATTGTGAAAACTAGAGTGCTTAAATATTTCTAAGTGTTATTTATTTATTTTTATATTTATTCAAAATTGATGTGTGCTGATTTGAACTAAAAGTACTTACCTAAACAATTTTGCAAATGGACTCAAATTTTCCCTCTGTTGTTCTTGCTGAATTTTAATTTGTAAAATGTATGTTTAGATAATCCATAGCACCTTGGATTTAATGTCATACTGACATAGATATTTCTAGGAAATAGACATTTTGAACCAGGTATATTTCAGAGACAGGTCTTGGAGCACATCTGTTTGCAATCTAAATAAAATAATATATAATACTTCATTACTTTTAAATATTTTCACTCCGGTTTTAGAAAAAATTCTCCTACACAACTGAAAATATATATTATTTATATGCTAGGGGTTTTTTTTTTGGTTTTTCGAGACAGGGTTTCTCTGTGTAGCTTTGCGCCTTTCCTGGAACTCACTTGGTAGTCCAGGCTGGCCTCGAACTCACAGTGATCCCCCTGGCTCTGCCTCCCGAGTGCTAGGACTAAAGGCGTGCGCCACCACCACCCGGCCGATATATGCCAGGTTTTATTGTTAATATGATATAAGTTTTTAGCTACCGGGATGAATTGATAAATTAATTAGACTAATAATATCCTAGACATAAGAGACTAAATTATAACTTAAGTTTTATTTTTTGATATTAGTATCCAATCATATCCATATCTCCCTACCTAAGATAAGACATCAATTATGGAAATTTCTAATAATTTGAGTAATAATTCCTCCTGTTTCTAAAACAAACATATCATTAGTATGAAACATTTCAATTCATTTTTGCAGAATAATAATTTTATGGAAAAACTTAGAATAGACTTAAACTTTTAATTTATAGTATGAAATATATCAAATTATATCTTGACTAATTTTTCAGTACTCATATCATTCAGTGCTAAGTCATTCTACAAAAGTCCAAAGACACTCTGCATAATTTATGTGATAAGTAGCTAAAATTGGAAGCGTCCACAACAGCTGGAAGTTTCTAATTAATTTTCAGTCTCAACTTTTGATTTCACATATGGACTATGCTTCTGGTAAACAGCTAAAAATGGCCATCTTCTCTACTAAATTTGTTGATAACCTAACCTACGTATTCTACTTCTACTGTCATTCTGCTAAAATGGAGGAAAATTATCCACTTCTAATACAAATATATCAGAGTTAACCTTTCAAAACTGCTTTAAAGATGAAAGATACCTAATATATCATTACAGGCTTATGTGCATACACACAAAATATGAAAGTAATACAATATATAAATAAAATGCAAAATACAGCAGCTGTGACGTTAATACTTTCCAGACATATTAACTTTCCAAGCTGCTCACGGAGAATTAGGCAATAGATCCCATTAACATCAAAGGGTGCCACACAGTGAAATCTCAGAAAACAGCTTAGACAGTGTAAGTGATATCTTGTTAACCACAGAGTTAATTTAGTTCTTAGATTTTTGAAAAATTTTTATAGCTCTTTATATTTTTCCCTATTTGAAATGTTAGACAATATATTAATCAGCAGATATTTGAGAAATGTCATGTTCTGCATTTGATATCATAAGATTAGTAAAGAAAAAATCATTAAATATAATCAGACATAAATATGTTGAATCATTATATATTTAATAGTGTATATTTTGGGTTGCATATATTTCTTACCTTTGCAGTTATCATAATTATAAGAGTGTTGGAATATTTGCAATAGAAATATTGTAAAAGTTAAAATAACTATGAATATTTATAACTCAAAATGTACAAGAATCATGAGAAAAATTATTTTAAATAATCCTAACAAAATATAGAAATGTGATGTAGTTTCAGGAAATATCATTCAGTATCACAAGGCTGATACTTCTCCCCTGTGAAGGGAAGAGCATTGCTACAGACTGATTGAAGTAAAGATTTTCATGTGTATCTTATTACAGGGTATTGACTTTTGAATAGTCCAAAAAATCCACCTAGTAAAAAGCCCCCAAAGTAAATATACTACTTAAGACAGGATTCAATGGCTTTGAACTCAGTGTGGAGCGAAGGATGACTGAACTTCTGATTCAATTTTCCATCACTTCCCAAGCACTGAGATTGCAGGTATTCACACACAATCTCACACACACACACACACACACACACACACACACACACACACACACACATGAATAATAACTACACATTCTGTTAGATTAAAAATAGTCTTGTCAACAAGGTAGGTTTGTAAATTCAAATTTTGTTGAAGAAAATTTACATTTATCTTTTGATTTCAAGTAATATTTATTCTTCTTGGCTATCAAAAACTTAGAGATCATTTTCAGGTTAATCAAAGAAAAATGACTTTTCTACCTAAACACCACAGGTAGAGCATGTAATACAATAAATATCATTTTAATGATTATCAAAAGTATTACAAATTGCCAGAAAATTTTAGCACGTAATTATTTTTTCACTAAATAATACCTCAATTCAGAGCAATGGACAAGTTCTTTTATCCCTCTTCAGTAAAACTACATTCTTGACCCACTCTCAAGATGCAAACCTTAAGGTTACTCAAAAGTTAAGTAGCTATTTTTTAAGTAGCAGGAGATATAACATAATCTAGGATTGAGAGAAATAAAAACAATAAAAAAGAAAGTAAAACACCACTATCATCAGCCATGGTTTTAGAGATGTTAAATTGTTCAATTTATGGCAACTTTATTCCAAAGATTAATATGATTATGGCAGCTCAAGATAAAACCTGCAATTGAAGACACCTGGCACACAGCTTACTCTAAGGCTGATATACCAAGTTCTTCAACATTTCCTAGTGTGATATTGGAAGAAAGCATACTGAAAAAAGACATAGCAACAATCTTTTGGCAATTATTTCTCTCTCAGTTTCTGCCAAGCTGGAAAGAAATGTCACTTATATTTCTTGATTAAATTCATTTCCAAACAAGGACAGACTTTTAGGAAAAGTTTCCAAACAACTCTTCACATGGAATTAATAACAACACAAAGCACTCACTAAGCCAACCTTTGAATGAGCAACTAATAAAAAGACAAAAAATTCCAACAGAAAAAAAAATGATTAAAATAGGAAGCAGTTTCCAGAGACTTTTTAAATAGATATGAATTACAAGCCTGCACTTGGTAAAACTGCTTGATGTGGACAACGTAGGATGGCATTATGTTTTTTTTTTTTTTTTGTAACACAAACATCACTATGTGTTTGAAATGAGTAAATAAAAGAAGCACTTGAAGCTCCAATGTATAAATACTGCCAGCTCAGTGGATTTCTGACATTACAAAAAAAAAGTTTCAAGATTCATGCCCATTCTTTAACTACAGATAAAAAATATACTAAGGGAAGGAAGCAATTATGAGCAGATTTGAATACGGTTGTTTCAGGTCAGCTTTTGGCTTAAATTGCCAACTGCATGTATATTTTAATAAGAATTATGGTGTTTAATGTACACAAAATAAAAATGAAAGTGCGGAGGTAGACGGGCCTGGAGGCGGCAGCCAACAGAGACATTCAGGCCCGGCAGCAACCAGCAGAGACATACAGGCCCAGTGGTGGCCCACAGAAATTGACAGGCCCGGCGGTGGAGACAAGCAGATGCAGGTAGGCCCACAGCAGCGGCCCACAGAGGTAGACGGGCCCGGAGGCAGTGACCAATAGGCAGAGACATACAGGCCTGGTGGCAGCTGGCAGAGACATATAGGTCTGGTGGTGGCTTACAGAGGCAGACAGACCCAGCGGCAGCTGACAGGAACATACAGGCCCGTTGGCAGACTGCAGAGGTAGACAGGCCCGGCGACAGAGACAAGCAGACGCAGCGTGGAACAGGGACGCACCTAACCCCAACACTCGGGGAAGAAGCTATCTCCATGGGACAGAACCAGAACGAATCTGAACACTCCGTCTGAGGACAACCCAGGGCCCAGCTGCTGAGCCTGTGAAACCCAACAACTTGGAGGTGTTGGTGAGACTACCCCACTCAGCTGAAACCCATCTGGGAGAGGATTCAGATGCCTACAGGTTGAAGTCTGAAGAAACAAGATCAGCTGAGGAGTTGACGAATGAACAAATTGTGACCTGGGAACACAGAAGAAGGCGCTGTCCAGCCACCAAACCAGATCACCAGAATCATAAGTATATACTTCACCGACTGAGATCAGCTGCCCCTGAAGAAATAGCCCAATAGCACCAATTTAACCAAGAACTCCTACTAAACCAAGACTAAAAATTAGAACAAGAGAGGAACTCTCAGACCCAGACACCACCTGCACCGCACAGAGGAAGAGATGAGTAGACGCCAGTGCAAAAATACAGGCAACAATATAAAGACCTATATGGCAACATCAGAACTTAGTGATTCTACACCTGCAAGACCTGAACATACCAAGACAGAAGAAACAGAAGAAATCAACCCTAAAAATGACTTTAAGAAGATGATAGAGGGCCTTAAAGAAGAAATAAAACATTCCCTCAAAGAGGAAATAAAACTTTCCTTAAAGAGGAAATGAAAAACTCCCATAAAGAGGAAATAAAAACTTCCCTTAAAGAGGAAATGAAAAGCGCCCTTAAAGAAATGGAAGAAAAAACGAACAAAAAATGGGAAGAAATCAAATCAAGCCAAGAAAAAGCAATTAAACAGATGAAAGAAACATTCCAAGATCTGAAAAATGAATTTGAGACAATAAAGAAAACACATGATGAGGGAATGCTGGAAATAGAAATCCTGACTAAACAGACAGGAACTACAGAAACAAGCATAACCAACCAATTGCAAGAGATGGAACAGAGAATCTCTGACACTGAAGACACAATAGAGAAAATAGATTCGTCAGTCAAGGAAAACACTAAAGACAAAAAAGTTGTAACACAAAACATCCAGGAAATTTGGGACACCATGAAAAGACCAAACCTAAGAATAAAAGGGATAGAAGAAGGAGAAGAATACCAACTCAAAGTCAAAGAAAATATATTTAACAAAATCAAATAAGAAAACTTTCCTAACCTAAAGAAAGAAATACCTATGAAGATACAAGAAGCTTATAGAACACCGAATAGGCTGGATCCAAAAAAAAGTCCCCTTGCCACATAATAATCAAAACACTAAACACACAGAACAAAGAAAAAATATTAAGAGGCACAAAGGAAAAAGACCAAGTAACATATAAAGGCAAACCCATCAGAATAACACCAGACTACTCAATAGAGACTATGAAAGCTAAAAGATCATGGACAAATCTCATGCAGACACTAAGAGACCACGGATGCCAACCCAGACTATTATACCCAGCAAAACTCTCAATCACCATAGGTGGAGTAAACAAAATATTCCAGGATAAAACCAGATTTAATCAATACCTGTCCACAAACCCAGCCCTAGAGAAAGCACTAGAAGGGAAAATCCAACCCAAAGAAGATAAACACATCCATGAAAAATCAAGAAATAGATAATCCCACACCAACATACACCACAGAAGGACAACACAACACAACCACAAAAAATTACAGAAATTAACAATCACTGGTCATTAATATCCATCAATATCAACTGTCTCAACTCACCTATAAAAAGACACAGGCTAACAGAATGGATAAGAAAACAGGACCCATCCATCTGTTGCATACAAGAAACACACCTTAACTTCAAAGACAGACACTAACTACGAGTAAAGGGCTGGGAAAAGGCTTTCCAAGCAAATGGACCTAAGAAACAAGCTGGTGTAGCTATCCTAATATCTAATAAAATAGACTTCAAACTAAAATCAATCAAAAGAGATCAGGATGGACATTACATATTTATCACAGGAAAAATCCACCAAGATGAAGTCTCGATTCTAAACATTTATGCTCCAAATACAAAAGCACCCACATTCATAAAAGAAACACTACTAAAGTTTAAAATGCATATCAAACCCCACACATTAGTAGTGGGAGATTTTAACACACCAGTCTCACCAAAAGACAGATCTACCAGACTGAAACTTAACAAAGAAATAAAGGACCTAACAGATGTTATGACTCAAATGGACCTAATAGATATCTACACAATATTCCATCCTAACACAAAAGAATATACCTTCTTCTCAGCACCCCATGGAACCTTCTCAAAAACTGACCACATGCTTGGACACAAAACAAATCTCAACAAATACAAAAAAAATGGAATAACCTCCTGTATCTTATCAGACCACCATGCCTTAAAGTTAGACCTCAACAACCACAAAAATTATAGAAAACCCACAAACTCATGGAAACTGAATAATGCCCACCTGAAACATCAATGGGTCAAGGAAGAAATAAAGAAAGAAATTAAAGATTTCCTAGAATTCAATGAAAATGAAAGTACAACATACCCAAACTTATGAGACACTATGAAAGCAGTGCTAAGAGGAAAATTCATAGCTCTAAATGCACACATAAAGAAGATGGAGCAATCCCATACCATTGAATTAACAACACAACTGAAAGCTCTAGAACAAAAAGAAACAAACTCACCCAGGAGAAATAGATGCCAGGAAATAATCAAATTGATGGCTGAAATCAATGAAATAGAAAACAAGAGAACAATACAAAAAAATCAATGAAACAAAGAGTTGGTTCTTTGAAAAAATCAACAAGATAGACAAACCCCTAGCCAAATTAACCAAAAGGCAAAGAGAGAGCACCCAAATTTCACAAAATCAGAAATGAAAAGGGAGACATAACAACAGACAATGAGGAAATCCAGAGAATCATCAGATCATACTTCAAAAACCTGTACCCCACAAAAAATGGAAAACCAGGAAGATATGGACAATTTTCTGGATAAATACCACATACCAAAATTAAATCAAGAGCAGACAAACCATTTAAATAGACCAATAACCCCTAAAGAAATAGAAACATTCATCAAAAGTCTCCCAACCAAAAAAAGCCCAGGACCAGACGGTTTCAGTGCAGAATTCTACCAGACTTTCAAAGAAGAACTAATACCAATACTCTTCAAAGTGTTCCACACAATAGAAACAGAAGGAACACTACCAAACTCTTTTTATGAGGCTACAATTGCCCTGCTACCCAAACCACACAAAGATGCAACAAAGAAAGAGAACTACAGACCAATCTCCCTCATGAACATTGATGCAAAAATACTCAACAAAATATTGGCAAACCGAATCCAAGAATACATCAAAACAACCATCCATCACGACCAAATAGGATTCATCCCAGGGATGCAAGGATGGTTCAACATATGAAAATCAGTCAATGTAATATACCATATAAACAAACTGAAAGAAAAAAAACACATGATTATCTCCTTAGATGCTGAAAAAGCCTTTGACAAAATCCAACACCCCTCATGATAAGGTCTTAGAAAGATCAGGAATGCAAGGAACATTTCTAAACATAATAAAAGCAATTCATAGCAAGCCAACAGCAAACATCAAATTAAATGGAGAGAAACTCAAAGCCATACCACTAAATTCAGGAACAAGACAAGGCTGTCCACTCTCCCCATATTTATTCAATATTGTACTGGAAGTTCTAGCTATCGCAATAAGACAACAAAAGGAGATCAATGGGATACAAATTGGCAAGGAAGAAGTCAAACTTTCACTATTTGCAGATGATGTGATAGTATACATAAGTGACCCCAAAAACTCTACCAGGGAACTCCTACAGCTGATAAACTCCTTCAGTAAAGTGGCAGGATACAAGATCAACTCAAACAAATCAGTAGCCCTCCTATACACAAATGATAAAAGGGCTGAGAAAGAAGTCAGAGAAACATCACCCTTTACAATAGCCACAAATAATATAAAATACCTTGGGATAACACTAACTAAACAAGTGAAGGATATTTTTGATAAGAACTTTAAATCTCTAAAGAAAGAAATTGAAGAAGATATCAGAAAATGGAAGGATCTCCCATGCCCATGGATAGGTAGGATTAACATAGTAAAAATGACAATCTTACCAAAAGCAATCTACAGATTCAATGCAACCCCCATCAAAATCCCAACACAATTCTTCACAGACTTGAAAAGAAAAATACTCAACTTCATATGGAAAAACAAAAAACCCAGGATGGCTAAAAGAATCCTATATGATAAAGCAACCTTTGGAGGCATCACCATCCCTGACCTCAAACTCTACTATAGAGCTATAGTAATAAAAACAGCTTGGTACTGGTATAACAACCGACATACGGACCAATGGAATTGAATTGAAGACCCTGACATTAATCCATGCACATATGAACACCTCTTTTTTGACAAAGGAGCCAAAACTGTACAATGGAAAAAAGAAAGTATCTTCAACAAATGGTGCTGGCATAACTGGATGTCAATATGTAAAAGATTACAAATAGATCCATATCTGTCACCATGCACAAAACTCAAGTCCAGGTGGATCAAAGACCTGAACATAAATCCAGTTACACTAAACTTAATAGAAAAGAAAGTAGGAAGCACTCTTGAACGTATTGGCACCGGAGACCATTTCCTAAATAAAACACCAACAGCACAGACCCTGAGCAAAACAATTAATAAATGGGACATCTCAAAATTGAGAAGCTTTTGCAGGGCAAAAGACACAGTCAATAAGACAAAAAGACAGCAAAGACAGCCAACAGAATGGGAAAAGATCTTCACCAACCCCACGTCTGACAGAGGATTGATCTCCACATTATACAAAGAATTCAAGAATCTAGACATCAAAATACTGAACAGTCCAAATAAAAAATGGGCTAAAGAGCTAAACAGAGAATTCACAAAACAAGAACTACAAATGGCTGAAAGGCATTTAAAGAAATGCTCAACATCCTTAATCATCAGAGAAATGCAAATCAAAATGACTCTGAGACACCACCTTACACCTGTCAGAATGGCTACGATCAAAAACACCAATGACAGCCAATGTTGGAGAGGATGTGGAGCAAAGGGAACACTCCTCCACTGTTGGTGGGAATGTAAACTTGTACAACCACTGTGGAAATCAGTATGGCGGTTTCTCAGAAAATTAGGAATCGAACTACCTCAAGACCCAGCCATCCCACTCTTGGGCATATACCCAAGGAATGCTAATTCATACCATAAAGATACATGCTCTGCTATGTTCATAGCAGCACTATTTGTAATAGCCAGAACCTGGAAACAACCTAGATGCCCATCAACGGAAGAATGGATGGAAAAAATGTGGTACATATATACAATGGTGTACTACTCAGCAGAGAAAAACAATGAAAGCATGAAATTTGCAGGCAAATGGATGGAACTAGAAAAAATCATCCTGAGTGAGGTAACCCAAACCCAGAAATACAATCATGGTATGTACTCACTCATAAGTGGATTCTAGATATAAAATAAACAACAATAAGACCACAGCCCATAGAACCATAGAGGCTATATATATAGTATGGAGGTCCCTAGGACGACTGTGGCTTATAATAAATTTCGGTTTTACTCAATTATTGAAAAAAAATAGCCAAATGAATGGAAACACATGAACTATGAACCAAAGGCTGAGGGGCCCCCAGCTGGATCAGGCCCTCTGAATAGGTGTGACAGTTGATTGGCTTGATCAGTTTGGGAGGCAACTAGGCAGTGTGACCAAGTCCTGTGCTCATTGCATGAGTTGGGTGTTTGAAACCTGGAGCTTATGCAGGGACACTTGGCTCAGTCTGGGACGAAGGGACTGGACCTGCCTGGACTGAGTCTACCAGGTTGATTGCAGTCCTCGGGGGAGGATTTGCCCTGGAGGAGGTGGGAATGGGGGGTAGGCTGGGAGTAAGGGGAGGGTGTGGGAGGGGGGAGAATAGGGGAACCTGTGGCTGATATTTAGAACTGAATGGTGTTGTAAAGTAAAATAAAATAAAATAAAATAAAATAAAATAAAATAAAATAAAATAAAATAAAATAAAATAAAAATGAAAGTGCATAAGGCAAATTCCTGTTTCTGCGCAGAAGCAGGTAGGCCAAAATGCAGTTGTTCACCTCTCTCTCCATTCCTCCAAATCTTAGGAACAGAGAGAGAGAGAGGTCTCAACCCTAAGTCTGTATCAGACCACCAGCTTCTGCCTCTCTTTCTTCTCTGACCCAATCTCCAGGTGATTACACAGATCTTCCCCTGAAATCTCCCCTGTCCCAGGCCTCACTCCCAGCACTCTGTGGGAACCAATAGGCCAACAAACTGGAAATCTTCACCTCTCTCTCATATCTGTTGTTTTATCTGCTGAGGCTTTTCTGTCATCCTTAGCAGAATGACTTTTTAACAACAGCCATTAAGTCTCTTAATCACTCTGTGGGGTGTTTTCCTCAGTGTTGACAGTGAATAATTGAACCAAATTTGACATTGGAGCCTGTGAGATCTCCCTCCCCAAGGCATTTTCCGATGACAAAGGGTTACTTACCTTGCCTGTCCAATATTGATCTGCATTCATTAGTCCAATGCCAGCCTTTGCCACACTTTCTGCAAATTCCAGAAGGCTGGGGCTTTCTGTTTGGATTATCTCTGGAAAAAGCATTGTTTCTAGGAATGCCTTGCCTGTAATCCCTTTTCAGATGATCTTATTTACCACAATTAAAATATTTTATCTTTTTATTGAATTTTTAGAAATCACTTCTCCTATCCTAGTTTCATTATAAGTGTAAGATCTGATATCAGCTGTATTTATGATCCATCCATCTATAGGTGCCAATCTTGCCTTTGAAGGCCTAATCACATTTTTGCATTCTAAATTGGAATTTTCAAAAGCCAAAGATTCAATTAATATTCATCTACCTTCTGAATCTGATATCATACTATTTATAGCTGAAATCAATATTTGTTAAAAAAAAATCAGTGAAGGCTTTTTTGGGGGCCTTGTATAATTTTAGTAAATAACTCAGTCCTCTTTCCTGATTCTTCAACTCTGTCTCAAACATTCAAAGCTGCTGTACAGCATAGAACCAAGATGTGATCATTAAATGTAGACTGTTTTTGCACATCAGCATACTGACCCTCACTGAGAGGCTGATATTGGGAAATTTCCATACCTCTAGTCCTACTTTGTTGTTCAATGGTCCTAGTATTTTCTATGGCCCTTTAGGATTAAGGGAAAAAGCAGTCTTGTATTTAGCTCTTCTTCTGTATCCCCCAAGCTAAAGATAAGCATTTAAATGTTAATTATAACTCCATATCAACACAAAGTATTTTCAGAAGATTAAAATTCAAAATTTGCCGGGCGGTGGTGGTGCACGCCTTTAATCCCAGCACTCGGGAGGCAGAGCCAGGCGGATCTCTGCGAGTTCGAGGCCAGCCTGGGCTACCAAGTGAGTTCCAGGAAAGGCACAAAGCTACACAGAGAAACCCTGTCTCGAAAAACCAAAAAAAAAAAAAAATTCAAAATTTATTTATCCTAGAAATAGAGGTAGAGTGATAATTTGCATTTGCTTACATTATTTAAAATCCAAATAGATTTGAAACAAAAACACTTATTGAAATATTATTGTCATGTTTTCCAGATATTTAATACATATAGGATATCATCCAGTGATGCTAAATGCATTTCAGTAGCAAAATGTTAATATGTCTGAAATGAGGGTTTATGAATAAGATATTCACCTTTAAATTTAACTTTAATCAAAACAGGAAGATTTGGGACAAAAAATAAGAAATAAAGTAGTGTGCTTAAGTAAATGTATGTTTAATTATTTATAGCAGGTAATAAAGTAACTAAATCAGAAATGTAAAAAAATTATGTACTGGTCAAAAACTGCAGTTTAAAAATTTTAGAGGGTCAATCTCTTACATATCATCATATACTTTTTTCCACAAATGCTGAAACACTCGAAATTGAGTTACTTTCTCTGATGATTATGTTCATGGTGTATTCCTTCTTTCTACCCCACGTGACTATTGCCATTCTTTGTGGTAAATCTGCGACTAGCACTCCAACATCCCTGCTTTTCATAAAGACATGGGCCTGAAGAATTGCCATCTAAGGGGCTGAGTGGTCCCAAATGTGTCTCTAGAAGAGCAGTGATTAGACATGCACATATATGGCACACTCATACCTATTCATTTCCTATGAGTGGAAGTCATTAAAAACAGTAGGCACAGTTTCACTTTTAGAATTCTTACCACAGATGTGGAAGGTTCTTGCTCATGTGTGAATTTATTTATTTAGAAATGATCCAGCTCAAACTAACATAGCAGTAAATTTTATAGTTCAAATGGCATATTAAACTATTCCATAAGGAGTAAAGCTTTCTCTGTATTTTTAAGATGGTTCCTTAGATGTTACATGCAAATTGTTTGGAAAAATAAAATAAAATATAATTTATGTATCAATGAACATCTAAAATGGCTTCCTCATCTCTCTTTTCAATACAGGATGTTGAAAACCTGCTCTCCAGATGCACAGTACACACATTTCTCTATGTACACAAAATCACTACTACATTCACTTTTGCTCTTTAGAGGACAGTTAGTATCATCAGTGCCTTAGTTTCTCAGGCCTGGATGATATAAATTACATGTTTTGTCCCCTGGCACATAGAGCAATTATATAACCACATGAACCTTCCTAGATTTGAGAATAATTATGTGTAGAGATGAAAAATGCAAAAATAGACTTATCTGACAACACAGAAGACACAAAGTCTGAGCACAAATCCATAGCGCCAGCCTAATCTGGGAATTTAAGTAGAATATGCAAACAGTTACAACAAGTACTTCAAAACCTCACGCTAACATAGTAGTTAGATTCTGCAATATTGTAAACTGACTTCCTGTTTTACAAACTAGAAATCCCTGAAGGATTTGATGGACATCTTCAGAACAGAAAAATAATGAAAAAAAAAAGACTCACTAAAGTGTACTACTTATGTTAATACGATAGCAACTCAATTTATTCAAGTGCTGATCAATGCTAAACAATCAGAAAGTTTCATGAATTATGTATTTCAAAAGAACCGGGTGCTTTTTAGTGGAATGTCACAAGGTTAACCAACTGGTAGACATGAGTTCCCTTGGGTACAATTTTGGCTGCAGTGCTTCTACTCCAGTCGATGGATGAACAATAGCAGAACAGAGCTTTGTTTGAAATACATAATGAGCTGCTCTCATAAACCTCAACCTTCAAAAGTCATTATACATGAGTATTTGATACTGCAGACAATTACCGGACCTCCATTTGTCTGGCAATAGCATCTGTTGTTACTTTGTCTATTCCATAACTATATCTCAAAAATTATTGATGGCACAATTGTCATAGATTGCTCTGTTAATACAATTGCATTAGCAATTAAACTAACATGCTATATTTCCTGCTTCAGGATTTAAAAGTTTGCCTCAAGTGTCTCCATTTCTCAGCAATGCTTGTTTTGGTAAAACTTGAAATCCTGGGCTCTACTTCTGTGTGTTTGATTCATGAAACAATTTCTTCAGTTTTTATTTTATTAAAGTTTATAGAAATAGCCTTTTACAATTTATAAATGAAGAACAATTAAATTTGAAGCCAGTGTTGAAATATGGATAAATAAAATTTGATATTTTAAAGTGTTTGTAAAAGCAGAGGACTATCCACAGTATTAAAGCGGCTAGAAATCATAAGAATCAATTAACTCTAAGTTGAGTTGGAATCCTGTTTTACTCTTATTCCACTGTCCTTGTTATTAAGCAATGCTTGTATTTTAAAACTCTTCATTAGTACTAGCTAATTATGTACTCAGTAAAAGGTAGTAGGATAAATAAACTTCATTGACTCTGAAAGCATCCAACCCCATGTGTATAATTCTTTATACAAGTGATGTTGACATACCAGGTATCTATGATTCTTAGCAATACCATTTAATCACAATCATTAAAGGACATATTAATAGCACAAAAAAGTGGTTCAAAATAATGACTATAGAAAAATTAAAGTAGCATTAAGATTTTACTAACTTTAAAATAAGAGTCCTGATCTTGTAGGGAAAAAGATAAACGACAAAACATTTATTGTGATAGCTACAACAAAATGCAGAATCAGTCTCAGAACAGTGTAATAGTTCTTTATTCAAATCTTAATCTTAAATCACTTGCAACAAAGAACCTATAAATAATCAGAAAAGTGCTTCAAATGATATATGTATGTTAGTTATGACCCAATTTCATAAAAGAAATGAAAAATGTAGTCTATTTTCTAAAATGTCCTACAAAAGCTAAGTTCAAAAAACTATGAAACACTGATTTATGGGACAGAGATGATTCAGAAGGTAAAATGTACTTGCCACCAAGTTTGATTGTCTGTCTTGGGTCCATAGGAATTACATGCTGGAGGGACAGACAAAACTACTCTGTCAAATTTTCTTCTGACCTCTACCAAAATGTCATGGCACAATAGTGTCTACAGAAACATACATGCACACAATAAACAAATTTGAAAGACTGGTTTAGAAATTTAATAATCTATGAACAGGTGTTTTTATATTTTGTCCAAATTAATATATTTTTAAATTGAATTCATATATGATATTGAACTTTGTGGTCATATATTGTGTACCCCAATAAAGCTTGCATGAGGATCAGAGGAAAAATCCAGCCAGGGTAGGCCAGCTCAGGCACCCTCACCACTGTTGCTAGTGGTCTAATCTGGGGTCATCCTTGGGAATTTCTCTAGCAGGATACAGTTGTGTATGGTGATATTTTATTTGTACTGAAATGTGATTGTATTTCTATGTTAATAAATAAAGTTGCCTGGGGGTCAGAGCTATTAGCAAGCCATAGGAAAGCTAGGTATTGGTGGTGCATGCCTTTAATCCCAGCACTTGGTAGGCAGAGCTAGGTAGATCTCTGTGTGTTCAAGGATACATCCATCATTGGAGACACACAGCCTTTAATCTCAATACCAACCATAGAAGACCTGGAGGTCTGTACAGACAGGCAGTGAGGAGGCAGTCATGTGGTTGAGTTTACAACCAATGAGAATGTAGAACAGAAAGTCCTTATAAGGACAGACACACAGGAAAGCTAGGTGTTGGTGGTGCACGCCTTTAATCCCAGCACTTGGTAGGCAGTGCTAGGTAGATTTCTGGGTGTTCAGTGATACAGCCAGCATTGGAGACACACGCCTTTAATATCAATACCAACCATAGAAGACCTGGAGGTCTGTACAGACAGGCAGTGAGGAGGCAGTCATGTGGTTGAGTTTACAACCAATGGAGAAGGCAGAACGAAAGTCTTTATAAAGACCTTAATACAGGAAGTAGCTCTCTTTCGGAGAGGTAGGACCACTGTGAGAGGAAGGGTAAGGTTTTTAGCTCTTAACTCTGACCTCTTGGCTTTCTTCTTTGCATTGGTTCTGTGTTTCTTATTTAATAAGATGGATACATCTACAGTTGTGTAGCTGGGTCTGTTTGAGGGTGTCCCTGGAAGTGTGATCAGGATCTATCCCTGGTGCATGAACTGGCTTTCTGCACCTCAATACCAATGGACAGATTCACCCATGATAGAGTGGGGAGGGGCTTGGTACTGCCTCAAATGAATGTATCAGGCTTAGCTGTCCACCCATGGGAGAGCTTACCCTGCTTGAGGAGGGGATAAGGAGTGGGGGAAGGAGGGGAGAGCAGGAGGAGGAATGAGAGGGGGATCTATGATTGGTATGTAAAATGAAAATAAATAAATGAATAGATAGATAGACAGACAGACAGATAGATAGATAGATAAGTAAATAAGAGGGATCATCATTGGGATGTCCCTAATGCTTTTGCTGGCTCTTGGGAACCTATTGCTCATACTGTTGCCTTGCCCAGCCCTACCTCAACATAAAGACAAAAAATATTAAAATATTAAAGATTAATAAATAATAAAATTATTTTTATGAATATATCATATTTATATATTATATCACATATTAAATATATTGTATATTTATATATAAATATGTAATTATACACATAATATTATTTTTAAATTTAAAATGAGGTCCAGTTAAACTTAGGCTGGCTTCAGACTAACTAAGTTGCCGAGGTAGTCCTTGAAATCCCATCATTTGCCTCCACCATAGAAATTCTGGGATTACAGTCATATGTCACCATCTCCTCCTTGGTATTTTGTATTTAATCAGCTGTCCTAAATGTATGAAAATCAAATCTATTAGTACCAAACAACCTTTAAAGTAAAATCCACCTATTTTGACATAGAAGAAAACCATTTAACAAGAACATAATTTCTGCTGCCTGTCTTTTAAAAAACAATTATATAAACTTAATTTTTTTAATGTATTTTGTTTAACCCAAAGCTTAAGACACTATTTTCAGTCTCATTTAACTTTTAAATTGAAAAGTAAAATTCAAATATGTTTATGATATGCTTTTTCATAGTTTGAAGTATATATTTGTACACACATGTTACAGAATAAGCAAATTGAGCTGAATAATATATGTACTACAATATGTAGCTTATGAAACAAAACAGAAAGGAAAATTGGGAGAAAGAAAATATTAACACTACCACTCTGTTAAATGAACAAGTTATTAACTGCTCCCTAAGGCCTTATGCTTAAACTGCTCTTGTTTTGACAACCAATCTTTATGCAACGATTAATGAGATATTTCATGTTTTATTTTCACACTGTGATAAAAATATTTAAACTTATTGTTACTCTCAGTTCAGAATAGCTGTATTTCAAGTGTTTCATAGACATACACTTTGACAAGACTTTGTGCTAGATAGTAAATGTATAAAATCTTCCTACAGTGCTATTTTTACTCATGACAGATGTGGGCCCAAGAAGTTTCACCTCTGTTATTCTTTCTGTTTACCCCTTCCTTCCCTCTCTGTCCCCCTCTTCAGATTCTTTTCATAGATGCTATTTAGGGAGAGAAACTGAAAAACTGTTTGGGCCATAAATTAACATTCCTTCTTTAGTTTCCAAAGTCCCAATATCCCAGATGGTGGAGTTTCTTGCGACTTTATTCCTTTTGCTTTTACAATATGAGGGTTTTGGTTGTAAAAGATTTAACACTGTTCAGCACATACCACTAAGTAATGGAAGAATTCCAGGTTAAGAGAATGCAGACAGCTTTTGCATGTGGGTGGCTTTTTTTAAAATCAAGTTAAGAAGTATATCTCAAAAAACAATTTCTATTACAATAAAAGTCAAACACATAGAAGCTTAATCTGAATCTTTCGAACCAGTTAAATGCTGATTTAAATAAGAAGTGTATTGACAAGAATATTGTCATATTTTAAAAACCACATCCTAACTGTTATAAACAAACTGAAACTCATTGTGCATGTGTGATTTTTGTAATGGGTAAATTTCAGCCAATCATAGACAACTAAACTTCATCCAATCACAAGGAGTCAACTCACAACATCATTTTCAGGTAAGGCAAGTTAATAGCTGTAACCAATGGGATTATTATTTATTTGGCTTCTGTGTCCAGTCCAAAAGAGACTCCTGCTTTCTTTGCTAAAAGTCTCATTTGCTGCTGATTGTTGCAACACTTCATGAAGCATTGTTAACTCAAATACATTCGACCAAATTTAATGTGTCTAACTTCTCTTTAAACAAATTAATCTAAACAATGAGATGTTTGTTAGAAATCATTTATTTCATATGATTAAAGAATCTCATGATGGATAACATAGATTTATTTGTATATAAGTATATACATGCATGTGTAGGATGTGAAACTAAAAAGCAAATCACTGGAAGGAAAGAAGAGATTTTTAAACAAGGAAGGAGGGTGGAAAAAAGGTGATAGATTACATGTGACAGCAAAAAAGAGGGGTCTTATTAGAGAAAGAAGGGAAAGGGGGCCAGCTAGAAGAGCACAGAAGGCTGAGAAATGTAGAAGGAAAGGAGGATAAATAAAGACAAACTATGTTTTAAGATGTCATAAAGAAACTCATAACTTTGTATGCTAAGTTAAAAAACATTCATTAAAAGAAGAAAGAATAATAGACTCAGTATTTAATAAAACAGTCTAAGAAAAATTGTAATCAAAACTATGGCTAAAAACAACCACAGGTATATTTATTGAAGTGGTATTATATAGAAAGTTTTTTTTTTTCTTTTTCGGAGCTGAGGACCAAACCCAGGACCTTGCACTTGCTAGGCAAGCACTCTACCACTGATCTAAATCCTCAACCCCTAGAAAGCTTTCTTATGAAACTTTTGTAAGTAAAGGTGTATTCTCAGTGCAATAAGTACTATAATAACAACCTTCTAATTTACATATCAATTATGTAACTAAGAACTTGATGTTTTGAAGTAGTACATAATAGTAGGCTATTTCAGAAATTCCTTCAGTGGAACTTTCAAATACTCTTTGATTTTAAAAGGACAGTTTATGAAAAATGTGCTAGCAAACAGTGTAAGCAAGTCAATTCTTCAAATGGTAGTTTTTCAACCAAATGATTCTATCTTTTGAATTATGTTTTTATGAAACAATGGATATTTAATTCCAGATTTTAAAATTACTCATTAAATAAAACAAATTTTAATTTCAATTTTGAAAAGGAGATTTTCTGAATTTTAAACTAATGGTGTAATGTCTAATATAATTTAAGATAATGGCTAGATAATCTTTAAAAGATGTATTGATCTTTCATAACATATATTCAATAAATAGTTCTGTGGAGGGAAACTATACAAAATTCTATACACTTCTTTAGTTAAAGTTCATAAGACTATGCATTTAAGATAGACAAAGTGCTGCCATATTTCTAAAGTCTAAAAACATTCAGAGATCATTTAGTCTCATTGCCAAAGTCCTGAAATCCTTGAAGTTGAAGTTTTCTAATTACTTCATTTCATTTTGGGGGTTTATTCTGTACTGTTTTAAAATAGTCACACAACTTAAGTTTTAGATAAAACTTTCAAATTTGAATTACACTTGTCTTAACGAATAGACTAAGCCCAGACACTGTTGAAGTAGGATGTTCATGAGACACAGAGTCAGCACTTACTGAAATTCTAAAATTAAATATATACTAGAGCCTCATTCTTTACTTAAAATTCTACTGATTACTGCCCAATATGACATAGTTCCATCCAACCATGTATTTCTTACATAAGTATATCATTCTTGACAAGACATTCATTTAAATTTACCAGCATTACAGTGTTAAACATTATCACCCACAGTGATAGAATCATCTAGCCCTTCAACCACAACTGGGAACTTGTCTAAACACTACAGTTGTTTTGAGATGTCATGTTTAAATCTTTAGTCCTCTACAATTAGTTTGTAGTACTCTTTTATCATTATGTATCATAGAATTTCAAGGGTGAATATTTTAGAGAACAATTATCTCCTCATTAAATCCCCTCTTTTTTCCTCTTACAATTAATAGTTCATAATTTATTTTTCTGTTTTCTTACTTCTTTTCCTCCTCCTCCTCCTCCTCCTCCTCCTCCTCCTCCTCCTCCTCATTTTCTTCTGACATTGTTTCTTACTGTGTATCTCTGGCTAGCCAGAACTCACTAAGTTGATCAAGATAGCCTGGAACACAGAAATATCCATTTCTCTACCTCCAGAGTGCAGGGGTTAAAGGCATGTGCTACCATGCCTAAAACCAAAAGTACTAAATAGTTCATAAATTATATGATCAGTAGGGATCCAAGAAAGTATCCATTTTAACCTCAAATAACAAATTACTGTGTCCATTTTACAGTGCTTTCAGAAATGAATACTAACATAGCATCAATTATATTAACCAATGACAACAAAATTAAAAAAAAATAACCTTACAATTCTAGAGTAAGAAGAAGATTGACTAAGAACTTAGTCAGTCCCTTGATTTCATAGATGAAGAAATGATGTTACTGGAAATGATATATTTATTTTCTAGGGTCAATGGAGGTAATAAGCAAACATTCAGATTTTCAAATCAATGTACAATACCAGTTGAATAAGCCATTCTGAGAAAATCCAGCCTTAGTAGCATACAAAAATTTAAATCTAAACTGTAGTTTAAATTTTTGTTTCAATATATCATTTTAAAATAAATAACTGTGGATTTCTGTGGACTTCTCTAGCACTTCACTTCTTCCTATTCTCATGTGGTCTTCATTTATCATGGTCTATTATTTCTTGTTCTCCCTCTCTGTTCTTGATCCAGCTGGGATCTCCAGCTCCCCTAAGCTCTCTTTCCCTCGAACCTTGCCCTTCATTATCCCCACTCAGGTCCGGTTATTCATGTAGATCTCATACATCTCTCTGTCATTGGCCATCCCTGTATCCCTCTTAGGGTCCCTTTTTCCAGGTAGCCTCCCTGGAGTTGTGAGTAGCTAGCTGTCCAGTCATCTTTGCTTTAAATCTAGTATCTTCCTATGAGTGAGTACATACCATGTTTGTCTTTCTGAGTCTGGGTTACCTCACTCAGGATGATTTTTTCTAGACCCATCCATTTACCTGAAAACCTCATGATGTCATTGGTCTTCTCTGCCACAAAAATACCTCCACAATAGACTGCTGACAATGGTTGAGAGAAAGCCGGAACTGACCTACTCTGGTGATAAGATGGCCAAATACCCTAATTGTCATGCTAGAAATCTCATCCAATGACTGAGGGAACTGGATGCAGAGATCCACGGCCAGGCCCCAGGTGGAACTCCAGGCGTTCAATTGGTGAGAAAGAGGAGGGTTTGTATGAGAGAGAATTGTTGAGACCAGGATTGGAAAAAGCACAGGGAAAAATAGCCAAATGAATGGAAACACATTAACTATGAACCAATGGCTGGGGGGCCCCCAATTGGATCAGGTCCTTTGGATGAGTGAGACAATTGATTGGCTTGAACTCTTTGGGAGGCATCCAGGCAGTGGGACCTGTTATTAGTGTATGAGCTGGCTGTTTGGAACCTGGGGCTTATGCAGGGACACTTTGCTCAGCCTGGGAGGAGGGGACTGGACATGCCTGGACTGAATCTACCAGGTGAACGCAATCCCCAGGGGAGTTTTTGCCCTGGAGGAAGACGGGGGTGGGGGGAGGACAGGGAAATCCATGGCTGATATGTAGACTTGAATTGAATTATAAAATAAAAATATAAAAAATAAATTAATAAAATAAATAACTGTCAAAAATATATCTTACATACTAATTTCCTTTCACATGGAAATGTTTATAGAACACTGTCTGTTTGTATATGACCTCAATTTCATCACAAATCAAATTTCCCAAACATATAATGTTATTTTGTTTTGCTAGACATGGTCTTTTTATGGTAAATAGACACAGGGAATTTATTTAAGCTAAAGAGAAGCAGTACCAATACATACAGTGCAGGATGGATGCATCTTAATGACATTGTATTAAATAAAGCGTTCCAATCTCAAGGACAGATTCCATGACTGCATCTGTGACAAATATCTGGAATAGTTGAATTCACCGAAACAGAATGGTTCCAGACTGGAGGCAATCAATGTTCAATAGGCAGGTGGGGTTTACTGAGTAAAGATTCTCAGTTTTGTTAGGGGAAGCATTTTGAATCTTCTGGAAGAATATATTTTGTACTTACACAATGTGGATATTGCAAATACGACATGTTTTTGTGCTTGGAAACAGCTACATTGTAAATTGTATGGTTGTATATTCTTTCTTTTTCCTTTTATTTTATTTTACAATACCATTCAGTTCTACATATCAGCCATGGATTCCCTTGTTCTTCCCCCTCCTGCCCCCCTCTCCTTCCCCCCAGCCCACACTCCATTCTCACCTCCTCCAGGGCAAAGCCTCCCCCAAGGACTGGAGGACTGAGATCAACCTGGTAGACTCAGTTCAGGCAGGTCCAGTCCCCTCCTCCCAGATTGAGCCAAGCATCCATGCATAAGCCCCAGGTTTCAAACAGCCATCTCATGCAATGAGCACAGGACCCGGTACCACTGCCTAGATGCCTCCCAAACAGATCAAGCCAATCAACTGTCTCACCTATTCAGAGGGCTTGATCTAGTTGGGGGCCCCTCAGCCTTTGGTTCATAGTTCATGTGTTCCATTGGTTTGGCTATTTGTCCCTGTGCTTTATCCAACCTTGGTTTCAACAATTCTTGTTCATATAATCCCTCCTCTTTCTCGCTAATTAGACTCCCAGAGCTCCACCCGGGGCCTAGCCGTGGATCTCTGCATCCAGTTCCCTCAGTCATTGGATGGGGTTTCTAGCACAACAATTAGGGTGTTTGGCCATCCCATCACCAGAGCAGGTCAGTCCCGGCTGTCTCTCGACCATTGTCAGCAGTCTATTGTGGAGGTATCTTTGTGGATTTCTGTGGGTCTCTCTAGCAATTTGCTTCTTCCTATTCTCATGTGGTCTTCATTTACCATGGTCTCCTATTTCTTGTTCTCCCTCACTGTTCTTGATCCAGAAGGGAAGTCCCTAGATATGGTCTTATATATGTAATTCGGGCTGGATTCAAACTCACTACAGGAAAAAAAAAACTCAACAACCACAATATACTCTTGAACATACCATCCACCTGTTTAGGTTTTGGCCACAGTTACATATTTCACATATACTATAAAATATCTCTGCACTTTCATTCAATATTGAGATAGTTGGTTACCTAACATTTGAATATTTGTGGAATTGACACATATTGTGTTTAAGGTAAATGAAGCATATGTCGGAAACCCAACAGAACCTGCTTGTTGTCAAAATACATGTTTTCTTCCAGTTATTTTCAACGTGAGTCTGACAGTGCCTGTCATTACCTGTTAATGTTTCTATAACAACTGAAGAAATTAATACTCCATTCTAAGTCTCTAAAACAAAACATAATTTTCTTCATCTTTGAAAGAAAGTGAGCAATTTGTACTTTGGAGAACTGCAAATGGAGAGGCAAATTGAAATAAATGGCATAAGGTAATAGTACTATCACGTATCTTTATTAGTTAAATAGACAATCAAATTAATATGCATAAAACAGCTTGTTACCAACCTATAATTGTATCATTTGAATCCATTCCATGAGGTCAGTATGAAGTTCAGTTGAGTCCATGAATGTACATCCGCAGATTTTCATGTTAGCCTAGTTAAAGTGGTACCTTCCTACGTTTTTATCTAATTTGTAGTGCTTTACTTATTAGTGCTTAATTCTATATTACATCATTCTAATGATGATGTGTCTCTGTGTGTTTTAACTTCCCAGTTACACTGAAAGTTATTAGTGAAATTGGAGTGAGTCATAAATCTGTCATATAGCTCATAATGATTAGCCACACAGTAAGTGCTTAATTGATCAACACTAGATTAATTATGTATTTGGTACCAGTTCCCAATCTCAGTGTCATTGCTCATATATCATTGTCATATGACCTTTCTTCCAAGGAGAATATGTGTAGAGCGGAAAGTTGCACATGGCACACAGGTGTTTTATTTTGCTAATATATTTCTGTTATGTCTCTCTGTGTCTGTGTCTCTGTCTCTGTCCCTCCCCTTCCACACACACTCACTTAGGATGGCTAGAACTCATTGTGTAGCACAGAAGGCAGTCTTCAACTCGAGATGATTCAAGTCTCAACCTCCAAAATGCTGGGAATACAGACATGAACCACCATAATCAATTTGAAATTTTCTCATTTGACTCTTTTTGAGGCCTGTTATTCATTTTATATTTTCTGATTGAAATGGCATAAACAACAGCAAAATAAGTTAATTCACTATTTAAAGACATCTATGGGTTACCTATTGCTACTGTATCATAACCCTACAAATTAAATGGCTTAAAGAAACACATTTTTTTTTCTTTTTTAAACGTATTTCCTTTCTTTTTTTAAAGCTTGAATTCCTGGAAACCAGAAATAAGAGGTATATTTCCCTGGGACAAAATCAGAGTTTCATTCTTTTCTGGAAGCTCTAACAACATCTACAGTGCAACCCATACATAGACAACTCAGAAAATCACAGAAGAAGGGGAAGAAAGATTATAAGAGCCAGAGGAAAAGGCTACCCGCTGTTTGTATCTTCTAGCCATGATAAAGAAGCTACATCTATGATAACTTGATAATGTAGTTGTCTTGCTTCACTTTTTTACTATGTTTGAAGGACTAAATATGTTTCCGAGGAGATAGAGTTCAACTAAAAAATTTCACAGAAATCTCCAATTTGAAGGTATTCTACTTACATTTGTAAATAACCATCTGTGGATTTCAAATTAAAAAGAAACTTCAGTATGCAATTACATTTTCAAATAGAGAATCTACAAACCAGAACCATCCAATCTATTTAATGATTGTCTAATTTGTTAAAAAACCTCTCTTCTAAGCCGGGTGGTGGCGGCGCACGCCTTTAATCCCAGCACTCGGGAGGCAGAGGCAGGCGAATCTCTGTGAGTTTGAGGCCAGCCTGGGCTACCAAGTGAGTTCCAGGAAAAGGCGCAAAGCTACACAGAGAAACCCTGTCTCGAAAAAAAAAAAAAAAAAAAAAAAAAAAAAAAAAAAAAAAAAAAAAAAAAAAAAAAAACCACCTCTCTTCTAGGTTTGAAACAATACTCACATATTGGATAGAAACAGCCACCCATTATAATTCTATAAATCTTGGCATGTAGTCCTGAAAGAGTTAGAATTAGACACAAGTCTTTTGAAAAATAAACAAGAAATGAACATACGAGTATACACAGCATAACAATACCATGTGATCTCATTTTCACTGATCCTGAAATTGTCATTTTCTCATGCTATTCCTGGAATTTATGCTTAAGAAAAAAAATGAGCAAGGCTTAATGCAACTCTAAAGAATTAGCATAGTCAGCTGCTCAGCTGAGCAAAAGTTTTAATGTAAAGTACTGTTAATCGAGAGACTGGTGCCATGCTGTACAATGTTGCTGTTCCTTTTTATAACTGTCCTCATTCTGCCAAAAATTCTAAGAATCATTCATTAGCAACCTTAAAACAAGGTGGTACTCTGTGCAAATATCGTATGACTGACTTAAGAAAACTTACCTAAATCAAAGGTTGTATACATATATTTAAGAATGAGTTTCATAAAAACTAGAGCAAAATTGTCTACAATACATTTGCTATCAGAACATATAAAATATAAAGAAGAAAAATGTAGAAGGATTTAAGCTTTCTGTGCTATTGGGATTTAATTATATAAATAAAACATTTTGTAAATATTTTGCAACGTGAGCAGATCCCTTGGAAGGCTTAAACTGAAATATTGTAAAGATGCCAATTTGCTCAGTATCTTCAATTTTTAGAAGAAAAGGACCTTGAAGTTTAATTTTCTGTAATTAAGAGGCTTTTTTTCATAACTGTTACAAAATTAGAATAAATTCAGGTGAGAGCACAGTAATGTATATATTTTTACTCAAACACCAGATGAGAATATTAATATTTTAGGTATTCAGGAAAGAGCCAAATTAGTTTTAATAATTTTTGAGCCCACAGATAAATACTATTCTATTTTGTTTCTAGGAAACCAAATATGACTAATGCTAACAGTAATAATATTTATCAATCACTTATTTTCCCTGCAGAGGAATTCAAAATATGACAGTTTAAATATGATTAAAATATCAACTTATCCTGTTCCATTACTTTAGTGAAAACATATGAAATTATTCATTAAACTTTTAGAAATATAAAGTCCCAGCAAAATAAAGCCTTTTCAGTATTTATATCTGAAATTCAGTTTAAATTTCCACCAGAAAATAGGACAGAAATGTTTCTCAGTTTTTATAGACTAATGTCCTTTGATGTCTAATTTTGTCAATTTAATTAGTTATTTAAACTCTCAGGTCATTGATGAGGTACAGTTCTGGGATTATCTTTGAATGTATTTCTATAGGAAATTAATAAAGTAGGAGGACCCACCTAAGATAGGCAGTATTATTTATTATCTAGGATCTTGAACTGAACAAAAAAAGTAAAGGGAGAAAAATCCAAAAAAATACTGTTATTCAATTTTGTCTGCTTTCTGATTTGTCAAGGTACGAGGAAGGAGCTTCATACCTGGCCAGCACAGTGGAAGTCAACTCCTGCAGTCATACCATTCCTTCAGCGATGGACAGGACCCACAATCCATGATTGAAAATAAAGCATTCCTCTTTTAATTGGCTTCTTGTCAGATATTTATTTATGATGATGAGGAGTAGCAAATATGTTCACTATAAATTAAATTGATATTTGTGTGCAGAGTGTTATTGTTATTTTTATTATTTTTAGTTGGTTTATTCTCTTAATAAATAATTATATTTTCTTTTTGTCTTCTGTAAATAGACATGTTTATGAGTATGTGTGTGTGTGTGTGTGTGTGTGTGTGTGTGTTTCTGTGTATTGATTCCAGGCCCTAGTGGATACTATCCAAATGTCCTACTACTGAGCTACATAGTCTGCTGCCTTTTACTTTTTGAAACATTTACTGTAAGCAGTCAATGGCAATACAGCCTGAAATGGATGCAATTAGAGTTAGCTTCATTTAAGCATTCTGAAGATGATATTCTTAATTTCATTTAGTTATACTTTGATGGATCTGTAGAGAGATACATTTTATGAACTCATTTATGCTTATTTTATATAGTTGAAGAAACTGAAGTCCATTTAATGAAATAAATCTTACATGAACTACATGTTGATTTGATAATAGAATGAAAACTAGATTGAGTATTCCCTTTATAGGCTCAGGTGTTCACTCAGCTGCCTTGTGTTGTCTCTGTTCAAGCACCAAGTATCAACTGGTTATCTGTCTATCACATGGAAACTACAGAAAAAATCTTCAGCAATTATCGCTCTTTACTTTGATTTTTGGACTTGGTCATATGTCCTAGATTATGATTTAAAATTTTAGTGATTAGGAATTTAAGCTTTTAATAGAAAAATGTAGGTGAGTTAAATATACACGTAATTTTTCCAAAAAAGTTACAAGTCCAAAGAACATTTTTCTGGCCAGAACACTAGCCATATATAACTAGCCATATATGTCAGACACAGACTCTGGTTATCACAACAGTTACTGTCAAAAAGAAGAGAACATTAAATGGTTGTAGAGATTTCTGTCTTAGACAGCATCTAAACTTCATGAAGGCCAATATCACGTTTGCCTTGCTCACAACTACTTCTTTGCTCAATGATTATCCTATGGTAGAGGCTAAATAATTTTGTGGAAAGAATGAACCATGGAAGGAAATAAATTTATAGGAGAAATACCATAATCCTATTTCATTGATATTAGTATTTTGCAAATCAGCATGATCTTGTAAAATTATATCTAACTATTTCAAGTAAAAATGATTGGTTTATGAGGTAAGGTTGTTGCTTCCAGAGTACTTTAAGCACATACTTAGCACACTATCAAATTTACTGTTTAGGAATTAATTCGAAAATACAAACAAATGTTTTGCATATTTTTGGACCAGAAAATAAAAATTGAGTAACTAAGAAATTTTGAATAAATCCAGCTGGGCAGGTGTCAAATTTATTTTATTTATGTATTCTGCTCAGAGTATTGTGTTAGCTTGCAGGAAGAAAAAAAAAAAAAAAACGCCAAATGTTGATTAAAAAATAAATAAATGACTCAACTTGGATTTTACTGAAATAGTGTAACTTGAGAATTTGACTTATTTGATGAGGAAACCCCCAGTTCCTTGAAGAATACATGGCTTCAATTATTTCTCCCTTTTGTTATAATTCTGTCTTTATGGTACTGATGATTTTCCAGTCCTTTTAACAATCTGTTCTCCATTATGAGCAAGAAAGTTTGATCTCAGTAAAATTCAACAGAGTAATCACTTAATTGATCACAGACCTTACTGGAAACCTTCCTGAATAAATGATAGCAGAGGCCTTTTCTTCCCTTTCTGGGTGATAAACATTGACTTTTCACCACATTATATTAGAAATCCAACTTCAGGTCATTTTCATCTGATCGTGATAATTATCAACAATTGCTCTGGTTTTTCATTGGTTTTTCTCTCAAAGCAAAATGTTACATGCAGAATTCAACTGCATGACCTTTTCAGGAAGCATAGACCGGGCTGTCATTGGATCATTATTCAGGATGCAGACTAACATTGTTCCTTATACAAATTTCCTTTCTTGTCATCTTCTCCAAAAGAATCGCTCTAATATCTCGCATGGGTGGTCAAATAAGTGGTTATTTTCAGAAAAATGACATGAATATATATATAAAATGTCCTCACTTCCACAACAATATATTGCATATTAAAAATATTCCATCTCACCTACATTGTCTGATTTTTTATTAATTATATAATTATACGCCTGTGCTTAGGAAAATGTGAAGTGAATCAGATTCTAAATCTAGTGTAGGTATATAATATATTTAGGCTTACTAAATACAAATCTTGAGGAAATTGATCAAAATGAAGGTCATTTGCCCACTTGCAAAAACAATCACAAACTTACTAAACTTCAATGAGGATCAAACCAAATGAAAATAAAATGTGACCTATACATGTTTAACCCACTGAAGTCCATTTCATAGGTGGACAAAACAGAATTTTTGAAGAGGTAGAACATTCCAAAATGAGCTATTTTATTTAATCTCCAGAAAACTGAAATGTTCTTGAATAAATTGGATGTAGTTTGGGTCACTTTATAAAAGATTATTCTTTTCTGTTCATTTGTCTGAATGCATCATGCTGACATCTCATTGTGTCATCAAGAGAAGACTATGTATGATATGCTCATGTGAGTAAGTAGAATGCTCCATGAAATATATGGTCAAGATAATCATACATTAATTCAGTGATCTTCAAAGGGCCCAAGAGTAATCTGTGTCCACAGGCGCTGGAGCACCTGTTTACACTGCAAGTTTTTGAAGTTTACTTCTGACCTACACTCAGCTGATTTTTTCTGTTAACAAAATTTTTGATATCCATTGATCTAAAGAAATAATATAGTTGATAATTTAATAATTATGATTTAAATTTCTAAAAATGCAAGGCATAAATTCAGGAAAGCATTTCAAGTATCATTGAGATCATGAAGTTAACATTACAGGCAAAAGAAAATTGCCTCTCTGGAAATGACTATAAAGAAGAGATATTCTTTTCATGCAAATATTATCCACTTTTTTGTACCTTCTCACTTACACATAGCTTCATGCTTTAACCTATAAACCCTACATTCTCTGAACTGGTAGTCACAGAGACAAGTTTGAGATTCTTACTACTATAGTGGTTTGAAAGAGAATGACTTATATAGGCAGAAATTCATGATCTTTCCAATTGGTGAAACTCTTGGGAGAGATTAGGTGTGGCCTTGATGGAGGAGGTGTGTCACAGGAGTTCGGATATGAGGTATCAAAAGACTTCTGCCATTTCCGGCCTCTCTATCTATCTATCTATCTATCTATCTATCTATCTATCTATCTATCATCTATCTATCTATCTATCTGTTTCTCTGTCTCTCTCTCTGCCTCTGTCTCTCTCTTTCTCTCCCCCTTGGGTTTGTGAATGAGATGTAAGCTCTCAGCTACTGCTCCAGCATTATGCCTGCCTGCCTGCCTGCTGCAATGCTCCCCACCATGATAGCTGTAGACTCATACTCTGAAACTTTGATCACTCAATAAACTGTTTCTTCTATCAGTTGCTTTTGTCTTGGTGTCTTATCACAGCAATAGAAAAGTAACTAAGATACGTACTACTGTGAAATCAAATGAGTATTAGTGTAAAAAGTATGATAGGCAGAATTAATAGTTAACAAGATTAATGAAGGGAAACAGAAGGAAGACAATTCTAAGAATGGAAAAGCAAGTAACAATTCAACAGAATTAATGCATTAATAAATTGTTAGATGATTCTATACTCATAAAATTACATATTAGGTTAGAAAAACTCTCAATGGAGCATCACATGAGAAAACTAAGAATGAATGAGTGAACTATTGTCCTATTTACATTCCTGATTTATATCTCTCTTGAATTCAGCTTCACAAAAAAAAAGCTAATTTCCAATAAGCTAGGCAGAATTTATTTTCCTTATATAATGCAAATCTGTAGGTGTTAGAAAATGAAAATGAAAACAAACTAATAATAAGTCTTCCATTAGAGGTAAATTAATGAATTTACTTTATTTTAAAGTATATGATTGTCTATAAGCAAAAAAGTTGATTTTCTCTTCAGTTTCAAAAGTAAATTAGTTCATTAAAGGTTTTAAAATGACAAATACTTGTACCACAATATTTACTATTACTAATGTCTTTACTGTTTATCAAAAACTTAATCTTATGTTTCTTAATTTGGCTTCATTCTAACTTCTCTATGTGGATATATAGGAAAAATGCTGCTGGTCCTGTTCTTTTGCAATATTCAATGGTATAGTTGGCTGCAAAAAATGTCTTTTGTTACAGTAGAATTATTATAGTCACCTGATATCAAATGAATTGAATATAATGCAATACCACAACTAGAAATGTATCAAAGAGGTAGACATTTCCTATCCTGGAGTAAAGAACTTCCTGACTCAGCATTTAATTTTAACTTGTTCCCTGGGTAAATCAGATTGTTATAAGATCATGCTTTGAGAAAAATACCTCACTGTTTTTTATACTATTTGAGTTCTCAGTCTCCACTCAATATATTCAATATGAGATATCCACCTTTACATATGTAGGAATCTTAAAAGTTCTTATTAATAAAATCAAACCCAAGGCCAGTTATTGGGGTCCATGCTGGTAGATCAGAGAGACGGAACAAGCCACAGCTATCTCACCTGGCCAGATCCTCAGCTGGTCTTGTTTCCTCAGACTGGAAGCTTCTGTGTCCTCATCCAGAATGAATCTCAGCTGAACTGTGCTGCTCGAAAGCTTGAAGCTTAACCAGCCACATGCTTAACCAGCCAAATGCTTAACCAGCCAAATGCTGCTAGTTTCTGGTCCTCACGCCTTATATATCTTTCTGCTTTCTACCACCACTCTCTGGGATTAAAGGCTGGCTTTCTTGGATTAAAGGCGTGTGTCACCATGCCTGGCTGTTTCCAATGTGGCCTTGAACTCACAGAGATCCAGAGGGATTTCTGTCTCTGGAATGCTAGGATTAAAGGCGTGTGCTATCACTGCCTAACTAGTAGTGGCTTTTCTGTTCTCTGACCCCAGATAAGTTTATTAAGGTACACGATATTTTGTGGAACACAATACCACCACATACATATGTCTAATACAATGGCTAATATGTTCATTCATAGGGATCAAATTAATGTTTCTTTAAAAATTTAACCCTTGCTATCTCATGTTCCAGTCTATCCTGCTCTATAGTATCACTGCTAGTGAACTGAGCTTTAATTTTTCTAAATTCTGATTATTGATGCTATATCAATAACTATATGTTGTGAAAATCATGCTTTTAGATTTTTTCTTGCCCCCGCCTTTAGGTACATTTTACTATGTATAAAAAAAATTCAAGTAACTTCAAACATGCAGCTATTAATCATTTTAGGACTGTAAACATACTTACTTGAACTCTATGCATAAGATTCATGCAATCATATGCATCAAATTAATACAATAGGTGATTGCATTAGACTTAGATAATGCCTAAGTAAGAATACCTTCCATGAGCTTGAGGGAAAAAAAGAAGTTTGATTCCAAGCAGAAGTTCTTATATTTATACTATCAATTCAATAATTAATATTAGAAGGTAACTTTTGACTATAAGAGAGATATTCATAGAGATGATATTAGATGAAATTTAATCCCCTATACTTTTCTAATAACAGTAGGTTTACACCATTTTCTACTGACTGTATTTTTCTCAATGCAGGTGTACATTAAATTACATGTATGCCTCATGGAATTAAGTTAATAATCAACAATATTAAGTCAATTAAGAAGATTTTAAAAATAAATATTCAAATCAAATCCTCTAGAAGAATAAACAAACAATAGTGTTCCTAGAATTCTAAATATTAATTTCTTAATTTTAAAATAAATATCAACTGGAATTTCCTCATATATTTGAGTGCAAATTCCATATTCCAAAAGTAGGCAGAATAAGTTATCTCTTAAAACTGAAATCCACACAAAATAAGTGAATAGATCAAGACTATGGAAAATAATGAAGTCAAGATGAGAACCATCTCCCTTGAAAACATCAATATCTATTATTTCCACACAATATCAGCCATCATAGATTGTTTCTTATAAAATATAATTTATTAAATAATCCTAAAATACTTTATTTATTCTTTAATATGAAATTCAGGAGCTGCTCCAAATTTTCTATCACATCAACTTTCTCTTTGTATGTTCAATTTTTATGTTTAGTTATTTTTATAGTCAAAGTACTATGTAGTCTAAAACTCTGTAGCCAAGGTTGATCATGAACTCCCCTGCCTACATATGTCATAGAAGTCATATAATTCATATATGTCATATAAGTCATATGTGAATTAATTAAAATTTCTAAATTTCAAAAATGTAACATATGGTTATGTGTTCTGTGTAAAATTTTTAACTAAAAAATAAAATTATAAAAATACCTAAATGAAATTATCCTATTCCACATGAAAATAATCTTTTCAATATTGTATACAGACAAGACTATTACTAAAGTTATTTTTAACTTTTACAATTAATAGTTAATGATATTATGCATGAAATTTATTCAAAGTTTTATGTAGCAATTTATGACTTTAGAGATAATCTTTTTTCATGCACATACTTTTATTGCATGACACAATTTCTAGTTAGGAACAAAGCAGTTGAATTCTATTAGATCAATGAATGCATTTATATTTTCAATACACTGTACATGTTATACTGCATAAAAGCCAATGTGTCAGAAATGTCTTTACAGTTATGATAAGGGTTTTACTTTTGTAAAATTTGAGGTTTCTGTAGTTCTTAAATGTTGATAATAAAGAATTGGTGATATTGCTTTGTTTAAAATTCTTTCATTGTTTCTTGTTTGTTTAATTTATTTGATATTGATAAACATTGATTTTACTTATCTTCCCATCATACTCACATCATATTTCCTATCATATATCATAACCATCCATAAGTCCTTTGAAATTTTCCCTTACCATATAGTGGGTAAAACTGAGCTTCTCAATATGTAGGAATACTATATTATATTGAGAAATTACTAAGCCTAGTCTTACATCATATAGAAATCATTTGCTTCTTTGAATTTGAGCATTTTCACCTTTAAATGGACTGCATTCCAATGGAAGACCACACACTCAAGAATATTTGAGAAGCACAAATTGATCTTATGTGTTTTTAAAAGTCCACAAATTTGGATGGGTAAGCAGATGATGATAGTTCTGGGAAGAGTTAGGTGGGTGTGCATGTGATCAGAACATGTATGAAAATCTCAAATAACTGATTAAAAAGGAGAAAAACATCATCGTAGGTAAGAATAATTTATAAAACGGCTCACAATGATATAGTAATTAATGGAAATTTTTAAGTTTAATTTTAAAGAAAAGCAATGAAAAAATTCTACCTCTCTGCAGTTCATAGGGGAGTCAGGAACAGATAATATAGCATGCATCAATTCTAATAAATTATGAAACATTTTCATTATTATACTTAGATTTTTGCCAATAGTATGTACCAAAGTCATACCATGATTATATGATATTTAGAACTTCTCCATCATTTTTCTTTTAAGCCCCAAAACTAATGTATTCATGTCATGCAGCCAAAAGTCTATTAGAAAGAATCAGCTTTTATATATCTTTTAATAGATCTATAACAGCCCCATTATACAATCTTTTGTATAATGTAGAAAAAAACCTTAAATCAATCCTTGGGATTTTTATTTTTAGGTACAGTTAGAAACAGATAATATTCTCAACTATCCAAGAACCTTCACCAGTTAATGACAGTTTGTAAACCACATAAACTGGACATGAACCTGTTTCTTGAACTCCTATATCAAATTCTCATCCTGACATCACTTTTTGAAGAACACTTTTTTTTGGGGGGGTGGGAGGTTCAAGATAGGTTTTCTCTGTGTAACTATCCTGGATGACCTGGAACTCACTTTGTAGGCCAGGCTGGCATTGAATTCACAGAGATCCACCAGTTTTTGCCTCCAAGTACTGGGATTAAAGCTGTATGCTACCACTACTTAGCTTAAATTACTCTTTGTATAGAAACTAATATACATAGAAACTCATTTTACATAGACTTTTGAGGAGTAAGTACACACACACACGTTGTAGAATATTATCTTAAGGTGTGCTATTTTGTTTATGTTGCATTTGTTTAACTCTGTGAAGCTGTGTTACTGTGCCTGTCTAAAACACCTGATATTCTAATAAAGAGCTGAACAGCCAATAGTGAGGCAGGAGAAAGTATAGGGTGAGCTGGCAGGCAGAGAGAATAAGTAGAAGGAGAAATCTGGGAAAGAACAAGATATGAAGGAGGAGGAATTTAGAAGCCAGCCACCTAGCCAATCAGGTACACAGTCAGACATGAAATAAGAAGGAAAGAAAAGGTATATGGGAATAGAGAAAGATAAATGCCCTGAGGCCAAAGATAGATATTTTAAGCTAAGAAAATCTGGCTAAAAACAAGCCAAGCTAAGGCCAGGCATTCATAAGTAAGAATAAGCCTCCATGTGTATTTATTTGGAAGCTAGATTGCAGGCATTCAAAAGAGTCAAAAGAGTAAAACCACCAACTTCTGTTCTGTTTTTTAAGTAGTCTTGATTGCATTCAAGTATAAATTCAAACCTGAAGTGTTTTATCTAGAATTAAGAGTAATATCATAAATATAGTATAAAAATACAAATGTAAACATGAGTTACATTATCTCCCTAAAAACAAATAAACCAAAACTTCTCACATACTGTACTGAATTCTTATGTATCTGTTCTTTTTTAATGGAAAATACATTAAGAAGTAACTTAACATCTAGAGAGTTTAAAGGTAATAATTTAAATACAGAAATATTGATTTAAGTACTTACCAAAAAGTTTTTGTGTGAATCCTAATATATTTTATAGAAATATAACCAACAAAAAATAACATATATTCACTATCATTTCAAGTAATACATACAACCTTTAATAGAATATTTCATAATCTCTCTTTTATTCTAATACCTGGATATGAAATCCTTCCAAAGTATCTAATGTCATTTCATTTGAACTTCTATTTACAAATAAAATTAGAAATTGATTGTCCTTGCCTAATGGTTTAAATTTATTTTTAAGAGAAACAGAGTAATTAAGAAGCTTTGAAATGGTAAAGTAATATGTATTAAATGCCCTTTTTTAAAAAAATCATAAAATAAAGAAATAAATTTAAATTTTTATTTATGAACATTTGGCAGTCCATCTTAACAAAACGTGTTTCTATATAAATCAATTGCCCTTCTTATATATGAGTGATTCATAAATTCCATTTTGCCTTTTCTAGAATAAGACATTCAAGCCGGGCGGTGGTGGCGCACACCTTTAATCCCAGCACTCGGGAGGCAGAGCCAGGCGGATCTCTGCGAGTTCGAGGCCAGCCTGGGCTACAAAGTGAGTCCCAGGAAAGGCACAAAGCTACACAGAGAAACCCTGTCTCGAAAAACCAAAAAAAAAAAAAAAGAAAAGAAAAGAAAAAGACATTCAATGCCCTCAGTAATACAGGTAAATGTTCTTATTAATCACACATTGGATGTCACATATTCAATGAAAGGAAAAACTTATTTTTCTCATTTATCATTTTTGGCAATTTCCTTTGAGTAACTTTTTTTCTTAGGACACAGACATTTTAATCCCACACACTAGACCCTTGAACTTATGGAGGAGGAATAGTAGCTTTATTAAATTTAGAATTAAATTTCTGAAACTAAATGAAAATGAAAGCAACACAACAAATCCTTAAAACTCTGGCACATATTGAAAGTGGCCTTCCAAAAAAAAAAATTATAGCTTTAAGTGACTACATTAAACCTAAAAAAGAATAGAACTAAATGATCTAGTGATGATCCTCAATAATTTGGAATAAAAAGAACAAAACAAAATCCAGTCTTTGTTAAGCAATAATAAAAAGAGATAGCATAAGTTATTGAAACAGAAACAATGAAGCAATAAACCATGGATCTAAGCACTGGTACTTTGAAGATGCAGTCAACAAACTCTTTCTTGATTTTACTAATCAAAAGTAGGAGAGGACCCAAGTAACATAATCAGAGATGAATGAGGAAATAAAACAAAATTTTAAAAAGTGAAATTCAGAATATTACAAGGGAATACTTTAAAAACCCTGACTCCATTAAGATGAAAAATCTAAAAGAAATGTACAAACTTCTTGATTCATCTAATCTCCTATTTAAACCAAAATAGATTAATAACTTCACAAAACCTTAAGAAGTGATGACATTGATAGAATAAAAAAATCTTCCAACTAAAAGAAGCTCTGGACCAGTGGATTCACAGAAGATATTTAATAGAAATTTAATGAACATCTACAACCAATACTTCTTATACTATTTTTAAAAATAGATACAGAAAGAACTTCCCCAAGCACATTCTGTGATGTTAGTGTCACTTTAATATCCAAACCAGAACACTCAACTTAAAAATAAAATTAAAGGTCATTATTCCTGATAAACACAGATGCAAACATTCTCAGTGAAATACTTGCTAAGCAAATACAGGCAAATATAAAAAGATTACCCAAAACAGCCAAGTTGGCTTTGTCCCTTAGATGCAGGATGGATCAATGTATATGAAGTTAATAAATACAATATACCATGTAAATGGACTTAAATATTAAAAAAACTTTATAATAAAAGTCTTGGAGATTGTAACACTAGAGGGAACATACATCAATATAATAAAATACAGTTTTGTTCCTAAATATACTTTTGAAGTCTATTGTCCTTATAAGACGGTCTAGAATGAGTACTGATTAAATGAACAAAATATAAAGACATGCTTCCAGTAAATTATAAATTTTGTGCCGAGAAATTGTTGTAACCACTTTCACAATCATGGTAAAAGGATTACATGTAATTTAAAAATACAGGTTTCAACTCACACCAGTATGTTGTATTTTCCACAAAATATTTTCCTTGAAATATAAATATCCATAAGCAAAGGTAGTTTTTTGTGTTACAATAATAATACATTAAAAGTATCCAAGTATTTGAAAGAAAAGAAGATGAATCAATACTTATTTCTCAGTCATCAAAACATTAGCATGTCTATGTTTTATTCATTCATTCATGTCAAATTTATTCATTTCATGTATGAGTATTTTGCTTGAATGCATGTATTTGCACCACAAGTCAGAAGAAGGCATCGAATCCATCGTAAATGGACTATCAGGCAGTTATGAGCTGCCTAGTGGGTGCTGTGTTTTGAACTTGAGCCTTCTGCAAGAATATCAAGTGTTCTTAACCAATGAGCCACCTTTCTAACCCACATTAGATTAATAAAATCTCCAGTTTGAAGCAAGGTATTTTGTGTACTGATGTTAAGATGAGCAACTTTGTATGAACTTTATATGAAGGAGCATAGAAAATATAGCAATAGCTAAAAATAGGGAAAGGAAGAATCATTTTAGCAAAACTGAAATATTAATGACATTTGATTTTTATTTAAATCTTATTCACAGACTGTTTCTTTCATCAATAAACAGTCAATCCAATCCAATATGAATATTAATACAACAGATCTATTAGTTGCCACCATGATAGGCATGCTACTGTTTCATCATTAGGGTTATGTTATGCTTATCTTCGTTGTGGCCCATAAGCATCATAGATAGATTAGGATTATTTGCTTCCCTCCAATGAAAACTTGGAATGCAGATAATTGGTATCATGAATTTTTGTGCTCAAGGAGGAGACAATTAGGAGCTTAGGAGCCTCTGGGCCCTATGTCTGGAATGTACAATGTCTTCAACAAGAAAATTTTACCTTCAACCTCTAGGGAGCAGGGGCAATAGCAATAGACAGTAAAGATTTGGGAGTCTCTTGAACATTCCACACTAACAACTCAAAAGAGTTCCCGATGCCTGTTATTGGGGTTTTTGTTAGATTTTCTTTGGCTTGTGGATTGAGCAAAAACCCCAATAACAGGTGGCAAATAAAAGGTCTGTAATTGGACTTAGCACATATTTAAGAAGACTGAAATCATACCTGTTACTGGAAATCTGGCCCACTACCCAGGACTCGGGAAGAAGCAAGAACTGGCACATTTCTAACCCAGCATAATACTTAACTCTACTGTAATAGTTGTATTATCATTCATAGATAAGTAGAGTCCTCATCCCTCATCAAGGAAAGTTCTCTTTGCCTTGGATGAAGACCATTACAGAAAATCATAACCAATCAAAATGCAGAATATATATTGGAAACCAGTCTCGATGGATACTGAACCTAAGAATCTGGAAGCAAGGTGGAAAAGGGTGTGTCGATTATAAGAGCCAGAAGATCAAGAAGTCCACAGTGAGGTTTGGTTTTCTAAGAATGTCAGAAGCTATACCTATAAATTCTCCACAAATTTACTGACTAAACATTAATTGAACAAGGACAATACAAATAGACATGATAATATGGATGGGAGAAAGCCCAAGAAGCTTTAACCCTACACAAAGAGCTTCAGGAAACTTAGGAATACTGAGAGCAGGACAAACAGTTTTCCATGGGGAATAATATACCAATTGTTTATCCAACACCTGGTCAGCCCTAATGATACATATATAAGTAACATTATACAAACTGAACAGGCTGTATTTATATATTTAAAAATAGACATATATATGCAATATGTATGTAACAAAAATTAGTATGAAAAGGGTCTTGAATTTGAACAGAATTTAAAGAGAACAAGAAGGGGTGTATGGGATGATTTTCAGGAAGGGGAAAAATGGAGGAAGATATCTCAAAAATAAAAGAAATAATTAGGTGAAGAATCTAATTCCAATATTAATATGAATGGCTTTACTTTTGCTTTACATAAAAAGTAGTCGTCACTTATATCTGAATGCTTGTGTTCTTTAATCCTTTATCCTTCTCTTAAACCCATACTTAGGCTCAACTAGAAAAGGTAAAGATAAGCCAAAGTGGTCCTGTGACAATAGGTACTTTGATTTTGACAATTCATTGAGCTGGATAATGCTTGCTTTTATCCAGGATGTTAAAATTTTCATTTCTTTCTGTGTAACAATATATTGTGTGCATGTTCTTAAGCTAGGCTTTAACAAAGCTTTCTCCTTATTATTCTTAATACAAAGGACTTTGAATTTCTGTCTGAAAGATAAGAAAAAGGGGTAAACTATTTATTCTGTCTTCTGGGAATCAACAATGAAACAGTTGAATATACTGTTCACTACTCTATACATAAATTGAATATGTAAGCCATACACATACTCCATTTAGGTTTCACTTTATAAAGAATATCAGATTTCAATATTCAACACAAAAGCATCAAATCTCAGACAAAAAGAAGACACTGCTCAGAAAATGGCCAAAGTTAAAGTATACAAACTATATTAATCTTAAATGCATCAATTATCAAGACAAACTGTAGCAAATTTCTATAGCAATCTTCTGGCTCAGCAGTGACTTGTGTCATGTCTAGAAAACTTGACCAATCAAGACATAAAGAGAATGACTTAAGGAGTTTCATGTTTTCTAGAAGTCAGACAAACAGAGATGAGACCAGTAATGTTTAAGTTTCATAGAAGAGCAGGACAAAAGAGAAAAATATGTAAAGTAAAAAATAAATTAATTCCAAATTGAAATTATACAGTATTATAGAAATTATGCAATATTATAGTTATAAATATTTTACTGTATTTTAATGTATTCATAAAACTCCACTGTATAACAGAGGATACAGCATATAAACAAATTAGTGTGTGTGTTTGTGTGTGTGTGTAAAAACCATTAAGATGTATAATTTGCAAATATATCTTACTATTTTAAAGATATACCCTAAGAAAAGAATTCATGTTCTTTCTCCTTTTTCTCCTTGGGTTTATTTTTGCATATATACACTAATATTTATAGTTCTCAAATGTTATTGTTATATACTAATTTAATTTTGTGAACTCAAATGGAAATGTATATAATAAATTTTAAATATGAGGCCAACACCACAATCCAATGGGAAAGTTTCTTTGAAGACATAATATATGAGTGGAATTTTGAATTAAAAATTTAAAAAGAAAATCTCTGTATTTCTGACACTAATACATGTTTTTGTAAATTTTATTGGCAAACTTAACTCTCATAGATGTGATACTATTTTAACTGAAATAGTTTGATAGTATATTTGCATTTTTAATAATACAATAGACATTTATTTATATTGCTCATTTGATCATCGCAGAAAAAAAAAATCCTTATTTCCCCTGGGACCCCTCTCATGCCAATTATATGTGGACCAATTCTCATAGAATATCTAAATCAACACTTAAAAAAACTAAAACATTACCAATAACAATGAAAAACAAATAACAAAGTATTTTTAGTTAACTTCCTCCAAGGAATAGGTGGTATTTAAAGTTAAATTTTCTCACGGGATTACTTTCCATAGAGGATGGAATATTAATTCAGTGTCTGAATGATGTTCATTAGTCTTTTATAATGAAGGAAGAAATATAGCCTCCATATTTTCTGTTAAACGACTTTCTAACTTGAAATATCTAATGAAAATTAAAATCTGCATACTTAAATATCACCAAAAGATAAGATTATCAAACTTGCAATATCCATTTATAAATGTAGTGATGTTGGTGTCTAGTATAAAAAAAACTATTTTAGAAAATTACTGTTTTAGCAGTTGCCCGTATTTGTGTTATAAACATACTTTCTATTATCTATTTCATGCTAATATGAGACCTTTAAATGAAGGTGGAAAAACACATGATACTTTGTTCTTGCAAGCCCATGTTCATCAATTTCAGCACTCCACTGACGATTTATCTTTTGTAACAGTGCTTTGACATATAGTGACACTCATTGCATGCAGAATCCTTATTGATTTTCTCTGGATGCCAAATGGTAAATAACACCTGCAAATCTATTATCTGGCACCAAAACCTACTGTCTCAATTTTAGTTCCACCATTGTTCCATATATTTAACTCCATGAAATTGTTAGATTTACACTAGATAGGTCTGAACTTGAACTTGCACTAGGAATACTTCCATGTAAACAGATTTCTTCTGGGTTCCTGGCCAGCAAATTCTGTGTCTATTGACTGAAATCAACCATGATTTTCTTCAGTTTCTAAATCTATGCTTATATTTCTAATCTCTCTTAATGTGACAGTGAGATCCTTCAGGGCAGATACCAGATTCATCTTTCTCTTTTCAGGTGCTGTTTGGAAATTGAATTTCTTGAAAACTCCATTTGTACTAATCTTTTACTGGTAATTTCTTTTACAAATTTAAGAATAATGTGGCTTTCTCCCTAGAAATCCCTTCTATACATCTTTGAAAGAAATGAGTAGGAAAAAGCTGAAAGCACATGACCATATATAATTGTGAATCGATATTAGATATACTACTTGTTTTTAATATGCCATGCCCCAAATATACAAATAATTTTAATTTTTAATTTTAAATAATATTATTTATAAAAGTAATATTATTTTAATTAAGTGAAATAAAATGTAAAAAGAAATAAATTGAGAAATACATAAATTTTTAAACAATTTAAAATATCAATTTATTTTTTTTTAACTTTATAATTTAATTGAATTTTACATATCAGCCATTGATTCCCCTGTCCCCCCTCCTCCTGCCCCCCGGTCCTCCCCCCATCCTGCCTCCCATTCCCATCTCCTCCAGGGCAAGGACTCCCCTGGGGATTCAGCTCAGCCTGGTAGATTCATTCCAGGAAAGTCCAGTCCCCTCCTCCCAGGCTGAGCCAACTGTCTCTGCATAAGGCCCAGGTTCCAAACAGCCAGCTCATGCACTGAGGACAGGTCCCTGTCCCACTGCCTGGATGCCTCCCAAACAGTTCAAACTGATCAACTGTCTCACTTATCCAGAGGACCTGATCCAGTTGGGGACTCCTCAGCTATTGGTCCACAGTCCATGTGCTTCCACTAGTTCGGCCACTCGTCCCCGTGACTCTTCCAATAACGGTCTCAACATCTCTCATACAATCCCTCCTCTCTCTCCGCATCCTCTTCCATAAGTCACTGGGTGAGAGTTCTACCATGACAGGGTGTTTGGCCATCTACTCACCAGAGTAGGTCAGTTCAGGCTTTCTCTCGACCATTACCAGTAGTCTATTGTGGAGGTATCTTTGTGGATATGTGGGGACCTCTCTAGCACTATGCTTCTAATGTATGGATCTATGGTTACTTATCAAAGAAAGTCTTCTAATATACACAAACAGATACAGTGTGTCATTTATTGAGTAATAAAAGAATATCTTTTGTAAATGTTTCCTCACTAAATACACAAATCCATTATTTCATGCTATCTGGAGAGTGAATGACTACCTAGATTATAAGACAGTTAGCACTAATTGCTTTCTGAAAAACAAAACCAAACCAAATTCTAAACATTAGTAAAATGTTACCACCTCAACTCAGTGAAAACCTTAATAGGCAACATAGTCATCAGGATTACCCTGTCATAATAGTGCAGAGATTTTGCTCGTTCTTTTCAAGACCATTTCATTAGTTAGAAAAAATAAATATTTTAAAAAGTTAAATCCTGATTTATTAAGTGGGGGATTTAAATAAATTACCTACTTCCCATGTCCATTGAACTTTAAATGAATTTTGCTACAATCCATTGCCAGGGTGCTAGACTGTATCCTTAGAAATGTCAACAACATATTTATATGGAATTGACAAGATGAACAAATAGTTTACTGAGCATTTCAGCCTTATAAAGATTGCAAACAAATTGGGATTTTTCTTATTAACTCTATCCATCATCTATAAAAGTAAGAATATAACTAATATGTTCAGGGGGTTATTTTTAAACCTCAAGAAAGTCATACCCATGACAGTACATTTGTCAGTGAATCCCAAACCACATAAAAATAAATTATATTGGAATTTGTATATAATTGAACATATATAAGGATTATATGTCACTTTCACTGATAAATAGACAATTTTATATTTCTGCAATATTTTTTTCATACAGTGGGCACTTGCTTATGTATAACTGTAGCTGAGGGATTATCTGTTTTCATATATTAATTTTCTTTTTCTACTTCCAGGTTGTACCTCCATCACTATAAACCAATGGTCCATGAAAGCATAAAAGGACTTGATCATCCAGTACTAAGATGAAGAACTGAAAAAATTCACAGCAGTTCCTTTGAAATGTTATAGCAGTGATTCTGGGTCTCGTAGAATGACAGTCCTGACAACCTGCCTACCATTATTAGATCTAGTAGATTCTATAATCACTAGTTGTAGAATTTTCAATATAATTTCAACTGAAATTAAGTGAAGAAAAGTTAAATATGTAAATAAAATGATTCCAATTTTAAGTACAAATGTTCTTATCAGTCAATATTCCAAGAGGCAATATATAAATCATGGAAAAAATATTTTCCTCAGTTTAAAACAAATATGTGTTAATATAGCAGTATTATCCTTTTCAAAAAGAAACCTAGGAAACCTGTGTCAAATAATAATATGAATACCTAGTATGTGGAAAACGTGTTATTTTTTGTGTCAGCTACTACAGTATACAAAATTGAAAATGCACTTTCAAATGAATAGCAACTTCATATATTTCTGAACCACAATATTTCTTCCGTGAGGTACTGTGGTGTTATATTGTGTACCCTAATAAAATTTACCTGAAGATCAGAGAACAGAACAAGCCAGCCACTAGATAAACATAGAGGCCAGACAGTGGTGGCACACTGTTCAAAGCCACCCTGTACTACATGAGATAGATTCAGTCTAGGAGAGAATCAGAGCCAGGCAGTGGTGGCACACACCTTTAATTCTGGTACTTGGAAAACACACGTGCCTTTAATAGCTGGGTGGAGAAAGGTACATAAGGCATGATGAGACAGGAACTAGAAGCCTTTTCAACCAAGGAAGCTCATTCGGCTAGAGGCCTATCAGCTGAGCCTTTTTCTGACTAAGGAGTTCTAGAGGTAAAATGTGGCAGGGGCTTGTCCCTTTGTCTCTCTGATCTTCAGTCAAATTTTATTAGGGCAAACAATATATCACCACAAGGTATTTGTAAATAACTAGAAATGGCCACTCAGCAACAAAATGTGTATAATTAAAAGAAAATTGCTTTGATTATTATGTAAAACTATGATAGTTATTCCTTAAAAAATACACATATGTAATTTTTCCAGTGCAATTCTCGAAAAATATAGACTCTTCAAAAATATGTGTATTAGCCAGGCGGTGGTGGCACACGCCTTTAATCCCAGCACTCGGGAGGCAGAGGCAGGCGGATCTCTGTGAGTTTGAGGCCAGCCTGAACTACCAAGTGAGTCCCAGGAAAGGTACAAAGCTACACAGAGAAACCCTGTCTCGAAAAAAAAAAAAACAAAAAAAAAATGTGTAATAAACTTAATCATATGATATGTAATTTTTATAATTCTCCAGAGTGATACATTGATTGTATGAATTATTTTCACTAATACTTATAAATGTATATGAAAATAGAAAATATTTTTATTTGAAAATTTACTGATTGTTCAGTAAACAATGTATCAATATCTTTTATTAATTCTATGTATTTCAAACTATAATTCAGTATTTATAGACATTTTCATGATTTTTGATCATTATATTTAAATGGTTTGTATGGGAAATATTTGCACATGTTTTTTTCATAGAATAAATAAATTACACTGAGAAAATATAAAACATACTGAAAGGCTGTATTTACTTTAGAATATAGTATGTTACAGTTGATGAACAATTACACATTTCCTTGTACAGACAAAATGAGGACAGATCATCTTTCAAATTGTACTCTTACTTTTTCACAATTGTGATATATGATATTTTAAAATCAATAGAAGATCAGAGAGTGAGTCACAGATTTCTTTACTTCGATGAGATTAATTCATGAAAGTCTCAATTTATATTGTCTGTTCTAACATGAAAAATTAAGGGAGATGTAGATATCCTGTGTAATGTTCTCAAAGTTTTGAATGTATCTAATGATGTGAACCAGGTTACTATAAAGTACAATGTCAGCCAAAGAACAGACAAATTTTCATCATACAACTACAGTTCATAACAGTAAAATTTTGATTATATAAGAATATAATTGGATTAGGCATTATGGTTTGTTGTTTTCTGTTACAACTCACTTCCAAGGTGTCATTTTCTTAAATACATATTAATATCCATTTCACTGAAGAGAGAATGGACAAACTAAAACCCAGTACTATTGTAATTTCAATTGTGGTCAGATTTCCTCCCAAAATGTATAAATTAGAAGTGGCAAATATCATTATTAGCAATTTTTATAAGATACAAAATGATCAATGCTAGGTTTATTATTATGATATCCTATAAACTATTTTATGAGGATGTATGTTACACCTAAAATCCATTAGTTTATAAAACTCTGTGTGTCTCCATCAAATATTATTTTTTAAACAACCAAACATTTTCATTATTACTTAGAAATACAGCTTTAATGAAAAGATTTTAATTTAATTGTTGTTCACATTTGTTTCTTAACAGTAAGATTCATCAATATTGATTACAACCCTTATCTGAAGTGGACAAAAATATAAGCTAAGATTTCTCTATAAAATCGATGGTCACCACATTATGGTTCTAGTACACTATAATGGAATGCGATAAGTATAGGTAGCAATAATGTACTAAAGGAGGAAGATAGATGGGGGGACAGTATGAGAATAATGTGAGCAAAGTACAATGATATATATGAAGGAAATGCTATAATTAAAACAGGTGTTTCAGTGTTAACTAAAATATATTAATTTTTAAGCCAGAAATAAAAAGATGGTGAAAATTCTTTGGGTATATAAATACATTTAAACATGATCTAAACACTATATAATATATACATATATTGAAACATTACATCCATAGCACCCATTGATTTGTGTGGTTTTTCAGTTTCTATCTATAAGTACACGGTAAACAAAATATGTTTTCCTCTGCAAACATCTATAATGTTTCAAAATGTAAATAGTTATATTGATTCAAATGTACATTTAGTGATGCTTTAAAAAATCATAAATGCTTTGTCCTTCCCTAGAAACATTAATTAATACTGTCTACAGTCATAAAATGTTTGAAAATATACTACTTTTTTTTTTTTTTTTTTTTTGGTTTTTCGAGACAGGGTTTCTCTGTGTAGCTTTGCACCTTTCCTGGATCTCACTTTGTAGACCAGGCTGACCTCAAACTCACAAAGATCCACCTGGCTCTGCCTCCTGAGTGCTGGGATTAAAGGCATGTGCCACCACTGCCCGGCCAAACATATACTATCTTATTCATTAATCATCAAAGACTGCAGTAGGATTGAATTTACAATCTAACAGAAGTGGATGGTGTAATCATTCATAAATTGTGAATAGAAGAAATAGGACAAAGATGTTTATCCAAGTGTCTGATTTCTTCTAACTTTACAGCTCAAAAACTAACTAGAAACAGTTCTAATTCAGTTGGATGAAAGACAACTAACAGTGTGTATGTGTGTGTGTGTGTGTGTGTGTGTGTGAATATGCATGCGTGTGTGTGTGTGCATGTGCATGTGTGTGTGTTCTAGCATATAAAACAATGTCACTTAATGACCGGGGAGGTGACAAAAGTTACAATGGACTATGAATACAGTATTTAAACACATATCAGCAGTAAACATGTTCTGAGTATGCTCCAAAAGCTTCTTTAATCCACAGTTATCACTACCTTGTCCTGTAGCAGATGAATATTTTATCAACAAAATGAGCTGGGTTCTCTTTCCATGCCTTGTGATTCCCTGGGGAGTGCAATAAGCATTACTGAAAGCAAAATTAACTCTTTCAAGCACTGAAGCAGTAATTTTCAATGGTACCCTTATGGATGATCAAAGAGACAAGAAAATGTCAAAACCAAACATGTGTACGTTGCTCACAATGGCTCATTGACTCCATACTCTAACCTGGTCAAATATTCAATTTACACTCCCCCCCACCCCCGAAAAAAATCTTGGGAGAACAATGATAGCTTATTTTTGCTACTTCTATTATGGTTTCGTGCTTTCTTTCTCTGTGCCACTATTTATACCTATGGAATCCAAGTAATCTGTCTAAAGTGAAAAAGAAAGCAATTCATGACTATTTTTTCTTAGTATTCTAAAAGGGAAACATGAACTTAACTGTAAATATTAAATTATGAAGAACACTAGAGGCTAGTTTTAATTGAGATAGAAAAAGGTAAGAAATTATATTAAATAGAAATATTTTTACATAGTTATACCTTAGAGACAATTTAATATGGCCTTGGAGAGAATTGCAAAGATATAAGATTTTAATCAAAATAAAAAAGGTGATCCTTTGGAGATCTGAATGAAAGAATTAGCAGGAATCCTTTAAATAGAACTTATCAACTATATTGAGAATAGAGTATGGGAAAGCAAAAATAATTATAGATTCTGTTTGGGCAAATAAGGTGAGAGATAATTTGGTTGTGACCACAGTAAAAATAGTGAAAGTGGTCAGAACTGTTGGTCACTAAACTTTAGGTCTGACTTTAACCACAAATTAGAAGCATAGAATTTTATAAAATTGTATTCACCATTATCAGTACTTTCACCACAGTATAAAATATATGAAATTACCTCTTTGAAGAACTTTCAACACATGTTTTCAAAAATGTCCCATGTCTATGATCTTTAGATAAATTGTAATGTTTTACTCTTAATTAGTTAATGAACTTATCATTTTGACTGTTCAGGGAGGATTACACTAAACTCTATGGATAATTAAGTAAAACTGCTTAGGAAACTGAGACCTTGGACTAAAACGGCAAGGTTAGATGATGGGAGATCTAGTCTGTCTATTAAAGATTATAATGAGACAGTAAAGTTATGACTCATCTAGGAAAATTTTGAAAAAATGTTAGTCAGTGTTGAAAACCTATATATCTTATTTCATTAGAAAGCATTTAACATTAAATGCACATAATTTAGATAGCAAGAAAAATATATATTGAAGTGAATTTCATTTAAAATCAGTGACATCACAATGGTTTAGATCTCATATCCTCACTGAAACATTAAATGTCCAGTAATTTCCATAGGGATTATTATAGTTTGCTTTATATAAGTGAGTGTCACATACTTAACTATTTTTTCAGCTACACTGTAGGCTTATAGGGATTTTATAATGATTCGTTCATGCATGGATTAACCACTAAGCACAAGTGATAAATTGAATATTCATGGATGAATGAAAAGGGCAGCTATATGGTTATCATTTTCATGCTTCTCTAGCTATACCATATATAAGATCTAATAAACCTAATTTATGAGTCACATTTCCATATTTCTTGGCTGTAATACACAAGATCCCTGGGGCTATTAAACTTGTTCTGCATTTCTCCTATCCTTCAGCTAAGGAATAATCAGTAAAAATTGCTTTGGACCTGAATGGACTACATTATCTGGCATTTGTACAACTGGTATATGAAAATTTAACTACTGTAAGGGCATTTGCATACAATCCAGTTTTGTACACAAATCCACAAGACCCTTGTTAATTGTACTCCAAAGAAATATGAAAACCAAATGTTATTAGATTATAATAATAATTATCTTGTTACTATAGCAATGACTATCATTGGGATACATAAATAAATAAACATAAATATTCAAGTGCACCCACTATATATAGGCAAACATTGTGTTTATGATGATAATGTGAAAATACAAAATTTCATTAACATAAAACTCCCAGCACAAGGAAGAAGTTTTAAAGGTGTTCATTAACAGAATGGTAATAGTCACTAAACTGGCAATATATAACTTCCTATCAAGTTTTGTGTAAATATTTATTAAAGTTTCATTCCCAAAAGTGAAAAGACAAATGGTTATGAACCACATAATTAATTGCAGAGGTGTGAGTCTCTCCCTTCTCTGTGTCTGTTTTCTTGTCAGGGATGAAGTCTTCCAAACATTAAGCAGAAGGAGTTATAGCTTTTATAAAAGAAGGAAGAGAAACTTGGTAACAGTAGAAACATATATCATTTTTCTTCTACAATGTTATACTCTTTATATTATTTGATGTAAAATGCATAGTACTTAGAAACACATTCTCACAGTAGTTTATTATCTAGGATTGAAGATATTTTGTTCTCTTCATTTCATTGTCAATCTATGATATTTTAGCTCAAGATTTCCCTTATGAATGTTACTTGAACAGTGTGGGTAATGCATACCTTCATTGTTCTCACATTCCTTCGAATGTGGGTAATCTATAGCAAGGGTCAGCACATTGTTTTCCTGTAAATGGTCAGACAGTAAATAATTTATGTTTATTGGATCATACAGTTTCTATTTAAACTATTCAACTCTGACACCAAAGTTTATAGGTGATTGAAAATTCAAAATAGAGTGATTAAGGCTTTATTCAAATAAATATGTATGGACACTCAAATTTAAGTGCAACATAATTTGTATATAATGCCAATCATTTTAGCTGCTTTAGACTTTTAAAAATCTAATAACTTGGCCGGGCGGTGGTGGCGCACGCCTTTAATCCCAGCACTCAGGAGGCAGAGCCAGGCGGATCTCTGTGAGTTCGAGGCCAGCCTGGTCTACAAAGTGAGTTCCAGGAAAGGTGCAAAGCTACACAGAGAAACCCTGTCTCAAAAAAAAAATCTAATAACTCATACTTCACACATAAACAGACACACACATACACACACACACACACACACACACACACACACACACACACACTACTCCAGAACCACACACAGTAATCATATATTGCTATTTATTGAACCTGAACTAGCTTTGAAAGGTCTCTGATGCTAAATAGCCAAAGGTGACATAACTTCCAGAGTTAGAGCCTATTGGTGGATGTTCAAGTCATTGATGACATACATTTTAAGGGGAATAGGCACAAAGCACTATCTTGATTACCACAATATCACGTTCTCACCACAAAGTAGGCAAATTTTTTCTACCACACATTCAGGCCAAGATGCACTGCCTTGCCATGTGATCAAAAACAAATAATCATGAACCAAAATAAACATGTCCAGTTTATAAACTCATTTCCTCAGGCATCTCTTAAAGTAATAGAAAGTAGATGAGCACAAGTAATAACAAATAAAAGTACTATGCTACATTAATAAAATAAATTTCTTAAGACATTAATATTTAATCAAATATTCAATTATAGGTAGCTATGCATAATAGTAACTCAAAGGCTCACACCATTTTTGAGTATTTGATGTGAATTTTTTTTAATAATCACTATGAAGGCAACAGTATTTTACTCTGTATGCCATGATAAATTTACTTTAAACCTGCTAAAATTATCTTTGTAATAATTCATAACAGTGAATATTAATTACAATTTGAGTTTTTCTAGTTACTAAAATTGATTTACTTATTGTTACAACTATCTTCTAAAATATTTATATTTTAAAAACAAATGTAGATCTGTCTTCTTTAATGTCACCTGTTTATCTAAGCATTATTTGAAAAACAATGATTGGTACTACTTGTGGTTGAGAACCAACCAAATCATAATGATTCAAGTATTCATTTTCAAATAATTTCTATAAGAACATCTATTCTCTTTGCCCCAGCTTTGATAACAGAAAATAGGAATGACAAAAAGTAGATGACAATTAAATAACAAAATATCTAGATGCCTCAGTATAACAATTGGTTTTTTTTTTATTTGTTTGTTTGTTTTTTGCTTGTTGGTACCCATACATTTCAGAAACTGGTAAGGTATGAATATCTATTTTACAACTGTCATCATTAAAGAGGAGCAACACAGTACTTTAAGAATCCAAAAGATTTTCTTCAATGCTATTATGGAGGTGTACCAGTTCTACCTTTATAAACTTCTGTGTGATTTTCATAAGTAAAAGCATGTGTTAATTTAAGAATTTATAATTGTACTTATCTCTATACAAGTATTAGTAAAAATCATACATTCAGAAAGTGAATTACTTAAAGATGACTTTTACACCTTTACTCAGTTAGTTAAAAATATTTTATGTTTTCTAGGGAAATTTCTCTTATAGAAACCAATTGCAAAGTGAATATGCTTCTAAAGCAGCCCAAAGGTGGAGAATGGTTTTACATATGGGCTAACTTCTCTTTGCCAATTTAAGGAAGTGTCATATAGTCACAGCTGGAATTTCTCTAGTAAGACATTTTCTACATTAAAACCAGCTGCCATTTTACTATCTCCTAAAGACAAGCCATTCAGCTGCACATCAAAATATTTCTACATTAAACAAAAATAACACATGGTCTTTATGAACACACAGCTGTTCTATATATTCACTACCACTTCACTATTTTTATATAATGCAAATAAGCAGGTTGTTTTTAAAGTTTTCAGGGAGCAAAGACATCTGCTAAGTTTACCTTTTAGGCTGCTGCAATGGCCACATTTATCATCATTACTTTAAAGATATTAGAGAGTTCACTAAGGAAGCTAAACCTGTAGTAGAATTATTGTGCATGGAATGTTAGACTGAAATGTCTGGCTCTCCCAATGACTTACAGTTACCATTTAATTACATGTTAATGTTTAAATTGCATTCCACTAAATGAATTTTAGGGTCCCTCTTAATGTTGGTTCTCAAAGTCAAGTAGCATTTACCCTGTATTTTTATCAATGAATTTTATGTATTTATTTACTGCTTTGCCTATCACTTCGTCTGTCCAAATCTCTAAGGTTTTTTTTTTTTTTTTTTTTTTTTTTTTTTTTTTTTTTTTTTGGTGTTGCTGTGATAACTTACCATGAAAAAAGCAACTGGGTTTATTATTTCACAAATTTCCTGAGCAATAGAGTCCATTATGGCAAGGAAGGCATGAATTTATATAGGGAATGAATGGTGGCAGGAAAATGATAGAAAGGTCACATGCATCCATACTCAAGAAGCAGAGAGCAAATGAAGAAGTTGAGTTAGTCTGTAAAGCCTC